>NC_058386.1:42354772-42657803 GCF_018350175.1 Felis catus | reverse complement strand
TCAGTCAACATGTTGTACAGCTTGACTCCTGAGACTGGCAGCAAGCCATCACCTCTCGCAACAACTTCTCGGCTCATAAGCTTATCTGAACCCCATAACTGCTCCCTGAGGTAGTCTGGGCAGGCATTATCATTCCCGTTTTGCATAGGTAATCTCAAATTTGAGACAATGACTTGTTCAAAGTCATACAGTTGGTAACAGTCCATGGAGGGCTGGAACTGATGTCTTCCTGACTCCAAAGCCTGGGATCATTTTCGTTGCACTGCCATTCAGACTAATTTATTGAGCACTTAACTCTGTGCCAAGCACAGCACTAGGCCCTTTACAAGCATTAATCTTTGATCCTTAAATTGGAATTATCATTGCCATGTTACAGAGAAGTAGAAATTGCAGATGGGGGCCCTGGCTGGCTCAGTGGGAAGAGCACGCGACTCGATCTCGAGGGTTGTGAGTTTGAGCTCCACCTTGGGTACAGAGACTACTAAAAAAATAAATAATTTTTTGAATTGCGGATGGGGTGGATGTTAAATGACTTGTCAGGGATCACTCAGACAGGAGGAGCAGAGCTACGATTAGCCTGTAGATCTCCAGCCGCTCTTTACCAGGAATTTTACCAACCCCATTGCGGGACGCTGGCTGGTGGACAGTGCTGGTTCCTAAACTTTTGCTCAATCCAGGTAAACTCAGTTTGGGGGGGGGGAGCGGTGTACGGTGGGAAGGTTGTGCCGCGTTTGCGCACTAGCCACCGAGGCGGGGAGGTCAACTCGAGGGCGGGAGCGCAGTGGTGCCAAAGAGGGCGTGTTTGCCTCCCAAATACCCAAGGTCCCCACGATGCAGGTCTGTCCCGGGGTTGGCCAATCCGACGTTAGTGACGGCTTCTCTTAACCAATTACCGCAGAACTCGGCCTGTTGCCAGGGTGAAGCGGAGCCCGCCTCTCGGCAGGACAGGGATTTGCAGGTGGGTGGGACCGGAACTGACGCTTCAGGGGATTGCTATGCTCTGGGAGTGTTGATATTTTCCAGTCAGTCCGGCTGACTGCGGCCAGGTTGGAAGCCTGGCAGGGAGTCGTTTTCAAGTTGTCGCGCCTGGGGCCGGCCGCACTGTGCTGTCATAGTACTCCTGCCTGTGAGTCAGAGCCTCAGGGAGAGAAGAGCGCGACAGGACGGTCGAGAGAAGAAAGGCAAGGAACAAGAGTGCAGACTTTGACTGAAATCTGAGACGGAGGGCACGGGAGGGCGATCGCTAGCTTCTGATTGGCCCGTGGGCATCATCGTAGACCCACGCAACTGCCTCGATTGGTTGGTGTCTGCAATTGTTTTGGCGGCGGCGAAGATTTTGCCCACGTACTTCCGAACGAGAGGCGGGACTGTGCCCTGGCGCGCGTGCGCAGCGCCCCGGGGCCCCACCCGGTAGTTCAAGAACCTGCGAGGGGGCGGGGCGAAGAGGTGCTTGTTTTGGTTCTGTTTCCTTTGAAGCGGCAGGCCGGAACGAGCGAGCATAGCAGTAAACTTGTTGGACTTGGAGAAAAGGCTACGACAAACTCGCCGCGGTGCCATCATCTAGGACTTCACATCCGGGTTCTCCTGCCCCGTGACCTGCGCGCCACCGACGGTTCTCGAACCGGTGCCTCAATCTCTTTATCCGGGTCCCGCCGATCCCGTCGTGCTTCGCGCACCACAGTAGCCCCCTCATCCGGGTTCTATCCCAGCGTGCCTCGCGCCGGGTTTGCTGGGGGGTACTTGGCGGTGCCGCCATGACTATTCTCCCCAAAAAGAAGCCGCCGCCTCCCGACGCCGACCCCGCCAACGAACCGCCGCCGCCCGGGCCGCTGCCCCCGGCGCCGCGTCGCGGCGGGGGTGTGGGCGTGGGCGGCGGCGGCACGGGTGTGGGCGGTGGCGACCGCGACCGTGACTCGGGAGTCGTGGGGCCCCGTTCCCGGGCCTCACCACCGCCTCAGGGCCCGCTACCGGGGCCGCCGGGAGCGCTTCACCGCTGGGCGCTGGCTGTGCCGCCTGGCGCCGTGGCGGGTCCGCGACCACAGCAGGCCTCTCCTCCTCCTTGCGGGGGCCCTGTCGGTCCCGGCGGCGGTCCCGGCGACGCGCTGGGCTCAGCGGCGGCGGGTGTGGGCGCGGCGGGCGTGGTGGTGGGCGTGGGCGGAACCGTAGGCGTGGGAGGTTGCTGCTCCGGGCCGGGCCACAGCAAGCGGCGACGTCAAGCCCCCGGGGTCGGAGCGGTTGGCGGGGGCAGTCCGGAGCGTGAGGAGGTCGGCGCGGGTTACAACAGTGAGGACGAATACGAAGCGGCTGCAGCCCGCATCGAGGCTATGGACCCCGCAACCGTTGAGCAGGTATGGCTGGGGGTGATAGGTGAGTGGATGTGGTGGGTGGGATCCCCAGACTGGATAGGGACCCAAGGAAGGCTGTTTGAGGTCCCCCCAAGGGACCTACGTCTTCTCCCGGGGCCTGGCATTCATTCTTCTCTGGTGGTAGGGGCCTAGGACACCCTCTTCCCTGCCCCCCACCAAGGACTTGAGGGTTGGAAGCCCCAGATAAGATGGCGGACTTAACGATGGAGTCCGTGGTCTCTTCTGGGACCCATAGCCATTATTCTGGGCCCTGAGACGTCCTCGTGTAGGGCCAGTAGGTAGGAATGCCACCTGAGAGGGGAGTCTCATGACTCCAGGGGACCTTGGTTTGTGTTCTGTGTCTTGAGATTTTCTTTCCTCTTGGAATAGGGTCTGAGATTTCTCCTCAGGGGAACACAAATAGGATGGAAACCTTATACATTTTTGAGTGTCCCCAAGATATCTAAACCATTTTCGGGAGTTTGAGACAGTACATACAGGACAACCCCTCCCTTTACTTTTCAGGGGGAACAAAACACAGGACCATTCCAATGGATTCCAGCGACTTCCTTAAAGGTTCTAAGCCTGTTTTTCAAGGGCCTAAGATTCCGTCTCCTAGAATCAAGTATCTGACACACACAGATACATTCCCTTTAGAGAAGGGGATCTTCTAGCTTTTCTTCAGGGAAATAAAACGACTTTCATGGAGATAAGATTCCCTTCCCCTTGGGGACAAGCGCCAAAACTAACACTCATGGACCAGAAACTACAAAGGTACATGAGATTGATCCCTTTTCCAGGTGACAAGAGTCTGTGCTTCCTTTCAGTGGTCTGAGACCTCTTTGGGGACAAGAGTCTGAATTTCTCTCTAGGAGCTTAAGCTTTTTTTAAGTGATAGACCTTCAGCTCTTCTCTTCCCCCACCTCCCCAGCCTGAGCCTTTCTTCAAGAAAATAAGCCTCACTGTTTTGGGTACTTGAGCCTAAGATCCTCCTGCTTATGAACTGGGGCTTACAGAGACTGGGTCTGAAGCCTCTTCAGGAGATGGATTACCCCCCATCCACAGAAGTCCTTTCTCCTCAGGGATTGGTGTCTGAGTATTCTTGGGGGTCTGAGACACCCCCCCACACACACACACAAATACAGGGATATGAGGTTCTTCTACCCTAATTATGAAAGACTGAAACATACTTTGGGTCCAAAAACGCCCCTTCTCCCCCTGAAACATGGATCTGAGCATCCCCTGCTCCAAGGGCCTGAGCTGTTTATAAGGGATGTAAGATCCCTGCTTTGGGAACTGTAGCCTGATACCAGTCTTCAGGGGACATGAGCAGCATGGAGTCCTAGAGATGGACCTGAGGTCTTCCCATGGATCAAGGGCCTGAGACTCATTGAGCCAAGGACACTTGAGCTTGTCCTCAAGGACAAGAGACCCATGAATACCCCAGTGACTGGTGTGTCTCTAGAAATGTGGTCTGGGCTTCTCTCTTCAAGGAATTTAAGGATCTCTTCAGGAACAGGAGGACTCCTTCTACCTTAGGACTCGGAATTGAGCCCCAAGACCCTTTTCTTAGGGGCGTGGATAGGGAGTCCCTGGAAAATAGGGTCCCGAGTCTCCCTCTAACAGTTTAAACTTTCTTTCAGGTGCGTGAGACACCTTACCCACCTTAGGACCTGAGACCTGAGTCTGTCCTGAAAGTACCAATTGTCACCTCACTTTAGATAGCATAGGTATACCCGTTAAAGGGGCCTTTGAGGGATTTTTTTGCTTTGGGGACTTGGGCTTCAGGCCATTTATGAACTAAATTCCAAGAACTTTCTACTCCCCTTGGGGACATGGATAGGACAGGATTCTGAGGAAGAGGCTGAGCCTCTTCCTAGGGGCCTAAGATTCTCCTTAGGGACAAGAGATCATTTATCTTAAGGAGAGACCTGAGTCCCCCTTGGGTATGAGGCGCTCTCCCCCTCCCCACAACGAGGCAATCCTTTCTTACCAGGGAGAGGGACATGGGTCCTCTCCAGTGTGGCCTGAGGCCTCTGCCATTGAACAGAAGGACCTGGGTGCTATATAGTCCTAAGAACCCCTTACCTGAACTCTCACAGGCCAAGAAGATCTTCCTACTTTCTATGAGAAGGTTGCCAGATACTGGGGACTTGGGGCTGAGGCCTGCCCTCAAGAACTAGGAGATAACTCTGAGTCTCTCCCTGACCCAGCTCTGTTTGCTTCTCGTTTCCAGGATTGGAAATATCCTGAGCTTTCTGAATTGCTTTCAACAAGCTTTTTTCTTCCTGGAGACATTCCCACTCCAGGGAAATTCTCTACCCATATTCCTATTCCCCTTGATTCAGATAATTCTTTCTGCACTTCACAGGGGCCAGGGCCTTGTCTTGAGTCCCCTGTCCTTGATACCTTTCTACCCTTTACTCCTACAGGTAGAATAAATTGTCTGAGTCTACAGGGTCAGGGCCAGGAATTGTTTCTCTCCCTGATTGTAGTAGGCTGCCTTTCCTCCACAGAACTAGAGAATGCTACATCCCTGGTCCCAGGGACATAAAGGAAGAAAGTTGCGTGCTGACATGGTGACTAGAAAGACATCTCCTTACACCCCCTTTGCATCTTCTAGGCTGGGAGTCCCTCCCCCATACTTGTTCCCATAAGAATATGTGTGGAAGTAAAACTCTGTGGTTGCATGATGCCTTCCCAATGACAGGGGGAAGGCTTTTCCTGTCTTCACACTTCTTGGGACAAAAGGAGAATAAGATGCTTCTCCCTGCCTCACCTGGTCCAACTTGGGGCTTTCTGGGGATGAGAAGAGCAGAGATTCTTCCTGCGGTTCCAGTCTTTGTCCTGAACTATCACCTGGGGGCGTTTATAGCCTTTGAGGCCCATTAGATCCCGTGGAAAAGAGAGAAGTTGGTGAGAGGAAACCCAGATGGTGGATCCTTGTTCCGACTACTCAGACTTCCTGTCTGTTTGGATGCTGTGACTACCTCCGCTGATTTTAGGAGCCCTTTTGGCACCCTGGGGTCCTGGTGCTAGGGAGGGGGTGATGTTGGGGGTTTCTTTTCCAGGCATGGCTGCCTTACCGAGTCTACACTGTGAAAAGAGCTTGAGGACCCCTCAGAGCATTTTAAGAATGGGGTGTGCAATGCGGAGGTGGTCAGAGGTACTGGACCTGGCACTGTAGCCAGAGTACCTGGGTTCTTACTCTGACTCTGCTGGAGCTTTGCTGGATGAACCAGAATAGTTAGGTCTGTGTTCTCTGGGTCTCAGTTTCTTCATGGGTCAGGTAAGGAGCTGGTGAAGGGTCGTTTAGCTTTGGGATTTTAGGGAACTCATACTGAAGCCCTCGGGACCTAGAGGTGACAGAGAATGGTGAGTGTCTTTTGAGGAAAAACTGGGTTCCTCTTCCTCTTTCCCTTGCCCAAGCTTGGTGGGCAGGACAAGTGTCTGTTCAGTGTGAGGTTTGGGGTTGGCAGGCAGTGATGTTTTATGTCCAGCTGTGTTATGGTGAATAGGCTTGGGGGTTGCCCGTCAAGGGGCCTATTGGATGGTGTAGAGGTAGGTTTGTGTGTGGAAAAATTGGCTTTGGAGCTGGGCAGGCCTGAGTTCAAACCCTAGGGTCTCCTACTTGGCTGTTTCATGGCTTCAGGCAAACTCTCAGCTTCCTTCCCCCCACCCCCAAGAGTCCACCCATGCCTGGGGTTATTGAGTGTAGGAGTGCCTGTCCACCTCGGAGCTTGGCTGATTTCTTCTCTTGCAGTTTCCCCAGGACAATCTAGGTTCTCCCTGGGAGGCTTTGTTAACAATCGAGCTTTGTTAGCAAAGACCCTTTGGCATCCAGGAACCGGTGGATTCCTTTGGCGGGGAGACAGAATCTTATAGCAGGAAGTGGTCCCTGCCTGGGCTTTCTGGGTTTGAGTTCTGTATCTTCAGGCGGTTCCCTTTTCTGGGCCTCAGTTTCTCCAGCCTTGAAATGGGTAATAATGAGGAGGGAGGTTGGACTCATTTCTGAGAAGCTGGTTGTAATCTCTTAATTCCCTGCTCCCCACTCCCCCTCCCCATTTTGAAAGTTTTGGGTAAGGCCCGTTGGCTTATGGGGGTGTGTTACGAAGTCTCATACAATGTTTGGCTTCCTTCTCCTCTGCCATTGTTGTCAGCCCTTGGGTTTGTTTAATTTTAACGGCTTTATGGAGATAATTCACACAACATAGAATTCACCAATTTAAAGTGTACAATTCAGTAGCTTTTAGTGTATTCAGAGTTGTGCACCCATCACCACGATCGATCAATTTTAGAACATTTTCATCACTTGCAAATGAAACTTTGCACCATCCCCATCTCCCAATCCCCCATCGCCTCCCAGCCCCAGCAACTACTAATCTACTTTTCATTTTGATTGATTCTTCTATTCTGAACAGTTCCTACAAATGGAATCCTGCAATGTGAAATTCTTTGTATCTGGGTTTTTTCTCTTAGCATATTCTTTTCAAGGCTCATCCGTGTTGTAGTATGCAGCAATACTTCATTTCTTTTTGTTGAAGAATGATAGAATCTTCATTTTTTTAACCCAGCCCCTCTCCCCTTGCCCCCTCAGTGGCCCAGCAGTAGGTTTGGGGCCTTGCTCCTTTCCCATTCCTTCATCCTGGAGAGCTTGTGTTGCTCCTTAGAGAGCAGTGCGCCTCTGTTTTTCATTGGATGGGTTGCCTGTGTTTTGCCCATGGAGTTGAGCCAGTGTTCCTGGGTGATTTGGGGGGAGAGAAGGGTGGTCTTGGCATCAGACTTGCTGGGACAGAGCTGTGAAGGCCAGAATACTAAACACCTCTTGGCCACGGGCTCTGGGAAGACCTGCTCAAGAGCTGCCACTGCTGCTGCCATCTTCCCCTGCCCCCTCTGTCTTCAGTGGCAGCTCATTCATTGATAGGCAGGGTCAGTAGCTTCCCAGACTGGGAGGGGGAGTTCCAAGCCCCTGCTGCCTTCATTCTAATCCTCTCCCTGGGGGAATGCTAGAGAGGTAGATCCTGCAGGACGGGAACCATGCCATATAGCCTCATGGCTCACACTAGGGAGTGCTACAGATGGGTTGTATTAGTTTCCTGTGGCTGTTGTGACAAATTACCACAAACTGAGTGGTTTAGAACAACAGAAATGTATTCTCTCACAGTTCTGGAAGCCAGAAGTCCAAAACCAGTTTCACTGGGCCAAAATCTAAGTGTTGGCAGGACCACACTTGCTGCAGAGGCTCTAAGGAGAATCCAGTATTCTTCCAGCTTCTGGTGGCTGCCGGTGTTCTTTGGTTTGTGATCACATCACTCCAGCCTCTGCCTGATTTCATACTGTCCTCTCTATTTATGTGTGGTCTCCTCTTCTGTGTCAGGTCTTTCTCGCACTTGTGATTGCATTTAGGTCCTACCTGAATACTCCCAAGGTAATCTCCCCATCTCAAGACCCTTAACTTAATCACACCCCAAAGACCCTTTTTCCTTACAAAGTACCATTTACAGGTTTCAGGTTTAGGGCCTCTGATATCTGTGGGTGGTCATCATTCAGGTTACTATAGGGGTATTCCAGGGGAAGAAGGAAACCCATTAAATGTTATTCTGCTGGGTAAAGTCATGTAATATTGGAGTCTTCCCAGTAACCCTATTATTGGGAAGCTTGTTATCCTATTTCACAGATTGGAATACTGTGGAATTTTTAGAGTGGTTCATCACATGGCTAGTAATTGGTGGAGCTGGATTGGAACCTAAATTACTTGGGTCCCACAGTCTGCTTCAACTTTTTTTTTTAATTTTTTTAAATGTTTTTATTTATTTTTGAAGGAGAGAGAGAGCATGAGAGGGGGAGGAGCAGAGAGAGAGGGAGCCATAGAATTTGAAGCAGGCTCCAGACTCTAAGCTGTCAGCACAGAGCCCGATGTGGGGCTCGAACTCAGAAACTGTGAGATCATGACCTGAGCCGAAGTCGGACGCTTAACTGACTGAGCCACCCAGGCGCCCCTGCTTTAACTTCTTTTGGGCCTTTGGACCAGTAGGTTGCAGAGTCTTGCTCCTGGGATCCCCTGATGTCAGAGAACTTTGTCCAGTCCCCTTATGGAGGCTCAGAGATGTGGGAGGGACTCACCGACAGGCTCAGCAGTGGCCTTGTAAGATTCATGGTCTGGACTTGACTTTCTCAGGCTAGAGCATTGTAACTTAAACTTACCAATGGCAGGACTAGCCCCCGCACCTCTCCCCCACCAGCATTTTTTTCTTGGGCCACTTTCCTAAACAGTTCCCAAGTTGGCATCTTTCTCAGAGGCTCCTGTCCAGCTGTGGGAAGGAGGAGACTATGCTAGAGGCTCCTGAGACTCTTCATCTCTTTCTGGAGCCCAGGACAATGATGTCCTATTTTCTCTCTCCAAAGGGAAAGGCACGGTTTCAGCCAGAGCCTAAGCCCTTAAGGCTGCTGATGCTAAAGCCAATGGGTAGGTAGTGGTCTGGCCTCCAGATTCAGGCCTCCTTCAATTTTAGGGACAAACCAGGATTTTCCTAGGATAGGCTGCCAGGTATGTCTCTACACTGTGGCTCATGAGGCCTCCCCTGTTACCTCTATACTAGCCTTTGCTGGTGCCCAAACCCCAGCTCTTTTGCCTCTGCCAAATAAGGTTAATGCTCACTGGCAGCTGGACTGTGATAAGAACAATTAAGTGAAGTTAACTTTTGCATCAGGCACCTGGTGAGGGGCAGGCATTTGGCTAATAGGAGTTCATCTTTCTTCCTGGCCCCGCTCTGCTTACCTGCATAGTCCTACCCAGGACTTGAGCTGTGCTGGAGTCATTGCTGGGCCTTTGGCATCCCTAGTGTTCTGTGGCAGAAGTGATTTTTTTAAATTAGTTTAAGTAATCTCAACACGCAACATGGGGCTCAGACTCACAATCCCAAGACCCAAGAGTCACATTCTTCTCCAACAGAGCCAGCCAGGTGTCCCCAGAAGTGATTTCTTATCCAGTTAACAAGCATTTCTGGAGGTCTTTATGTTTTGATCCTTTGGTCAGCTGGCACCTCTATTCAAGTGCCAGCCTTAATGACTGGCCAGGTCCCTTCCTCTGTGTTTCATAGCACTGTGTGTTCAATTCTTTCACTGCCCTGCTCACACTGTGTGTGGTCATTCCCTGTTTCCCCACCCCCCTAGCAATTTGTGAATTTATCGAAGGTAGAGACCAAGTCTGATTCATTTCTCTGTCCTCATTGCCAGCCTTAATACAGACAGGGTCTGACTTAGCAGCTGCCTGGTAAACTTTTGTTGGATGAGTAAGTAGGGGCCCCTCTTATCCTCTTTGATCACCTTGATCTCACCTCCCCCCACTCCCTCCCCACACACACTTGAGGGCAGGAGGTTGCTGTGTGCCCTTCTTTTTAAAGAACTTTTCTTTCTGTCCAGTCTGTGCCTTTAGACATAGTTGTAGCTTCCCTGCTGGTGACCCCTGGCTAGAGCAGGCACCATGGTGTTGGGATATGACTGTCCCTGCAGGACAGGGATGGACTTGAGGGAACTGGCCGGAGTGTACTAGTCCACAGTCTCTTGGTTGTGGACAGGCACCTGGTTGTTGGAGTGTTGTGCTCAAATAAGAGTCTTTGTGATGTCTATGGGAACCCATTAAGGGCTTCCAGGTACCTTTGTCATCTCTGGAAAGCTGGTAACACCTTCCCGGGGTGTGGGCCGTAATGGTGGGGCTGCTGGGCATTCCTTTGTCACCCCCATCTTCATCCCTTACTGTCCAGCCACTCACCTGGTACTCTCTGAGGGCCTCAGTTGTGCATCGTCTCTGGGCCAGTGTCCACTCTTCTGTGACTGGTGACTTAGGTTATTTACAAAGCCTTTTCAGGTCTTGAAGCTCCTCTGAGCTTCTTGACAGCTCCATCAGGTAGATCACATATCCCCTGTTTGATAGGAAACTGAGGCTTGGTGAGTTCAGGTAGCTTACCTGAAATCATGCAGCGAGTGAGTGGCAGAGCTGGGATTGGAATGCAGAGCTTTTGGCTTCCAGACTTCATACTTCCTACTCTGCCGGGAATTTTGCTCACTTGAGCTGGGGAAAAGTGTCCTGTAGAGTAGTGATCCCCTCTGTCTAGTGATCATTAGCCATATACTATAAATCCCTGGTCAGGGTGGTGTCCCAAAGGAGCATGCTTGGTACTTCTGGTCCCTAGCCTGGATGATAGGTAAGGCTGGTTTCTTCTGGTGGCCACCAGAGGGCGTAAGAGGCCTGGGAAAGGTCTGCTGCTTCTAGTTTTGTTTTGAAATGGAAAATATGTTCTAAGTGACCCGTGGACATTATTATTTTTTATTTTTTTTAATGTTTGTTTATTCTTGCAAGAGAGACAAAGCATGAGTGGGGGAGGGGCAGAGAGAGAAAGGGAGGCACAGAATTTGAAGCAGGCTCCAGGCTCTGAGCTGTCAGCACAGAGCCTGACGTGGAGCTTGAACTCATGGACTGCGAGATCATGACCTGAGCCAAAGTCGGACGCTTAACCGACTAAGCCACCAGGCCCCCCTATTTTTTTAATAGACTTAATATTTTAGAGCACTTTCAGGTTCACAGAAAAACTGAACAAAAGGGGGTTAAATGTCTAACTTCGGCTCAGGTCATGATCTCACGGTTCGTGAGTTCGAGCCCCGTGTTGGGCTCTGTGCTGACAGCTCGGAGCCTGGAGTCTGCTTCAGATTCTGTGTCTCCCTTTCTGCCTCTCCCCTGCTCATTCTCTGTCTCTCTCTCAAAATAAATAAACATTGAAAAAAAATTTTAAAAAAACTGAACAAAAGAGTTCTCATATTGAACAGGCAGTTCCCATATATCCCCTGCCCTCACACATGCATAGCCTCCCCCATTATTAACATCCCCCACCAGAGTGGTGCATTTGTTACAATCAGTGTCCATGTAGGACACATCATAAACACCCAAAGTCCACAGTTTACATTAGGTTTCACCCTTGGTGTACATTCTATGGATTTGGACAAATGAATAATGATACATAACCACTTTTTTTTAAGTTATATTTTATTTGAGAGGGAGAGAAAGCATGAGCCAGGGAGGGGCAGAGAGAGAGGGAGAGAGAAATAATTCCAAGCAGGCTCCACACTGTTGGCATGGAGCCTGTTGCAGGCCTTGAACTCACGAACCATGAGATTATGACCTGGGCCAAAGTCAGATGCTTAACCGACTGAGCCACCCAGGTGCCCTGACACATACCCACTTATAAAGTACCATACAGAGTAGTTTCACTGCCCTAAATACCCTCTTTTCTGCTTATTCATCTACTTTTTTTTTTTTAGAGAGGGTGTGCTTATGTGAGCAAGGGAGAGGGGCAGAAGGAGAAAGAGATTTGTTTTTTAAGTTTATTTTTTTTTAATTTTTATTTAATTTTTAAATTTACATCTAAGTTAGCATATAGTGCAACAACGATTTCAGGAGTAGATTCCTTAATGCCCCTTACCCATATGAGGACTTTAAGATGCAAAATAGATGAATATAAGGGAAGGGAAGCAAAAATAATATAAAAACAGGGAGAGGGACAAACAGAGGGTTAAGTTTATTTATTTCTTGAGATACAGAGAGTGAACAGGGGAGGGGCAGAGAGAGAGGGAGATAGAATCCCAAGCAGGCTCCATGCTGTAAGCACAGGGCTTGATCCTACAATCTGAGATCATGACCTGAGCCAAAACCAAGAGTCAGATGTTTAACCAACTGAGCCACCCAGTTGCTCATCCATTATTATTTTTTTTAAGTCTGAAAATACACATTTGTCTAGGCACACTAAACCTGAACCTTTGGGGTCAGGTGTGCTTTGGAATTTAGAGAAATTTCAGAATTTAGAAAAATCACCTGATGTATATACTGTGTGTTTGGTAACACCTCTGGTGGAGTCTGTGGCAGTACCTCATGAACACCTGAATGTTTCTGCATGGCAGTGTTTGAATATTCACCTCCAAGTGGGGGATAAATACATTCTCGCCAGCTCAGGTCAGGTTATGATGGCAGATGAATTAGAGGAAGACTTCTGGTTTTCAAAGCTTTTTGAGTTTTGGAATTTTGGACAAGGGATTGCATACTTTTCTTGAAGACGGTCAAAATCACCTGTAATGCCAACTTTTAGGGGTATTTTGTTGGATGGTCTTCCCAACTTTTACATGTTTGTATACTTATATGTATAGTCACATGTATGTATGTTAAACTTGTTCAATTGTAAGTGAAATCATACCTTGCACGTATTTTGCCTTATACAAAGGCAAAATGGGATCTAGGCTCTTGCCATTTACTCCCTCCTCCATATCATCCCTACCCTAAGTGACTAGAGGATCCCCAGGTGAAACTCCTTGAGGTAAAGCCAGGTTCTCTGCTGCCCCCTACCTCCAGGTACTTTCTGGGTCAGGGCCTCCGGCTGCCTATGGGAAGGCCAAGCATTGGATTCCCAACATGGTCAGCAGGGGTCCGTCAGAAAGCAGATGAGGCCCTTCTGGGAGCAAGTCTTCTGCTTACACAATGACCAGTTCCCTAAAAGAAAGGGTCTCCTCTTCCTTTGCATGCATAGAGTGTCAAACAGGGCTGGGAGTTTGACCCTGCCATTTAGCTAGGCCCTTCGGGAATTGGAGGGCAGGGCCATGGGGAGGGGGTACAGGTCTTTCCTGTTGCTGACCCCCACCTCTTCCCTCCAGCAGGAGCACTGGTTTGAAAAGGCCCTGAGGGACAAGAAGGGCTTCATCATCAAGCAGATGAAGGAGGACGGCGCCTGTCTCTTCCGGGCTGTAGGTGAGTCTCTGCCTCAGCCTTCAAGGGCCTAGAGATGCCCCTGAGTTACTTCTAATTTTTAGGAGTAATCCCTAAGATAGGGTTGAGGGTAGAGTTTACTGGTCTTTTCAGGACTCCAGGCCCCAGCTTCAAATTAGTATCTGGCCTCTAGCCTTTGGTCATGAGGCAGTGTGGTGGCACGGAAGTAATAACAGTAATAGTGATAAAGAAAATAACAATACTTGGTGACAGATTGCACTGTCAGCCACTAAAGGAAACCCTTTTTAATTCTCCCCCAGGCTAGGTAAGTGTAGGGACTGTCATGGTTTCCATTTGTCAGATGAGAAAAGCAGCTTAGAGCAGGGGAGTGACCTGCCCAGGATCAGGTAGTACATAGTAGAGTCAGGGGTCTCTGGGTCAGGTTAGTCTGAGGCCCATGCTCTTAACCACAGCACACTGCTGTCACCCTGGGACCATGGAATTTTTTTAAACTTACACAGAAGTAGAATAGTGAATTCTCATGTACCCATCATTCATCTTCAAAATAGTCATCAACACATGGCCAGCCTTGTTTTATCACTGTCTTGCCCACTTTTTTTTCACTGTCCTGAAGCAAGAGTATTTTTAAAGCAAAACCCCAACATTGGATCATTTCATATGTTAAATACTTAAGTATGTTTCTCTGGAAGATAAGGGTTCTTTCTTTCTGTTTTTTCCTAACATAACCAAAGTGTTATTATCTTACCTAACAACATTCATAATTCCTTAATGCCATCAACTGTCCAGTCTGAGCAGTATCTTTGAGCTCCCTCTGGCTCTGAACCTGTGACTCAATAGGCAGTTGTAAGGCCCTGTGCTGGTGTCCGGGGAAATTGGGGAATGTGATCTGACCCTTCCATTGGGGCTCTGATAATCTACCAGGAAGAAGGGCTCTCTGATAGCAGCTTTCAGCTAGGAGTCAGAAGTGCTATCTTCTAGTTCTGGCCCTGATTCAAAAACTTATATTTCCCCATCTGTTAAATGGTACTGATTCTGAAGGACTCCTTGAATCCCTACAAGGTCTGCTATCCTCTCTGTGGCTAGCCCCCATGAGTACTGGTGGGCTGGACTGACTCAGGCTCCACTTTTGGCTGTGCCACTGATTCTTGGTGTGAACTTGGGCAACCAGTTCTTTTTGCTTGAGCCTACTTCCAAGGCTGTAACAGGAGGCTGAGAGACCCAGTGTTACAACGGATAAACGAGATTACTTCAGTAAATCTCTTTAGTGCCTGACAGTAGGCCCTCGGAACGGTAGCATTGGTAAAGCCTAAATGCTGTTTTTGGTGGTGTCTCAGAGCCACAAGTGTTTATTGAATGGGTGGAAGAAGTTTACATGGGGTGAGTGCTTGCCTGCCAGTTCTACCAAGGGGAAGAGGTCCAGGCAGTGGCCTGTGCTGGCCTGGGAAAATCCCAGTCCTCCTCCCCCTATGGCTCAAGTCTGTGTTCTCCTGGAATGTTTCCTACAGAAAGTGCTGGGTTTGGGGGCATCTTGGACCAAGGAAGGCAAAGAAAGAATAGGTGGGGGGGGGCCTTTTAGGTGCTAGGCCCTGTGCTGAAACCTCAGGCGAGATGTGGGATAAACAGGGCTACTAGTGGAGTGAATGTAAGAGAATGTAGCCGGGTATACTTGGTCTCAGGCAGTCTTTGAGGCAGATCTTGGGGCTAGTAACGACCTGGTTTATGTAGTAACCCATATCAACAGCAACATTTTCACGTATGTCCATCTAGCTGACCTCCCCAGACACCCTCTGACACCACACCACACTCCCCCTGCCCCCACCCCAGGCCTTCCAGTAAAGGGCCTGAGCTTATAGGAAGAGCTGACCGTGGCAGGTTGAAGGCCTTTCCCTATCAGCACTATGGCTACCCATTTCCCCCAACTGAGCTGCCCTTGGCTTTTCTCTGTAAAACCTCAGAAGCCCCATGGCCTCTCTCTAGAAGTACATGGCCCCTGGGTCTCCAGGCCTCATCTGGAAGTTTCCCTGCAGCAGAGTGCACAGGACATGTGCCAGAGAAAGGGACTTTGTCCTCCAGCTTTCTGCTGCCCCTCTGCTTCCAGCCTGGCTTGTACAGGGACAGGTGGTAGTTGCCCTGAGCTCTGGTGAGAAGGCCTATAGCTTCTGACTTCCTGCTATGCATTGAATAGTGGAAGGAGCACATCACTGAAGGTTGGAGTTGGAGGGGGATTGCACACACAGAGACCACTCTGTTGTTTGTTGACCCTGACTGTTTTGTTCGCTGGCACTCAGCTTGGTGCTTCAGATTCACCTGCAAAATTGGGATCATTATCACATGAGACAGGTGAGAAGGTTGAGGCTCAGGAAAGGGTCATTAGTGGTAGAGCTGGCATGGGGACCCAGAGGTATCCCAAGGACACATTCTTTCTATGACCCTGGGAAAGCCCTGCCTTCTCAGCTTTGCTTCTCTACCCTCTGTTTTACCTCTGCAGTCCAGGTGTCCGTACTGTAAACCAGTATTCACTGCTCTCTCCCACTACCCCCTGTTGGGGACTTGTGAGCATCAGTGAAGGCTTGGGTGGAGTAGAAGTACAAGTCTGAGTTCCTGAGGTGTCTGGTGGCCCACCCTGCCCCTGCTATGTTCAGATAACCTCCTCCTGGAAACATGAGTCTGCCTCTCTCCTTCTTCCCTCTCCCCACATGGCTTTGACTCAGCCAAAACATCTGGCCCTGGCCTCTGTGGGCAAAGTGGAGGCCACACGTGCATCTGTCTGCATGGGCCATGAGGAAACAGCTGGAGTTGTACATGTTGCAATGGTGGGGCCCGGAAACATTAGCCTGGACCATCAGCATTGGAGGGATGAATCTTTCATTAATTTTGACTGTTTTGTTAATGGGAAAACTGAGGCCTTATGAGAAAGCCAGGACGTTATTATCTAGGTCACATAGCCAGTGTCAGAACATGGTGTTTGAGGTTGAACTAGGCCAGAGGAGAAAATTCCCATGGGCCACCATGATACCAGTTTCCACTGGGCTCTTTCTGCCCTGCCTCCTTCAGTTTTCCCATCTTTGCCATGGGAATCCTTAAGTAGAGGAGCAGGCATCTCAGAGACAGGCTGTTAAGAGGACTGAGTTTTGTCTCCCCCTAATTGAGGATGTCTCCCCCACTGAGGGTGTGCCATTTGGGGCCATGGGCCAGGTGCACACAACAGCTGCTTGATAGGCAGGTGAGGCCTTTTTTTCTGGCTCATCTTCTTGGTGGGGCTGGCATTCACAGTGGGCCAGGAGGCAAGTGGGGAACAGATCAGGTTCCTGTCTCCCCCTGCTGCTGTGTGTACACACATTTGTGTGGTTTGTTTTTAGATTCCCTGCAGACACCAAGCTTCCTTTTCTGTCCTCAGCAGAACTTGCTGTGGCTCTTCTAGCAGGCAGGCAGGCAGCAGCCTGGTGGGGAGGCAGGTCCCAGGTGCCTCTAAAACAAATGGTATAGCCCTGTACTTTATTAAACTCCTTTAGATTATCCAGGCTCTCCTGTCTTGCTTCTGCACATAACTCTTTGGCAAATAGTGACTTTATTTTTGGGAGACTAAGGAGGAAGGATTACAGAGGTTTGGGGGAACCTTCCCTCAGGCAATAGGGGAAGGAGGTTGAGGCAAGTCTGTTAGAGCTATTGGGTATTCCTCCCTCCCATTAAGCCCCTGGCAAAGGGTAGGAAGGAGGTGGGGGTCCTCAGTTTGTACAGCCTTGCCTCATGTGCAACCTTTAGTCTTTCTTGGTTAGCAGCAAGGGCAGCTACTTGTGGAATACAATAGGTCTCTGTAGTTGTCAGGGTGGTATGGGTATTTGGCCTCAGGGAATGTCTTTGGCAGGATCTGCTGGCTGTGTGTGTGTGTGCACATGCATTTTTGTGCTGGTGTCTCAGCATGCTCAGAGAAAGGACCGGTGTGGGATACTGACCTCTCTGTAATCTCTGCTCACTCCCAGGCCTTTCCTGGGTTCCAGCTGATTCCTGTTTGTGCTGGTGGAGAAACTGAGGCAGACAGAATCAGGCCTTGCCTAGGCAGTCAGGTGGCTAAGGTGATAGGTGGATTGGGAGTGGTGGTAACATCACCTGGAGCATGAGTGTTTGAAGTCACTGGTTATTTCTTGAGAGCTTGGCCTCACCTTCACCCTCCCAGATGTGTGGCCTTGGGCCAGCTGTGCTGTATTTTTGTACCTCAGTATCCCTCCTGTGTAAAGTAGGGCTTTTTTGGGATGAAGATGGAAGAAGTTGGAATGTGAAAAGACCTTAGTGGAACCAATTGTAGTACTGTCCTGAGGATTTCTGAGCGTTCTTTGGGTTGGGGACAGAGGTGAGGTAGTGGGGACCCCCTTCAGCTGGACTCTGGGAAGGGAGAGCAGGTGCACGTTGCCCACAAGTGCAGCGTCAGCAAGAAGAGGAGTTTCAGTTTCTATCAAAACAAGTTCTCTGAATTCCCCTACCTCTGCAGGTCCATTGGCCCTTTCCCCCACCTTGGCCCCCACAGGGAAATCCAGCCCAGCCTAGCCCCTGGTCCCATATGGCTACCCTCTCAGAGGAGGAGGGCTTTCTGGAGGACAGAGGTGGAGCTAGCAAAGTCAGGCAAGCACCGCCTCATTGAGGGCTGCCTGTGTTTCTGCCCTGCCCTGGATGCTTTTCCCTGCCTTAGATCACTGTAAAGACCCTTCTCCTCTCCCTCTTTGGGGAGGTATTATTGTTCCGTTTTGCTGGTTCAGATAACATATTTTCTTCCATGTGTATGATTCCCCAAACTGGGGTATATCTTATAATCAGGTAGGTGGGTTGTGCCGTGCCACTACCACCCCTAACAAAAGCTGCGATTTAAATGCATGTGTGGTACCACCTACCAGTGCATCTTAGAATTGAAGAGAGAAGGGGATATTTTACAGGGAGGTAGGTAGGAAGGTAAAGTTATACCTTGCCCACACTTAAGGGCCCTGGTTTGTGAAGCTTGTATTATTGATTTGATGTTAATTTGGTTGCTAAAGATTTGAACTATGGATACAGAAGGTAGACCTGTGGACCTTTGAATTCAGTAAAGGTTGAGACCCAGTCCTGCCTGTGTGAGGAGGGACAGCCTAGACTCCTAAGTTTGGGGCATTCCTCTGGCTGAGGAAGTGACAGAAATGAGGAAGGGCTTAAATAAGTGGTTCCGGTGACATTCTGACTGACTTGTGAGTGGTTGGCCATCTGAAAGAGTCAGCGTCTACTCGTAATAAATGGAACCCCATTTCTTGAACACCTAGTACACCTTAGGTGTTCAGCAAACCCTACCCCTAGTCTTTACAGCTCCCTGTGAAAGGAAGAGGAGTTACTCTCTCCACTTCGGAAGAAGACATTGTGGCCCAGAGAGCTTGATGGTCTTGTCCAGTGCCACACAGCTAGGAGGCAGCAGAGCCTTTCTGCTAAGGCAAAGGAGACAGTGGCAGGGGAATGGAGCAGGGGGACCTTCATGAGGTTCCCTCAGTTCCCTTCCCTGTCCCAGTCTCCCCTTTCCTCCATTTTCTTGCATCTGGCATCTAGCTCAGGTAGATCCATCTCCCAGGCCTGCAAATGCCTGTTGATCCTTCCCTAGGAACATCTCAGCTACCTCCTTGAGCTTCGCAGCCCAGCCCCTATTTAACCCCTTTGCCGCCATCTCAGTTCCTGTTTACTGCAGCTGCTGGCAGCACTGCCTCCTCAGCACCCCAAGCTCATTCTACATAAATAGCTCTCGGCAGCCACAGAGGGCTCTGTGGTCCTGGCTTCTAAGAAAGGCGGCAGCAGGGGGCCCCCAGCCTGTGCGCAGGGCACGTGACTTGCTGGAAGTGCTGCTGGGGGGTGGGGAAGAGTGTGGCCGCAGAACCCACATCCTTGTTTACATCGGTGAAGGGGCTACCCCTTCCCGCCTTCACAGCTCCCCTCCCCCTCAGTCCTCTGCACCTCCGAAGAGGACATGAGACAGGCATTGGCCCCGTTTTCTATCTCAGAAGTAGCATTTTTCTCCTTATCTCACAGAATCCTCCAGGGAGGGAAGGGGGAGGGCGGCAAAGGCGTTCTTCCAGTGATTCTTCCAAGGCAGACTGGCTCTCATGGAAGAACTCTGTGGTGTCCCCTGAGGGACTTGACCCTGCCCCAGTGCCCCGGGTGATCCCATCAGAGCAGTGGTCCTGGTCCTTTGGGGAGACAAAGGGAAATTCCCTCTTTGTCTTAGCCAGTGGACACCAGGTGGGCCTCGTCTTCAAGCCCACTTTAATTTCCCAGGGACAAGACTCCCGGCCTCCCCCCACCCCAGCCTATCCATCCAGTCAGCAAGCTCTTCCCGATTTCCTGTACTGTATTGGCCTCTGAGCTGGGGTGGACTTGGATGTGAACTGCTCTCAGCCCTCAGTGGAAGTCAGAGTGCTCAGGCAGAGGAAGTCTGCATACATCTTTGATAAATCTGGTGATAGAAGTGCTTTGGAGGGTGGGAGAGATGGGGAACTGTATAAAGAACACATGGGTATTTGACAGGTAGGCAGCCGAGGAGAATGGAAAGAATGCCCTGAAAAGAGGAAATGGCATGTGTGAAGATCCTCAGAGTGAGGCAGGAGGAGCCTGGTTCTTATTTTGACCAAAACCCCATGATGCCTAGACCATTTGGGCCATAGGCTGCCTTTCCTGAATTAAGTTTAAGTTATGTTCATATGTGTCTTATTTCTCTTGCTTAGATTACGTGCTTCTTGCAGGCAGGGGCAGGATTTTACTCACCTCTCTCACCTTCACAGTACCCCACATTCAGGCCCCACTATGGGTAGGGAACTCTTGATTTGCTGAGTGGCTGGTCTGTCCCAAGCCCCGTCCTAGTCACCTTATACCCTTTATCTCATTGATCCCACAAGAGGCCTGCTAGGGAATCATCCTACTTGTTCCTGTTTTGTGTGTGAGGCACATGAGGCTCGGAACACTTGGGTTGCTTTCTTCTAGTCGCTTAGCTCACTAGGACCTGGCAGAACTAGGCTTCGAGCCCAGTTGTTTTTCTTGTCTCTTCTTTTTTCATTTTTTTAACCTACAGAGGCCATGCTGGCTCCCAGGAGTCAGGAAAACTGGATTCTAGAGTTGAATCCGTCAGACTCACTTGCTGTGTGACCTTGATGAAGCCACAAACTCTCCCTGAACCTTGGCTTCCTCGTGTGAAGAGTGAAGGGGGAGTGTGGAATTGCTGGTGCTCAAGACCACTTAGGGGACTTAAAATGTTTATTGACTTGTCTGAGTGGCTTGGCAAGCCCTGGACAAATTCATCTGCCTGAGAGGACTGTGGTTGTGTTCCTCTCGCCTATACTCTTGTTCCTAAAGACTGTCCCTGCCTGCCTCTTTTTCCATGACCCCATTCCAGCCCACAAAGCCTAGCACTCTCCAGGCCTTTAGTGTAGGAAAAGGAGTTTTTCTGGCCCCCAGCCCTCCACCACCAAGGATGTTCCATGACTCCAAACTCTTCTGGTGGCAGCTCTTAACCCCAGCCTCTCCTTTCTCCTCTCCCCACAGCTGACCAGGTATATGGAGACCAGGACATGCATGAGGTTGTACGAAAGCATTGCATGGACTACCTGGTGAGACCCTGTGGAGGCCTTGGGGTGGGGGCAGTATGGGTGCATCTCCTCACCCTGCAGACCTTGATTCTCCAATCTGTTCTGCAGATGAAGAATGCAGACTACTTCTCCAACTATGTCACAGAGGACTTCACCACCTACATCAACAGGAAGCGGAAAAACAACTGCCATGGCAACCACATTGAGATGCAGGCCATGGCAGAGATGTACAACCGGCCCGTGGAGGTGTACCAGTACAGCACAGGTACTTCTGTGGTGGGTAGGTGAGCAACCGACTGCACCTGGTCCGAGCCTGCCCTGCCTGGCCCATTGTGGATGCTCCTTCCTTCTCTTTCTCTGCAGAACCCATCAACACATTCCATGGGATCCATCAAAATGAGGATGAACCCATCCGCGTCAGCTACCATCGGAATATCCACTACAATTCAGTGGTGAATCCCAACAAGGCCACCATTGGTGTGGGGCTAGGCCTGCCGTCATTCAAACCGGGGGTAAGTGGATCCCCCTGCTCAGGATGACTGCTAGATACAGAGGCCAAAAACCTCTGTTGGGGTCTCAGTTATGCCCTAGTCCACAAAAATGTCCTGTCCCCTCTGAGTTGCCCCTGAGGTCTCACCTTTATAAAAATAGGGAGTTAACTCGAGGGGATCTCAGGGCTCAGTCTGTGGTCTCCATTTGCCTGTCCCAGCTGGCTTACCCATCTTTCATGCCTGTTGATGGTTGACATTTTGTGATATGGAGGCACATCTGAGAACTGTGAACCAAGGCTTGGTATGGGTATCTTGGCACCCACATGGATCCTCTTCTGAAACTCAGCAGTTATAGACAGCTGTGTTCAGAGACTTAAAGTGCGTGCCTGGCTGTACTACTTACTGGCTGTGGGACCTAGGGTAGATTTACCCAAGTAATCTGGGCTGGTAGCTCAGCCTATACAGTAAGTGCCTAACACTGAGCCTGGTGCCTAGTAGGTGCTCAGAAGGTGACAGTATGTTTTCCAGCACACGCTGACATTCTCATTCTCTCTCATAAACAGTCATCTTCTGGGGATTTTGCTATCTTCTATTCAGGTTTCACTTCCTATAAGCAGAAAGTGCCCCTGCCTCATTTTAGGAAATGCACACCCTAACACCAACACACCCTCCAATGGAGGGTTTTTTTGTTTTGTTTTTTTAAGTAAACTTTTAATTTTAGAATAGTTTTAGATTGTCAGAATTACTGAAAGTAGAGAATTTCCATGTTCCCCACTCTGATTAGCATGTCAGCATAGAACATTTGTCACAATCAAAAGGCAATATTGATAATTAACTAAAGACTGTACTTTATTTAAATGACCTCAGTCTTTCCCTTAGGATCTTATCTGGTCCAGGACACCATACTACATTTAGTTGTCTTGGCTCCTCTCGGCTCTGACAGTTTCTCTGAGTTTCCTTGTTTTTGTCTTTGATCTGTTTACAGATCTAGTTTTGCCTTTTCTAGAATGTCATGGAATTGGAATCCTACAGTATTTCAGAGTGGCTTCTCACACATAACACTACGTATTTAAATTTAAGATTCATCCGTGACTTTCTGTGGTCTGATCACTCATTTTTCTTTTTCCTTATTTATTATTTTTAAAAAATTACAAAAAAATTGTTTTTTAATGTTTATTTACCTTTGAGGGAGAGAGGCAGAGAAAGGGAGACACAGAATCTGAAGCAGGCTCCAGGCCATCAGCACAGAGCCCGACATGGGGCTTGAACTCACAAACCGTGAGATGATGACCTGAGCCGAAATTGGATGCTTAACTGACTGAGCTACCCAGGTGCCCCTTAAAAATTATTTTTTTAATGTTTATTTATGTTTTGAAAGAGAGAGCACGAGCATGGGAGGGGCAGAGAGAGAGGGAGACACAGAATTCGAAGCATCCTCCAGTCTCTGAGCTGTGAGCACAGAGCCCAACGTGGGGCTCGAATTCATGAACCTTGAGATCATGACCTGAGCTGCAGACACTCAATTGGGGAGCCACCCAGGCACCCCTCTTTTTCCTTTTTTAAAAAAAATGTGAATGCCTTAAGTTTTTTTTTTTTTTTTGTAGGCTTGGGTTTTTTTTTTAATGTTTATTTACTTATTTAGAGAGAGAGCACATATGCATGCATGCCAGAAGGGGAGGGGGCAGTGGGAGGGAGAGAATCCCAAGCAGGCTCTGCACAGAGCCCAAAGCTGGGCTCGATCCCACGAACCAGGAGATCATGACCTGAGCCAAAATCAAGAGTCAGACGCCCAACCAACTGAGGCACCCAGGCGCACCTAGACTTAATGGTTTAGAAGTTTAGATCTACCAAAAAATTAAGAAGATAGTATAGAGTTCCCATGTATTCTTCTCTCCATTTCTCCCGCCCAAGCCCAATAGTTTCGCTATCATTAACATTAGATGACTATGATACATTTGTTACAATATTTGAAGCAGTATTGGTACATTATTATTAACTGAAATCATGATGTCTTTTTAGGTTCCCTTATTTGTGACAGTTTCTCACATTTTCATGTTTTTGATGACCTTGACAGCTTTGAGGAGTACAGGTCACTTATTGTAGGATGTTTCTCTTTTGGAATTGACATTTGTTATAATATTTGTACTAATACTGATACATTGTTATTAACTAAAATCATGATGTCTCTTTAGGTTCCCTTATTTGTGACAGTTTCTCACGTTTTCATGTTTTTGATGACCTTCACAGTTATGAAGAGTACTGGTCATGTATGTCGTAGGATGTTTCTCTTTTGGAATTGGTCTAATGTTTTTCTCATGATTAGACTGGGGCTATGGGTTTTAGGGAGAAAGATCACAGTGGTAAAAGTGCCATTCTCATCACATCATGTCAGTAGTATATACTGTGAACGTGATTTATGACTGTTGATGTTGACCTTGACTGATAGTGGAAGTAGTGTTTGTCAGATTTTCTCCACTGTAAAATTACTCTCTTTCCCCATTCCCTTTTTCATACTGTCCTGTTTGGAAGGAAACCATTATGTACAGCCCACACTTGAGAAGTGGAGGTTATGCTCTATCTTCTTGAGGGCGTAGTACCTATATAAACTGTAGAATTCTGCAAGGGAGATTGGTCTCTTGTCCTCCATTTATTTATATCACTGTGGACTCAAGGGTATTTCTTTTATACTGGATTGTAACCCAGTACTATTTTTATTGATTTTGATGCTCACATTGTTCCAGTTTTGGCTATTAAGAGCTCTCTTAGTTGGTTCCTACATTTCGTTGACATCCCCCTATCATTGTGGTGGTGGGCTGTTTTAAATTTTGGGTTTTGTTTGTTTATTTTGTTTCATTTTGTAGCACCTTCGTAGCTTCTGGCACTATGAGGTGCTCCAGGTTCATCTTGTGTATTTCTTGCCCCAATTCTAGAACCAGCCATTTCTCCAAAGATCCCTGGTTCCCTTTATTGGAGTGTGTTATTAGAAACCAAGATCTGCAGGTGCCTGGGTAGCTCAGTCGGTTAAGCATCCAACTTCAGCTCAGGTCATGATCTTGTGGTTCATGAGTTTGAGCCCCACAACAGGCTCTGTGCTAACAGTTCAGAGCCTGGAGCCTGCTTCAGATTGTGTGACTCCCTCCCTCTCCCCCTTCCCCCTCCCCCTTCCCCCTTCCCCCTCCCTCTTCCCCCTCCCTCCCCCCTCCCCTGCTTGCTCACTCTCTCAAAAATAAACATTAAAAAATTTTTAATTTTTTTTTAATTTTTTTATATGAAATTTATTGACAAATTGGTTTCCATACCACACCCAGTGCTCATCCCAAAAGGTGCCCTCCTCAATACCCATCACCCACCCTCTCCTCCCTCCCACCCCCCATCAAAATCAAGATCTGGATGCTGAGTATGCTCCTTGTTACTGGGGTGTCCTTGCTTCTAGGCTCCTTCAGCTGACAGAGCAAGGAAATATATCTGTGTATTCTAACCCATATGTATACACTTACCTAGAAATATTTCTATGTATACTCTTATCTAGAAATATTTTTTTATGTAACCATCTGTATCTATATGAAGCTGCAGTTCTTACTGATACCTCTAACAGATAAGGTACCTCATTGTTTTAATTTGCAATTCCCTAATGACAAATGGTGTTGAGCATCTTTTCATGTGCTTATTTGCCATCTGTATATCTTCTTTGAGGAGGTTGTGTATTTAGACTTTTTTTGCCTACTTTTTAATTGACTTGTTCTAACAATTTTACATAGTCCATTTTTTGGACTATTACACATGGGTAAAAAACTACGCTTTACATCATAACTTAGTGCACACACACTAAGTGGTGTGTAGTGTGTATATCTGCATTAAAATAATGTTAGAATTTTGTTGAGCAATAATTACACTTAATGCCTGGAATATGCTCTGATATTTTTCTCATTATTTTATATCTCATAGCCTGACGAAAAGCACTTTTCTACGGTGTTCCACAACTCATAATACCCTATACCATGACAGTACTGTCCTCTTGTCCCCTTAAATGTCCAAATACTCCCTTCGCCCTGTGTACACACAGCTAACTTTTCAGGTCAGGTGATCTTTTCTCCTTGTCCCATGTGGGCATAGGTGAGGAAGGCCTCAGCATTATGAAACTGAGTCATCTCTGGGTAAGGCATCTTTAAATTCCAGTACCTGGCTGCCCCAGACGTAGTACTTCAGTCAAAGTGTCTTGGGGTTGGGAGCAGGGCTTCTGAGTGTAGGAGTTTGGAGTGACAAATCCCACTACCCCAGCCTGCCTTCCCCCGATACCTGATGAATAGACAGCCTGCTCAGGGGGGTGCTTAGTAGGAGTACCTGCCTTCCTATCCCCTGTCTTCTGAGCCTACAGCCTCATAATCCTGAGCCAGTTCTGTCTCTTGGCTGGAGTTCAGAGTGTCACCCTACATCCCTGTCCTCCGTGCCTTGCAGTTTGCAGAGCAGTCCCTGATGAAGAATGCCATAAAAACATCAGAGGAGTCATGGATTGAACAGCAGATGCTGGAAGACAAGAAGCGGGCCACAGACTGGGAGGCCACAAACGAGGCCATTGAGGAGCAGGTGGCTCGGGAATCCTACCTGCAGTGGCTACGGGATCAAGAGAAACAGGCCCGCCAGGTCCGCGGCCCCAGCCAGGTGTGTCCTGGGCTCTGTCACTGGCCTGGCCAAGAACCCCTTACTTCCCATGCTCTGCCCCCATACTGACAGAAAAAAATTAAGCAGTTTTGACATCTGGGAGAAAAGGAAGCTCCCAGCCCATTCTGTACCTCATCTTGGCCTGAGTCTTGGCATTGTGCCTTAGAACTCTCAACACCTTTGCAGAACAAGCTCTCTAAAAGAGTGAGGGAGGCCAGCCACTGGTGGTGACACGTGGGATTGATGGGTAGTTCCAGAGGGACAGGCTTTTGTTGAAGGTCCTTGTGCGTTAGGCTCTGTGCTGAGGATGTAAAATCAGGTCTGGCCTGCTCCACTCTCAGAGATCCCCTGTCTACTGAGGGAGACATACATCAGTGAAGCCCTTGACCCTGTCTAGGAGACCAGTAGTTGTGGGGGCTCTGATCAGTCTTCACACAGGAAGGTTGAATGTTTAGGGCAGAGAGGAGGCAGAGCAGGCAGGCATTTGAGGAATCACAAGGAGTTTAGAGTGACTGTAGATGCTGGAAAGAGTTGAGTCATTTACTTAACAAATATTGATCGCAGGTCTGTGCCAGGCATTGTTCTCAGTGTACGGGGGTACATTGGTGAGCCAGGCAGGCCCAGATCCCTGTGCTTGTGATGCTTACATTTTTGCAGAGTGGAACAAAATAAACAGTAAACATAATGAGTGCACTAGTTGAGAGGTGGGACAGATGAAACATGTAGAGCAGGGTAAAGGGAATGAGTAGGGCTAAGGGCGCTGAGAGGTCACAGTATTAAATAATGTGGTCAGGGTAGGCCTGAGAGCAGGTGAGATGTGAGCAAAAGCTTGCAGAAGGTAAAGCAGTTAGCTAAGTGCATGTGCCAGGCAAGGCAGAAGGCCAGCAAAGGCCCTGAGGTAGGGCACACCTGGTGTGATTTGGGTGTGCTCAGGAGGCCAGTGTGGCTGAGCAGAATGTAGTAGTAAATGAAGTCAGAGGTGGTGGGGCCAGATTGAGAAGGGGCTTGTGGGCTGTGGTGAGGACTTTGGCTTTTACTGTGAGTGAGGCAGAAGCCATTTGGAGGGTTGTGAGCAGAGGAGGGACAGGATCCCCCTGATTGCTGAGTGCAACATGGAATCTAGGGGGCAGGGGTAGAAGCAGGGGCCTGTGAGGCAGAGGCTACTAGAATAGTCCCAGTGGTAACTGATGGCGGAGCTGGCTAGGAAGGAAGGAGAAAAGGGGATGGAGTCTGAATGGATTTTGAAGGTGGAAGTATAGGTTCCCTGTCAAATTGGCTGTAAGGGTGTGAGGGAGGATTAAGGAGCTTACCTTTGTCCTGTGGTCTGCTGTGTGCCCAGGAATGATGGTGGCCTATGTAGAAACTGTATCATAGCCAGGATTCCGGGAGGGAGCCAGCCCTTAGGGATGGGGCATAGGAGGGTCATGACTGGCGTTGGTCCTTCCCTCCTCCTCCTCCTTCCCACTGCAGCCCCGGAAAGCCAGCGCCACATGCAGTTCTGCCACAGCAGCAGCCTCCAGTGGCCTAGAGGAGTGGACCAATAGGTCCCCGCGGCAGCGGAGTTCAGCCTCTTCACCCGAGCACCCTGAGCTGCACACCGAGTTGGGCATCAAGCCCCCTTCCCCAGGCACTGTCTTAGCTCTTGCCAAACCTCCTTCACCCTGTGCACCAGGTCAGTGAGTTGGTGACAGGGAAGCATGCCGGGGTTAGGAGGTGCTGCCTAGGTCCTGAGCCCTGCCTCTGACTATCCCTCTGCCCCAGGTACAAGCAGCCAGTTCTCGGCAGGGGCTGACCGGGCTACTCCCCCCCTCGTGTCCCTCTACCCTGCTCTGGAGTGCCGGGCCCTCATTCAGCAGATGTCCCCCTCTGCGTTTGGTAAGCCTCCTCTGTCTAGGGGCCCAGAGGCCAGCTGGGAATTGGGGAGAGAGAAGAACCAACAGACCCCATGAGGGGGGCCTTCCAGACCTCTGGCCATCTACCCAAGAAAAGGGAATTTTTCAAACCCAAGGGATGTGTCCAGGGGGGATCTGAATGGGATTCCATAGGCCCGGAGGAGCCTTCTCCATAGAAATGTAGAGGGGCCTGGATAGGATCTCTCTAGAGCCAGGGATCAGCAAAGGGTGAAGAGAAGGAGGGCTGGAAGTATTCCATCATCCTTTTCCCCTTCCTCTTGGCCCAGCAGGTCTGAATGACTGGGATGATGATGAGATCCTAGCATCGGTGCTGGCAGTGTCCCAACAGGAATACCTAGACAGTATGAAGAAAAACAAAGTGCACAGAGATCCACCCCCAGACAAGAGTTGATGGAGACCCAGAGACTGGAGACCATCTCCCAACCCCCACCACTCCTGCCCTCCGGTGCCGACCCACCTTCTTTGGCTTTCTTCCCTCTTGCCTTCTTCCCTCTCTCCTTTCGTTTCCCTCTTCCCCACTTCCCTCTGGCTGACCCACCACTGCACCCCCTTTCATCGCTGCCACCACCACCATCACCCGTCTCTTCGCCAGCTGACGTGCCCTGTTGCCCCCTGCACAGCACCATCCCTGCACTCCACAGGGGACTTGGGCAAGGGTGCCGAACATAGGCGAGAGGCTCACAGAGACAAACCAACTGGCAGCCAGGCAGTCCCCGAGGAGAAACATTCAGACAGAGGAAAGTCTCCCTGCCCCCCTCACTCCCTGCCCTGTTTCTTCCAACTTCAGAAAAACTTGTTACCCCCACCTCCACAATGATGCTGGGAAGGTGCGAGGAAGAAGTGGGAATTCCCCTTCCCAGTACCCCAAGAATGTCTGAGCCTTCAATGTTGAATTTTTTCTTTATTAAAATGTACTTTTATCGTATAAAATCAATCAATCCAAAATGATGTAGACAACAGCATTGGCTCTGTGAAGGCGGCATCTCTGGTTTGGGAGCAGGCAGGCCATGGGCCACAGAGGGAGCACAAAGATGTGGTTGCTGTCTCTAGCCTCCAGCTCTGTGGAGGTGGGCAGTGTCTAGAGTGCAAGCTGGGGCAGGGTGGGGGGCAGGGGGGCAGGTGTCATATGGGCTTTGGACACTGAGACTCTGACCTCGCTGCATTCCTATTGCTTCCACACCACCACCACCACTACCACCACCACCACTGGTCTCTTTGGAATCTTGGGGTGGGAGGCACCTTTGAGGATCATGGCAGCCACTGCCTGCCCAGGATTTGAGTGGGGAGTGGGAGCAGCCTCAACAGATGAGGCACCTGTGCCCTGCAGGTGTTGACAAGATCCACCATCTGTAATGTCCTTGGCACAATAAAACCAAATGTCAGTTTCCCCTGAGCGCCTCTGTTCTGTGTGGGGCATGGGATGGGTGGGGCTTTGGGCAGAGGCGGTGATGGCATAGACCTTGGCTTGACCTCTGAGGGCTGCATGCTCTCCAGTACGGTATTTCCCCGGGCCCGGGGTTTGCTCATATTTGATTCACTGCTCACTAAACCAACTTCTGGACCTGTTCCTAACAAGAAAGTTCCATCTTTGCCTGCTGCCCCTGCCTCAATACTGGCACGTGTAGCCTGCCCACCTTGTGTCCTGGGGTATGATGGGAGCAGAGGACTATGAGCTTGAGGGCTGTTACTGAACTTCCAATTTCTCTGCCTGCCTCCTTGCCTGCATACGTTTGCTCTTTCCTTGTGATCTTTGATGAGGAATGCTTTGAAAAGGCACAACAGAGGCCTCATATCAACGTAAGTTTAGTGGAATTGACTGGTGGGCCTCCTGGGTTTAAGGAATGGTTAAGTCCTTTCTTACTGATGTCCCCAGTCTTCTAACACCCCTGTCTGCCTTTCCTTGGGGTAAAGTCAAGGCAGAGAAGGATGGCTGGACCCCATGTTTTGTCAAGAATGGGGTTTGTTTGTTTGTTTGTTTGTTTGCTGTGCCTCACTAATGGGGCCCATGTGGAAGGGTGCATGTCCAGGTCTGCCGGTGAGGGCATGGCTGGCCAGGTGGCCACCTGTGGGGTGTCTGTGAAATTCACTGGTCATGCATGCAGATGTTGGAGAGTTGGTTTGAAACCTACCTGGCTTTTTCTAGATGTGTGGCCTTGGTCAAATCACAGGCTCTGTGAGTTTCAAGGGTCCTACCACGTGTCCAACAGGAGTGATTAATGTCTACTACCTCACACTCTCTGGTTGTGAGCACAGAGAGAGAATGCATGTGGTCAATATAATGTATGATAGCATGGTGCCTGGCACGTTCTGAGAGCTCAGATGTTAGCAGATAGTATTTATTATCCTAATACTGAAGTTTCTGCACCATTTGGCCCCTGCCTACCTCTTGCTGCTCTGTCCAGTTTCATTGGCCTCTGCCTGGAATTTGCCCTTCCCCTGTCCTGAGCCCCCAACCTTGTCCTTCAAGATGGGTAGAAGGTCACCTTCTGAGAAGCCCTGTGTGACTCCACATTCTCACTTCTATCCACAAATGTGTCTTTACTCCTTCCCCAATAACTGTGCAAGGGCTGTGATGCCTGACTTAATCTGTGTATCTCTTAATATCTGCACCCCTGCCAGGGCCTGGCAGGCTTACGGTAGACCCCTAATAAATACTGGATGAATAAGGGAGAGTACATGTGTGTATTTGCTTTTTGAGTGTTGTCTGTGTGACTTTGGTGAGTCCAAGTCTTCACATGCCTCTCACAGTGTCTCCAGTGTGTGTGACAAGGGCTTGTTTCCAGGTGTGTCAGATGGTGACTGAGTGTGGGACTCTGTCTCTGACAGTTTATGCCTGTTTCTGAGACAAGTGCATGTCTGCGTGGGTCTGTCTGTGACAGTGCATCTGTGGTTTCATTCTGATGTGGTGGATGTCCGTTTGTATTCCTTTGACAGATTCTAGGTAGCTATTTCTGGACAATTTCAGTGACAACGCTGCATGTTTGCTGGTTGTGTGTCTGGGTCTCTCCACATCTGTTTTTGTGACACTGCCTATCCATGTGGCTCTGTTGCATAAGTATTTATGTCTGCCTTTGGAGCAGTACTTGTGTGTCTCTGGAGCATCTGTGTGTCTTCCTGTGACAGCCACGAGGTCTCTCATTTCTGGGACAGTACAAGTCTTCCTGTGATAGTGTGTGTCTGATGGTGCCAGTATCATGACAAGTTCTGGTGGTGGTGAGTCTGACATTTTTGTGTCATTGTCACATGGCAACGTAGGTCCATGTGAGTCTCTCTGGAGTGCCTGTCTTTCTGTAACAGTGTTTCTCTGGGTGTCATTCTGGGACATAACTGGCAGCATGCCTGCCTGACAGTGGATGTCAGTCTCTGTGACAGTACGTGTCTGCATCTGTGTCATGTAAGTTTACATGAATGTGCCTGACAGTATGGGTTTTGTGTATATCATATGGTACTTTTGTGAGTGCCTTGAGTGCATATCTTCTTGTGGCATGACACTGTACTTATTTTTCACAAATTTGTGACTGAGGATATTTTGCCACCTGAGTTCTTCCGTCTCTGCCATTTGGAAGCATACCCCCACGCCACCATCACTCTGGCTTGCTCTTCACCCCCGCCCAAGATCCACTTCCCCCTGCCATTCCAGATTCTAGACGTGCTGACTGGGCTTGTGGCCAAACCTAGCCAGGTCTGGCCAGGTTAAGGGCTCTAAAAACACACCATAGGCCTCCGCCTCAGGGCTTGGGAACGCTGTCTTTGACCAGCGCGTCCCCCGCGGTGGTGGTCAGGAGGGCTACCCCTCCCTGGAAGCTGGGCGGATTCTTCCAGGATCCCCGGCTTCAGTTTGGGGGGAGAAGCCGCCGGTCGCCTTGAGGGCTCTGGTCATGGGTGTTGAGCACTCTTCGGAGACCGGGTCCAGGGTAGCCACAGGCTCGCATTCTTAGAAGCCGGGCCTGGCATTATCTCCGCGCTAATCTCGAAGCAGCGGCTGCAAACCAACTTCCTAGGAAAGGAGGCGGTGCAGTTATTTTTTTAAGTTTATATCTATACACATACACATACGCATATATATAAAAACAACCCCGCGCAACAACCAAAACAAATGCGGTCGCTGCAAAGGGATTCCCAGAACCGGTTTCCTCTTCGCGCGCGCCCCCCTACATTTGCATGCGGGCCCGGCCCCCGCGGAAGATCCGGGCATGTATTTGCATAAGGGGGTACTTGAAACGTTGAGGGTGGTATGCAAATAAGGACTGGCTCCGATTGGCTGGGGTACAGCAGGTGCCGCGTTCGGATTGATCAAAGCCAAGTGGGCGGGGCTGTCGCCCGGGGCGACTCTCTCGGGAGGCGCGTGCCCCGGCTCAGTAGCGTTAGGGCTGGCGCGCGCGTCGAATCCGAACGTTGCGCTGTTTGAGGGCCCTTCTGGGCCACCAGCTTCTCTGCCTTCCACCCTGGCGCCCCCAAGTCCTGGCTCACCAGCCTCGCTGCCCCGGGCGTCCACGCCCTGCGGGCTCAGCGGGCTCAATCTGCGCAGCACTTCCTCCATGTTGACTAAGCCTCTGCAAGGGCTCCCCGTGGCCCCGGTGACCCCCACGCCGCCGCCAGGTGAGCGAGGCTCCCCTACCGCGACTAGGCCGGGCGGGCTGAAGTGATTGAGGGCGGCGCGGGAGGAGGGGAGGAGAGGGTCGCAGCCGGGCTCAGCACGCAGCCACCCTGACTTCCTCGCCCCCGCCTGCGTAGGAGGCAAGGATCGGGAAGCGTTCGAGGCCGAGTACCGACTTGGCCCTCTCCTTGGTAAGGGGGGCTTTGGTACCGTCTTCGCAGGACATCGCGTCACAGACCGACTCCAGGTATCCACTACGAGGGTCCTGGGAGGGTCAGGGGTGTGCGTGTGCGCGTGTGTGTGCGCGGCTGGGGAGGGAGTCTCGGGGCCCCGGAGTCCCGGGGCTGGGATGCTGACTGACCAGGGGATGAGCCAACAATGTGTGCGTGGTAGGGTCATGAGGACCAGGATCCAGGTTGGTGGGGGTGCCCGAGCGCGCGCACGTGGGCGCGCTTGTTTGTGTGTGTGGCTATCCAGGTGGGTATGTGGGGGGAGGGGGGTTTCAGGGCAGAGATTCTGGAAGTCCAGGGGGGTGAGACTGAAGCCTGGGAGGTCGTGAGGACTCTAGATCCTGGGATCCAGGGGATATGTATCTGTGTGGGAAGGTGGAGACTCAGAGCTGAGATTTGGGGGATTTTGAGGGCAGATGTCCAGCGTGGAGTCCTGAGGACCAGGACCCCGGTAGAGAGTTGGGGTGTCTTGGAGCTGGATGGAAAGATCGAGGGCTTGGGGTATTAGGAAATTCAGAGCTGAGGAGATGGAACGAGGGGCCTGAAGCCTGAGAAGGGAGAACCCAGGGCTAAGGATGATGGGAGAGGTGAACTTGGTTCTGGGGACTTGGAGAGCAGGGGAGAAGCTCCAGCTCATTTTGGGTTGTGGCGTGGCGAGGTTGGGACCAGAAAGACTGGGGTGAGGGTCAAGACTAGGAGGGGCCTGGGGGTCGTCTGCTGGTCCCCTCACCTCAGCCCCCTTCTCCAGGTGGCCATCAAAGTGATCCCCCGGAATCGTGTGTTGGGCTGGTCCCCCTTGGTGAGTATCTTTGGAGTCCTGCCTGACCTGGCGACGCCATCTCTGACGATGGGCCCTGGCGAGGGACTCACCCCCTTGCCTTTCTAGGGCTTGTATGATTTACTGGGCCCTGTAATGGTGAGAACACTCTTACCAGCCCGTGTTTACTCCCCTGTGGTGACATCCACACCTCCAAACAGTTCTCACCCCAGCTACCCCCATGGCCTTGGATTCTCCCCTCCAAACCGCCTTTCTCCTTCTCCCTCCGAACATTGCCTCGGGGGCTGCCCGCGGGGCATGCTGGTGGGGAAAGAGGGGCAGAGGTCACTGGTTGCCATGGTGACAGTGGCTGCTTCACTCCGGCCGTTAGAACGCTAACGGACAACTGGGCGGGTCTGGGCTAGTTGTAGGAGTGCGAGCGCCCCCTGGCGGACTCTAGGGGAGAGTGCGCCCGCGCAGGTTGTGGGACCCGGAGGGAGAAGGCGCGCCTGCGCAGTAGCGGAATTTTCACCACCGTGAGAAAACCTGTCTGCGGCTGTGCAAGTCAGTGGACTGGCCGGGAGAGGGCCCCACCTCAGGCTGGGAGGCTGCTTCTGGCAGCCCTTGTGCCCGCGTTGGGCTTCTAGCGTGGGGCGGCTTTTATGGCCTAGCATTTATGCCTTTTATTGAGCACTGACTGTATGTCTCAGGTTTTGCTTCATCATCAAAGCTTACTGTGTTCCAAGTCCCACTGAGTACTTGCAACACAGTTCTATAGATGTTTGGTGTCAGTGACAAAACATCACATGATGTTGAGTTCTTACTTTGTTCCTTTGTACTTAATCAGCTTCAGCTATTTAACAAATGTATATTGAGCACCTACTATGTGCCAGGCACAGTTTTAGGCATTTGGCAAAATAATTACATTTATTGAGAGCTAATTTTGTGCTAGGTCCTTTCTACTAATTGCTTTTACCTGTTTAACAAACATGTATTAAGCCCTGCCCTGTTACCAGACCCTGTTCTAGTGTTTGAGCTATGTCAGTGAACAAAACATTACAACTATTACACAATAATAGTATTTATTGAGTGCTAACTCTGTGTTAGACTCTATGCTATAGAGTACTTTCAGCTATTTAACAGCTATTTATTGAGCATCTACTGTATGTAAGGTACTGTTGTAATCTTTTCTGAGATGCCAGTGAACAAAAGATACCCTATTACATAGTAGTGTTCATCAGTTGCTCCTTCTGCAGAAGGCTTTTTTTTTTTTTTAAGAACCACTTTCATTTATTCAAATAGTTACTGAGCCAGATGTTCATAGGATTTTGGCTCAAACCACCTTTGCAGTGGCCCTTAAGGCTAGGGAACTGAGGCTCAGGGAGGGAAGTGGGTTGCTGAAGACCACAAAGTCAGGAGGCTGAGGGGCTATGAATTAAGTTCAGGCAAGAAGTCCGCCTCACAGCTGCTGCCCTGACGTCTGTGTTCTCTCTTTTCTCCTCTTCCCCTCACAGTCAGACTCAGTCACATGCCCACTGGAAGTGGCACTGCTATGGAAAGTGGGTGCAGGTGGTGGGCACCCTGGTGTGATCCGCCTGCTTGACTGGTTTGAAACACCAGAAGGCTTCATGCTGGTCCTCGAGCGACCTTTGCCTGCCCAGGATCTCTTTGACTACATCACAGAGCAGGGCCCATTAGGTGAAGGCCGAAGCCGCTGCCTCTTTGCCCAGGTAGTGGCAGCTGTTCGGCATTGCCATGCTCGTGGAGTTGTCCATCGTGACATCAAGGATGAGAACATCTTGATGGACCTTCGCCGGGGCTGTGCCAAACTCATTGATTTTGGTTCCGGTGCCCTACTTCATGATGAACCCTATACTGATTTTGATGGTAAGTCTTCCCTAAATCTCAGTGGGGGGATTTTTTACCTTTTATCTTTGTGGTCTCTTGATCATTGGCCCCTAGTGCTGGGGTGTCCTGTAATCCTTGATCTGTATTGCACCTTTGTAAGGTTCTTGATCTTTAATACTGGCAATGCTCAAGCCTTGTCCTCTGATAAAGTCCATCTTCTGACAATGCCTAGACCTTGTTCAGGGTTCTTATTCTGGTAAGGGGATTGTGTTATCCTGAATATTCCTTTTCTATCTGGTAAAGGGATCCTACTGTTACTTTTAAGTGCTTTTGTTTTGTTGAGGGCACTCTGCTATTACCTTTTTCTAATGATGAGACTCTGCTGTTATTTTTAAAGAGCTCCTATTCTGGTGAGGGAACCCTGCTCGTGTACTGAGTTCTCTTAATTCTGGTGAGGGGACCACACTTCCTGGGGAGGGTGAGGTGGGGGAAGGGCATTATCAGAGAGTGGTCTAATCTCTGGCTTGTGTGCAGGAACAAGGGTGTACAGCCCCCCAGAGTGGATCTCTCGTCACCAGTACCACGCGCTCCCAGCCACTGTCTGGTCACTGGGCATCCTCCTCTATGACATGGTGTGTGGGGACATTCCCTTTGAGAGGGACCAGGAGATTCTGGAGGCTGAGCTCCACTTCCCTGCCCATGTCTCCCCAGGTGAGGCCTTCACTGGTCCCATCCCAGTGGACTGCATCCTTCCCAGGGACTAGTGCCCCCAACTGACTGCTAATCTTCTGTGTACTTCTGATCTGCAGACTGCTGTGCCCTAATCCGCCGGTGCCTGGCCCCCAAACCCTCTGCCCGACCCTCACTGGAGGAGATACTGCTGGACCCCTGGATGCAGACACCAGCTGAGGATGCATCCCTCAATGCCCCCACGGGGGGTCCCACCCCTTTGGCCTGGTCCCTGCTGCCCTAGTCCTGGCCAGGCCCCCACTAGTTTAAATACCCGTCCCATGGCATGCCACAGGGATAGATGGACATCTGTTGACCTGGTTATACAGGTCAGTAAAAATCCAGTGTTACTAGGGTCAGAGATTGGGGATCAGGGATCAGGAGACATAAGCCAAGTCTGCCCAGTCCCCATCCCAATCCTGCTAAGGAGCCTTCCTCCCAGAACTTACGGTCTCTTATTCTGGAGGGGGGGGACTTCCATATTTCTCATTTTGCTAAGGATGTTTATTTGGTTTGAAGTTACTTCCATTCTGAGCCCCAGGACTCTTATTCTGATAAGTTGTAACCCCTACACTGGCACCTCCTGCTACCACCGCACACACTTAGTTTAAATGCTCTCACTTGGGCAAGGGTGCTTTCCTTCCAATGCCCCAGCAGCTCTTATTTTAGCAAAAGGACCCTTTCCCCTAGCCCAGGGTCTATATTCAGTCAAGCTGCTTGCCTACCTCAGCCCAGGGTTGTTAATTCTGGGGGAGGTAATGCCCTATTGTTATTCCAGGACTTTTTAAAAAATTTTTTTTATTATTATTTTATTTTATTATTATTATTATTTTTTTTTTTTTTTTGGTGAGGGGACCCTACTCTGTTATCCCAAGTGCTCTTATTCTGGTGAGGAGAACCCTTCTTCCATGATTTGGGGAAGGAATGGAAGATGGACACCACCAGAGTCCGCTAGGATGGGGTGGATGGTTTTTTGGGGGATGGGGTGGGGGAAATAAGTCTTGTTTGTTCTCCTGGGCCCCCCCCCCACCCTCCATCTTTTTCGGATTCTTGCTGCCTCCTTCTGAGCCAGGATTGTCCAGTTGCTGAAATGTAAATACTTATGTATTGGTGGGAGGGGAACTCCAACTGTGTCCTCCTCTTCCTTCTCCCCCTGCCTGGATTATTTAAAAAGCCATGTGTGGAAACCCACTATTTAATAAATGTTATAGAATCAGAAGCGACTGGCCACTGTAGATGCAGCAAGGAAACCCACTACTTAATAAATGTTATAGAATCAGAAGTGACTGGCCATTTGTAGATACAGTGAGGCAATTATGGAGCATCTGTATGCTGAGCCAAGAGGGAGGTGGGCTGGAGCTCTCCTCAGCTCTTGGGGATTCTTAGCCTTGTGGTACCATCCTAAATCTCCTTTAGGGTTCATTTAAGCAGGACCACAAAGAAAAACTTGATTTCCCCCTCTTCAGCTCTTATATAGCTCCCAGGATGTGCAGAAGGGCTCCATTAGAGATACCATAGACGCTGAAGATGTTTGGGACACTTCCCGAATCAAAAATGGGCTTGCTCAGGCAGAGAAAACTGCTTTCCTCACCCCCAGGGGAGGAGATAAAATCCTCCCACAAGAGAAAATGCCTTTCAGGGCACTGATGAGGGAGGGGCCAGGGTTGGGCACAGACAAAAACCTTCCCAGCCTTTCCTTGTTTCCTTGTAACATTCAGGGTGTAAGTCACATGTTTTGCCCCTACATTCTCATGTCTCCCTTGCAGTCTTAACTTGTTCATCCCTCTCCTCTCTCATTCCTCACTTCTATTTTTTTAATTTTTTTAAAATTGTTTATTTTTGAGAGAGACAAAGTGTGCAAACGGGTAGAGTTCAGAGAGAGGGAGACACAGAATCTGAAGCAGGCTCCAGGCTGTCAACACAGAGCCAGTTGTGGGGCACAAATTCACGAACCTGGAGATCGTGACCTGAGCCAAAGCCCAACGCTTAACTGAGGCACCCAGGCGCCCCTCAGTCCTCACTTTTTGACATACCTGCCCTGTTCTGTCTTGGTTTCACTTGTCCTGACCTCAGCTGAACCCTCTCTTGCCCCTCTTTTTTTTTTTTTTTTTTCTTTTTTGAGAGAGAGAGGGAGACACAGAATCTGAAGCAGGCTCTAGGCTCCCCAGCTGACGCGGGGCCCGAACTCAGGAGCCATGAGATAGATCATGACCTGAGCCGAAGTGGGACGCTTGGTTTAACTGACTGAGCCACCCAGGTGCGCCCCCTCCCCCTCTTTCAAAAGCTAACCTGAACACCGCCTCACCTGCTGGCTTACGGGTCTCCTTCGCACCCTCAATAGGGGCTCATTTATCCTCCAGTCTCAATTCTCCTATGCCCTGTCACTTGTGTGGCCTCTACCGCTCTGCTTTCATCTGCTTGATGAAACTTGACGCACACCCGCCCCGCCCCCTCAGTCTCATTTTCCTCCCAGATGCCCGCGGGCTCTCCAGGAGGCGGGACCTCGCTGGAGGTGGGGGAAAGGGGAACTTCAGTCCAACCAGAAAGGACCCAGGAGTTTTGATGCGAAAAGGGCGGTATCCTCTTGTAGAAGGTGCCAATAAAGAGCCGAGATAGAAGAGGGTCAGCTGAACCAATGAGACGAGGACATAGGATGGGCGGGTGATCTGGAAAGCAGGATCAATGAAGATGAGGGCGGGTCTGGTAACGGGAATAAGCCGATGAGGCTCTGTAGAGCCATCAAGAGACTGAGCCAGCCGCCTGTTCCCGACTAAATCTGGAAATCCCAAGGCCGCGGTCTTAGATTCACTGTTCGGGAGCGGACGAGGAAAGCCCCGGCTCCGGCCAGCCCCTCGCTTGTCCCAGCTCCACCCAAGAGGCCCGGAAGCGGAAGTGAGGGACACGGAAGTGGCCTGCTGTTGCCGAGGGGACGGACCAGGCAGATGCCAACATGGCAGCGGTTGGGTCTGGCGGTTCCACCGCGGCGGCAGGACCTGGGGCGGTCTCCGCGGGGGCGTTGGAGCCTGGGACAGCGAGTGCGGGTGAGATAGGTTGTGACCGAGCAGGGGCGGCGGGGCGAGAGTCGAGATCGCTGGGGGGTCAGGAAGGTTCCTCACTGAAGCTAGAGGGAGCATCCCATATGGACCGACCTATGTGTGTTGGGGGGGTGGGGGATGGAGGACGGAACGGACTGTCGTGAGTGTGTTGGAAGGCGGAGAAGAGACCATTCTGAAGGTGATGGAGGGTTCCTTCCGCATATGGAGAGCAGAAGTCATTCTGAGTCTGGGGGGTTATTCCCTTTGGTGGAGGCTAAGATCATTAAGACCATTCTGAGTGTGTGTGTGGGGGGGGTCCGTCCTTATAGAAGGGAGAGAGCATTCTGAGGGTGGGGAAGTTCTTCCTTATAGAAGAGAAAAGCTATTCTGAGAGTGGTGATTTCTTCCTTACAAAGGGATAGGGGCTATTGTGAGTTAGGGTGGGGCGGGTCCTTCCTTACACAACTTAAGAGGGCCCATTTTGAGGATTGGTATGTCTGTCATAAGGGGAGAGGACCATTGCGGGGGGGCCCTTCCTAGTGGAGGTAGAGTTTATTGCAGGTTGGAGTGGGAGGGTCCTTCCTTATATGGCAGAGAAAAGACTTTCTAAGGGTGCAGGGCCCTTCTTTATAGCGGGGAGAGTTCGTTATGAGTGTGAGTAGAACAGGAATGATTCCTTGGCTGGAGGTAGGGGTGGTGCGGTGGTTGGAGGATGACTGGACCATGTGGAGTATAGAAAAATATTTCCTTATGTCTAGAGGGAACCAGACCATTCTCGGTGCAATAACCATTTATTATATGGGGTTCAATCCTAGGGACTGTGGAGGAATTATTTCTTATGTTTATGAAACCATTCTGGGTCAGGTGGACTCTGGTGGTCATATAAGGTAGGAGTTGGAGAGACCATTCATAGTTGAAGGGGATGAAATGATATTTTAGATGGGAGAAAGACTGTTACTAGGGGGTGGACATGCCTTATACAGTGATCCCTGTATTGAGGTATCATTCTTTACATAGGACAGCCTCTCATTAAATAGAAGCATCATTTCATATAAGTCTTTGGTTTGCTCATCCATAGAATGGAATCCTTGTAGCTCATTCAGAGATCAGAGCAATATAGAGGTCTGTTGAGGTAATGCATATAAAATCCTTTAGCCCAGTGATAGGCAGACAGTCAGCACTCAAATGTTGAGAATGTAATTGGTATTCTGTCTGGGCGTGAGTTGCTTCTCACACAGAAGAGGGGGAGAGGGGGCCAGAGTGTGTCCAGAACCTGCCCCAGCCATTTCCTGATATGTCACCAAGGATTCCAAGTATGGGCTGGACAGGGTGAGGCCCATTTCTCCCTTTGTGGCCCTTCCTGCCTGTTGAGGCAGTAGAAGTATATGGGAGTCATACTCTCATTGGGTTAGGAGAAGAAGGCAGAGGGAGGAAGTGGCAAGTGGCTAGGAAGATCCTGGTTGAGAAAGGAGTGAGGGGGAAGGTGGTGGTGTGGCTGTGCCCCAGCAGCTTCTGATCCCTTCTTCCCCCTTGCTCATTCCATTCCCCACAGCTCACCGGCGCCTCAAATACATATCCCTAGCTGTGCTGGTGGTCCAGAATGCCTCCCTCATCCTCAGCATCCGTTATGCCCGCACACTGCCTGGGGACCGCTTCTTTGCCACCACTGCTGTGGTCATGGCCGAAGTGCTCAAAGGTCTCACCTGCCTGCTGCTGCTCTTCGCACAAAAGAGGGGTATGAACCAGAAAGGGGGTGCTGCACTGGAGTTGGCGGGTGGGACTGTGTGGGTGTGTACCCATCCCCACATGGAGGGTTTGCTGGGGGAGTTTCGGGTTTGCTGGAGGAGTATCACTGTGTCCGTGAAATTGCCTGGAGAATATATATGTGTAGCTAAGCTGCCTTGTCCCTCCAGGTATGAGTAGCTGCACCCACACTTTTATATCCCTAATCCCCTGGGAGCTGGCCTGTGTGGACTGTAGGAGTGAGACCATCTGTGCCCATAAGGTATCAGGTGACCATTACATAGTGATTCAGTTATTTCCCTTTAACTTTACATTATGGATAATGTTAAACATACACAAAATCCGAGGTAGTAATAAAATGTCCATGTACCCATCACCCAGATTCATCAATTATCAACCCATGACCACTCTACCATTAAACAGCATCAGTGATTATCCACTCACTGCCAGTCTACATGTCTGCCCACGTACCCACCCCCTGCCTTATTATACTACAGTATGTCCCACATGAAGTATTATTTTGCAGTAAATCCCCCCTTACTGTCCTGAATAAATATTTTTGTACATTAAAAAAATTACTGTGAGGGGCGCCTGGGTGGCGCAGTCGGTTAAGCGTCCGACTTCAGCCAGGTCACGATCTCGCGGTCCGGGAGTTCGAGCCCCGCGTCGGGCTCTGGGCTGATGGCTCAGAGCCTGGAGCCTGTTTCTGATTCTGTGTCTCCCTCTCTCTCTGCCCCTCCCCTGTTCATGCTCTGTCTCTCTCTGTCCCAAAAATAAATAAACGTTGAAAAAAAAATTAAAAAAAAAATTACTGTGATATCTAAAAATCATACACCAGAAAATTAATAATTTTTAAAGTTAATAAAACAATCACATATCCAGTCAAGTGTTCACATTTATAATGGTTTCTCAAATATCCTAACAGGTCTTAAGAATTTGTCTCAGTCAGGTTTATATATGGTCAGTATCTTGTAGTTGGTTGATGGCTTCTAGGTCTGTCAACCTCAGGGCTCCCCTCCAGCTCTTTTTGATATGCAGTTAATTTGTTGAAGAGAGCAGGTTGTATGTCTTGTAGATTTTGGGTGGCCTGGATTTTGCTGGCTGCCTCCCTGTGTATCATTTAACATGTTCTTTTATCCTCTGTATTTCCTGTAAGGTGGATTTATCTACTAATTTAAAGCCCTCCTTTAAAACGTTACCAATCATTTCTCTATAAAGGCCTTGCGTGTGTAAAGGATATGGATGTATGATCTAGCTCTGCCCTCAGTATATTTTTAAAATTAAGTTTATTTATTTATTTTGAGAGAGAGAAACAGAGCACACGAGTTGGGGAGGGGCGGAAGGAGGGAGAGAGAATCCCAAGCAGGCTCCGTGCTGTCAGCACAGAGCTAAATGCGGGCGGGACTCAGGAACCATGAGAACTTGACCTGAGCCGAAGTCAGATGCTTAACCGACTGAACCACCTAGGTGCCCCCAGTTTTTTTTTCTTATAAATACACTACAGTATTGAAAATGCATTTTCCTTATTATTTTTTTTTCTAGCTTTATTGTAAGAATACAGCATATAATACATATTAACATACAAACTACGTATCAATTGACTATGTTATCGATAAGGCTTCCAGTCAACAGTAGGCTATTGGAGTTAAGTTTGGGGGAAATCAAAAGTTATACGTGGATTTAAAAAACATTTAATGTTTTTTTTTTGAGAGAGAGAGAGAGAGCACAAGTGGGAGGGGCAGAGAGAAAGGGAGACAGAATCTGAAGCAGGCCCCAGGCTCTGAGCTGTCAGCACAGAGGCAGACACAGAGCTCGAACCCAGGAACTGTGAGATCATGACCTGAGCCGAAGTTGTATGCCCAACAGACAGCCATCCAGGCCCCTCTATACATGGATTTTTGACTGCGCGAGGTTGGTGCCCCAACCTCTTGTTGGTTGCTCAAGGGGCAACTGTAATATTCTATTAGTTTTAGGTGTACAACATAGTGATTCAACAATTCTGTATATTACACGGTGTTCACTGTGGTAAGTGTAGTTACCATCTGTCACCATACAATGTTGTTACAATATTATTGACTACATTCCTTATGCTGTACTTTTCATCCCGTGACTTATTTATTTTATAGCTGGGAGTTTGTACCTCTTAATCCCCTTCACCTATTCCGCCCATCCTCCCCGCCATTGCCCTGACAACCACCAGTTCCCTGAGGCTGTTTTTGTTGTCTGTTTTTTTGTTTGTTTTTTTTTTTTTTTACATTCCACGAATAAATGAAATCATACAGTATTTCTCTTTCTTGGTCTAACTTCTTTCCCTTAACATAATGCCCTGCCAGGCCATCTGCTCTGTTTTTGATTGACTCTGAGACAGTTCAAGTGCTCACTGCAGCAGGCCCTGCTCCAGCTGTGGAGGTGGATGCATTAGCAATGCAGTCTGCATCTTGCCCTCATAGGGCTGGTATTTAAAAAAAAAATTTTTAATGTTTATTTTTGAGAGAGAGACAGACTGCAAGTGGGGGAGGGGCAGAGAGAGGTGGAGACACAGAATCAGGAAGCAGGCTCCAGGCTCTGAGCTGTCAGCACAGAGCCCGACGCAGGGCTCGAACCCACGAGCCATGAGAACATGACTTGAGCCGAAGTTGGACCCTTCGGCTGAAGGCACCCAACTGAGCCACCCAGGCACCCCTAAAATCTTTTATTTTTTTAAAGATGAACTGAAAAAAAATGGGGTGAGCTTTGCAAAGGCCTTATGACACAGGAAGGTGTTCTCATGTATTGGTGGGAGCAGATCCCAAACAGACTCTCTGCTTAATAGTCAAGCTTCCACTCTTCCCTGCGGCAAGGGCAACCACATGATTGTGTGTGGGGCTGACAGAGAGAAGTGTCTAACTGGGAGGTGGCCCCTGCCCTCAGGCAGTTTGCCAGCCAGTAAGGAGCTAGGATAAGTGTAAAAGTCGAGTCTAAAACTTCCCCTCTGGTAAACAGTCTTGCTTTCATACTCCTAAGGTTTCTGCTTCACAAGCTAGTTCATGCTCATTATTTCCTTGTACAGACATTTACTGAGATTGCCCTGAATGGGACTCTGCCACAGAGGTAGGCTGTAAGCTGAGTGAATACGGTCTCTGATTCTCAGGCGCAGTGTTAAGGATGATTGTTTTGTGTCCATCAAACTGGTACCTGAGACACCCACTAGGGACATGGTTGTACTGTCAGGAAACTGATAACACAGACCTCATAATGGCCCTCAGGGAGTCAGAGCAGGGGGCTGGGAGACACAGGCCCAGGCCCAGTCCTGGCCCTCAGAGGATCTTCTTCTTTGGTGTAGTCAGTGCTAAAAGGGGCTGTGTTTCACCCCACCCAGGTAACGTGAAGCACCTGGCTCTCTTCCTCCACGAGGCTGTCCTGGTGCAGTATGTGGACACACTCAAGCTTGCAGTGCCGTCTCTCATCTACACCTTGCAGAATAACCTCCAGTATGTTGCCATCTCCAACCTGCCAGCTGCCACTTTCCAGGTGAGCTCCCATGCCCAGCATGGCCTCGGAGGAACTGGCCAGGGTGGGGGATGTGTGCTGCTGGCAAGGGAGGGCTGCAGAGAGCAGGAGCCGTGTCACCTTTGAAATGGCCTTGGCTCTCCCTCAACCTCGGTTTCTTCATCTGTGAGAACTGAGAATGGGAATGCTGCCTCGCCAGGAGGCTGGGACAGCTAAAAGAAATGATGCCCAGGAAGTGCCCTTGGTTGGCAATAGGTGAGCTTTCGGCCTTGGAAAATGGTTGAAGAGCCTGGATTCTGGGGCCAGGCTGCCTGGGTTCAAATGCCAGCTCTGCTACTTTCCAGCTGTGTGATCTTGGGCAAATCACTTAACCTCTCTGTGCCTTAATTAGTTTTCTCCTCTTTCTGTTGGACGTTACGATAGTGCCCACTTCATACATGAGCATTAAGTGAATGGATTCATGCAAAGTACTTAGACCCACACTGGCACACAAAACGTTTGCTGATGTCATTGTGGTGGATTTGTTTGTTTCAGCACGTATTTATCACGAACGCCCTCGTCAAAGAGCCTGTTGCCCATTCTTTACCTACCGTGGGAAGTGGTTCACATACAACAGCTGTGTTTTATAGATCATGTCTGGGCCAAGACAGGGCAAGTGCTTTGTTCCTCATCACACAGCCAGAAAATGGGGTTGGGATGTCGACCTGGGTGTGGCCCGGGACTTCCACAGCTGTGGACTTTCTGGGAGGCATGTCATGCTGCATGCCAGTCAGTGGCCAGTGGCTGGATATTTTTATTGTTGTCTGGCCCACCCCGTCCCTCCATTGTGCACGTGTCGGGGGTTGGGAACACCCCTTAGTGCCTTCCACATACCGCTCGCAGGTGACGTACCAGCTGAAGATCCTGACCACAGCACTGTTCTCCGTGCTCATGCTGAACCGCAGCCTTTCCCGGCTACAGTGGGCCTCCCTGCTGCTCCTCTTCACTGGCGTCGCCATCGTCCAGGCACAGCAAGCCGGTGGTGGGGGCCCTCGGCCGCTGGATCAGAACCCTGGGGCGGGCCTAGCAGCTGTAGTGGCCTCGTGTCTGTCCTCGGGATTCGCAGGTGTCTACTTCGAGAAGATCCTCAAGGGCAGCTCAGGCTCAGTGTGGCTGCGCAACCTGCAGCTGGGCCTCTTCGGCACAGCCCTGGGCCTGGTGGGGCTCTGGTGGGCTGAGGGCACTGCCGTGGCCCGCCGTGGCTTCTTTTTCGGGTACACACCTGCTGTCTGGGGCGTGGTGCTCAACCAGGCCTTTGGCGGGCTGCTGGTGGCTGTTGTCGTCAAGTATGCCGACAACATCCTCAAGGGCTTTGCCACCTCCCTGTCCATCGTGCTGTCCACTGTTGCCTCCATCCGCCTTTTTGGCTTCCATGTGGACCCGTTGTTTGCCCTTGGCGCTGGGCTGGTCATCGGTGCCGTCTACCTCTACAGCCTTCCCCGAGGTGCAGCCAAAGCCATAGCTTCCACCTCTGCCTCCACTTCCACCTCCGGGCCCTGCACTCACCAGCAGCCTCCAGGGCAGCCGCCGCCACCGAAGCTGTCTTCCCATCGTGGAGACCTCAGCACGGAGCCCTTTCTGCCAAAGTCAGTGCTGGTGAAGTGAGGGCTGGTGGTGGTGGGGGGAGACAGGGAGGGGGACTGGGTGGAGGGTGTTGGGCATCTGCAGGACCTGAGTCGCCACTGGGCCTGGCTCCTCTGGGGTTGGACGAGTCTTTTCTCCCGGGTCATGGAGACTTCTGGAGGGGCGTGGAACTGGGCAGGGTATCACATGAACCCTTCCTTGTAGACTGACCTCCCCCTCCCCTGGAGGGGGTTCTTAAGAGCTGCCTCCTCTGCCCCAAGTTAACCCCTTGGGGACCAGGTTGGCAGTATTGTCATTCAAGGCCTTTTTTTGTCTGCCTGCCCTTAGCCAGAGGCGTCCTGTCTTCCATGACTGGGAGAGTCCCTCCCAGCAATCCCTCCACCTTTGTAAGGACAAATTGGACAAAAATCCTACAGCTCTTTAGTGACAGATGCTGATCTGTGGGGCTCAGCTTCCCATGGCTTGAGGCCTTCTTGCCTCCCTCACAACCACAATGGATGGTGTTAGCAGCTCAGTCTTTTTTTGTGTGTGGCCTTGGGGCAGCTTTCCTGACAGGAAACCCTTGAAAAATGGGCCTGTTGTGAGCACCCCGGGGAGGAAGGGGTAGGAGCTGAGATTTTTTGCCTGGTCCAGGGGAGGGTGCAGCAGGGGGCCATCGGTTTTTTACAGGTTTGGGAATTTGTGGTGTAATCGGGTAATTAATGATCCAGGGTGTGGGAAAAGCAGGCAGGCGAGGTCACTGGGGTGATTGAATCTCACTGAACCTAAGACACTGTCAGTTGCTGGACGCAGGGTTATTTTCTGAGAGGGAAAATTAAGCTGCCAACCACACTCTTGATACGCACTGGCTGTATGAGGCACCCTTACTTTGTAACAGGGCCAAGGGTGTCTTAAAAATGGCTGGAATGTGGAACCTGCCCCTGCACTCCTCAAAGCTTATTAACCCCTTAACTGTCTCCCAGGATGTGTGTGCACGTGCGTGCGTGCATTTGCGTGCGCACATGCACGCGTGGGAGATGCCTGGGCTGTCTTTGCTATGTGTAAATAGGGTCATTGGATCTTTATTTTTGATTAATTTGTTCTGATTTTTTGGTTGTTTTCTAAGGAACTGTAATGAACAAATGTCAGGATACCCAATGCCAAATAAAGATGTTGTATTTATTTAGTCCACGTGTAGCTTTCTGACCCAGGGGACTCTGCGGGGGCTCTATTACTAACCCCAGGAACTACCAGCCTCACAACTGTCACCCTCGCTTGCTCAGGACACCGGCCTGCCAGCCCACCCCAGCTCTCTGTGTTTTTCTTTCCTCCCCGTTCCCACCACAGGTTGCTCACCAAGGTGAAGGGTTCGTAGCTGCTGGGATTGAAGACGCTGGCCTCGTTCTCCCTTCTTGCCCTGGCCCGGCCAGGACCAAACTCTGATCAGTATTAGCGGTGGGGGGAGGTAGACACTGAACCCTCCATGGCCCCACCCCCCACCCCCACGCAAGGCTAACACAGCCAAACTCTGGTAATGAGGGCACGGAAGGAACCCACCCCTGCCTCCGGCCCCATCCCCACCCCCCTATCCCTGCCACTCCCGCACTTTCTTAGGTGAGTTTTTACAAATAAAATGTGTTTTGCATCTTGCCAGTTTGGGTTGGGAAGCCTCAAAAGTGCATGGGAAGGAAGCACTCAGGTCTCATGGTCACAATCCATTGAAAAGCCTTTATTAAAAATCCCCGGGGTGGTAGGGTGGCGGGGAGGCTCAGTCCTGCTGCTTGGTTCGGGAGGCCTCAGCATTGGCCCGGAGCACAGCCCCTGGTGACGGGTAGGGGCGCTGCTGGAAGAGGGGCCCAGCTGCTGTCGTGTCTGCACCCGTCTTGGCCTCATTCCGCTTGGGGAGTCCTGTTGACCACGTGCCCCTGGGGGTGACAAGGGTTAGGGAATATGGGTCAGCGGTTGGGAATGTGGGTTGTGGTAGGCACTCTCCCCAACTCCCAACAACTGAAAAAATGGGGAAAGGAGACAGGAGAAAAGGAATGGTCATCGACACAAGTAAGTCACGAGGAAAGAGAAGGAAGGCTCATGAGGCGTTGTCACTTACCGAGGTGCATCCGAGTATGAGCTGGGGTCCATGGGGTCTAACTCTTCATCCTTCCGGCTCGCCACTGTGGAAATAGGTGAAAGAGTGAGATCTTCAGTGGAGGCAGAAGGAGCGCCTGATCACCAAGCTCCCTCATCCCAGGAAGGAATGGAGCATATGGCTGCCATGGCAGCACCTTGGCGCAGGACCCAGGTTCAGGCAGTCGCATGAGCAAAGTGAGGACTTCCTTTACGCGGCTCACCTGTGGTGCCTCACTTGCCTTCCCCGACTCCTGGTCCTGCTGCTCTGCTTACCTTTCTTGCTCTTGGGGTAGGGAGCCAGCTCCTCTCGGCGATGATGGCGCCGTTCTTTGCTCTCTTCCCGGTCTACTTTGTCATACCCGCGGTCACGATCCCGATCCCTGTCGCGTTCTCTCTCTCTTTCCACCTTGTCATAACCACGCTCTCGATCTCTGTCAGACTTCTCGTGGCCCCGCTCTGGTTTTTCGTGGCCCCGCTCTGGTTTTTCGTGGCCCCGCTCTGGTTTTTCGTGGCCCCGCTCTGGTTTTTCGTGGCCCCGATCCAACTTCTCCTCAGTGTCTGGGGACACAAAATCCTTGAAATGACTCGGGACCCAGCAGCCTTTGCCTTCAACAACCTCCCCTGCCGGGGGTTGGGCCTGCCTGCCTCACCTGCCCCTTGATCCACAATCATTTACCTGACCCCTCTGTGAGAGCTGCAGAAGCATGTGAGGCACCCTTGGATCTATCAACTCACCTGCGTTAGTGCTCCTGAGCTTCTTGGCAGATTTGGTAACGACCGAGTTGGGGTCATGTGGGGAGAGCCAGGACACAAGGTCTGTGTCCACGTTCCAGTAGTAAGGGAGCCCACTACAGGGCAGTGGGAGGGAAGGAAGGAGAGAAGGAGGGGAGGGAAAGAGTGAGCACAGATGTCCTCTCCTTGTAGCCTCAACTCTTGTCTTCCCCGATCTCTGCCTAGACCTGCCCCATGTCAGGACCTCGGAGGGAGGACCCCCAAACCTCTTCCCTGTGTTCCCCATTTACCCCAAGGCCAGGGACAGCACAGGAAGGGTGAAGTCAGAAGTCAGCACCCCCCCCCCCGAGTCCCCCAGGCTCACCAGGAAGGGTCAAACACCTTGTACCAGCTTGGTGGCAGACCCTCCAAGCGGGTGGCCTCATAATCCACAGGATCATCATCGTAGTCCTCAGCAATGATCTCTTCCTCTGGTTCTGGCAGGACAGCGAGGTTGAGAAAAGCAGTAAGGGCCAGAGGGATTCTCATCCTACAGTCAGAGCCTGGTGAGACACTCAGATTCACATGGACCATGTGTGTGTGTGCACACACACGTGCGTGTTCCGCATCTCACCTGCTGTGGCAGATGTTACTCACATTCCAAATCTGAAGATTTGCAAAAAAGTTTACCTAAATCCTTTGTTTCTGGCTTCAGATAAGATTTGAAATTTGATACTGTCACCCAAACCTATCTGGTTTCAGAGTTTAGATAGGGATTCATCAAAACAAATGTATCCTCCAGTTCCTGAGTTCAGGAAGCACGTGACACCATGCTATCCAAATCTATTTGGGTAAAATGAGCTTGCAAAGTAAGGGGTTTAACTGAAAATAGTCCAAATCTATTCAGCTCCCAAGCTTGGCAAATACAGAGTTTCGGACCCTGTGTGTGTGTGTGTGTGTGTGTGTGTGTGTGTGTGTGTGTGTGTGTATTTTTTTAATCCTTTTTTAAAAATGTTTTTAGTGTTTATTCTTGAGAGAGAGAGAGAGAAAGAGTGAGAGCGCGCATGAGCAGGGGAAGGGCAGAGAGAGAGGGAGACACAGAATCTGAAGCAGGCTCCAGGTTCTGAGGTGTCAGCACAGAGCCTGACGTGGGGCTCGAACTCACAGGCCATGAGATCATGACCTGAGCTGAAGTCAGACACCCAACTGACAAAGCCACCCAGGCGCCCCTCGGACTCTGTATATTGAGTAGCAGGTCTGGATAGCAAGGGATCTGTCCAAACACTGCTCTGAATCCATTCAGTTCCTAGGCCTGACACACAGTAGGCCTGCAACAGTTGTCACTATCAGTAAAATAAAAAAAGGTGTAGGTTGTCAGCTCAGTATGTGACCCTCAGTAGGCCTACCACACATTTCAGCTGTGGATATAACTAACAATGAAACGTATATGTCAGCAACAGCATACTGCCTGTCACACAATAGGCCCAAAGATGTCAGCTGTAAGCATCAGTATTATTAGTAAGATATATATACCATCAGCACAAGACTTGGTACTCAATAGGCTTAAAATAGATGATCAATGATCATTATCAGTATTGTTAACCACAAGATCTATGCCTGGCACACATTCGCTGGTGACAGATGTCATTTATCAGTAAGATGAAAATAAGATGTACTTTCCAGTGCCTAGCACACTGCAGCCCAAAACAAATGTCAGCTTTTACTATTATTGACAATGAGGTGTAAACATTAGCAGCAGCAGAGTAAGCGTGTAAATGATAGTTCCTATCATTATTTTATACTGTTAACCATAATGTGTATACCAAACACTTAGGCCCCAAATACAGGTCAGCTACTGATATGGTCACCAATAAGGTATAGATCACTACTAGCGCCACAATAGGTCTGAGATAATGGTATCGACCAGTAAGATAAAGAACAAAGTATCAGTATCTTATTATCTTATTACCCTTGTCAGCTGCCCTTAGCGTTACATACTTTGTAATCACTTCCACGGATTTTTTGATGGACTGCACGTGCCATTAGGTGCCAGTATTAAGGATGAAATAGGAATGGACACCAGGAACCCATATTGTTATCAGTGAAATGCCTGCCACCCTACTGATTGGTTCGCGGTAGGCCCATGCTAGGTATCAAGTGGAAGTATCAACAACAAAGTGCCTGTCAAGCCTGGCACATGGTAGGCCCATCTGCTCTTAGTTCGCTCACCAGGCTCCAGATGTTTAAGGATGCCTCTCTTGGCCAGTCGGGTCTGCAGTGCAACAGGCAGCGGCATAGCGGATAGCAGACGGACCTAGGATGGACGGACATGCAGGCAAAAAAAAAAAAAACAAAAAAAAAAACCCAAAAAACAGCTCAAATGAGGATTCAAATCCAAATCCTAAAACCAAGCGCCTCCTCCCGGCATGTGCTCACGCCCACCTGCACCAATAGCTGGGTGGACGGAATCTACGTGCTAAAAGATGGAAGATAGGTGGCAATGCCACCAAAACTCACCAACCCTTCCCTCCAGGCTGGGTGTTCCAGGACCCAGTATAGCTCTCCCGGGCCCAGGCTCCGCCCACCGCCGAAGGGGCCAAGCTCGGTTCACCCGCGCCCTAGAAATGGGCTCACCCAACTTCCCCCAAAGACTGCTGGGTAGGAGGAACCAAAGCGCTGGGGATGGGGGAGCAAAGCGCAGCATTTCCTCCAGCTCCAAAAAATACGCCCACCCCGACATTACCAATACAGTCACGCGAGTAGCGGAAGGCTGTCAGACTGGCCGCCTCTCTCTTGTCGCCACTAAGACCGCCAGGGCCATACGACTGCCTTCTCCCAAAGCACAGAACGAGCTCGTCTCTCCCCAAGCCTTGAAGTAACTGGACGACGCTCGGGCTGCAGTGCAGATGACGCAAACCTGGGTGGCCAATGACAGTGCGACCCTGTTGTGACGAGCGGCAAAGCGACCCAATCGCTGTCTTGGAATAGGTGGCAAGCTCGGGCGCCTGTGTGCGTTTACAGTGGGGGCGTGGCCGGGCCAGGTGTTAGCCAGACTGCGCGGCCGGACGCCGGCGCCATGGAGGAGTACGCTCGGGAGCCTTGGTACGGCGATGGGCACAGGCCTCGGGACTGTTGCCGCGGCGCCACGGCCAGCTGGGGGAGGCGGGCGGGAGAGGTGCTGGCCCCACCGCGCCACATCCCAGACTCGGGAGACTGAGACATTTGTGGTATCCTTCCACTCCCCCAGTTTCATTCCTCCCACGCGGGCTCCGTTAAGAGGAGCCACAGGCATGTGCCTGGAGAAGATGCCGTGCAGGACCAACCACTCCACGTTTCCTTCGACTCCGTATCTCCCCAGTCCCTCTTTGTTAACTAAAAGAGACACGCGGGCCGAGTCCATTCCGGCCGAGGGGTGGCGCGGTGTCGAGCGGAAATCCCCAGGGTTGCCACGCGTGGCTTTTCCCCCGTCTCTTGAGTTGTTGGGGGCGGGGCCTGGGTGAGCCTATTGTGGACAAGCTGGATCCTCCCCACGGTCCGCTCTTGGTTTTTACCAGCTGCAGCCGGTTAATAAAAGGAGGGAAGGGGGCGGGGTTTGGTTGGACGTGCTCATTGTCGGAGACGGGGGTGAGACCATTTCCCGCTTTAATAACATTAGCAAATTAACACGTAACGCTGATTTACACGCGCCCACTCTGCTTGTATGAGTTCACTTAATCTTTTGATGGTAGTAAAGCAGTTGGCAGATTCCTTAGTTGGCTATAGGGGGAGGTGCGGACAGGGCAAAGACTAATACTTTTCCCCTTTTGCACCATTTCTTGCATAAATGAGGGGGGAAAATAATCTCATTATCTGAAGTGCTGCTTCTCATTCGGGTGACTTGGTTTCTCCCAGTTGGAAAGAGTCCATGTGACCTGGTGGGGGTCGAGGGGCTCACTTAACCCCATCTTCCCCTTCTGGCTTGCAGCCCATGGCGAATTGTGGACGATTGCGGTGGAGCCTTCACTATGGGCGTCATCGGCGGCGGAGTTTTCCAGGCCATCAAGGGCTTCCGCAACGCCCCTGTCGTGAGTTGTGGCCTTCCGTGGGTGGTGCAGGGGGTCCTTCCCTGCCCACACGCGATATTGCTCTGAAAACTGCTTGGAGCTGCCAGTCGTATGCACTTACTCGTTATGGTGCCTGCTCACCTACTGTGTGCCCTGCCTGGCTCCAGGATATGTGATCTGGGGAGAACTGCAGACAGGGCCCCATATCCCTCAACACCACCCCTTCTCCCCCCAACCCAACTGGAGCTCCTCTGTAGAAATGCTGCACTGTCAAAACGATCATTACCAAATCCTAACTGTGCAAAGCCAGAAAGATTTTACCCAGAGGCTGATTCTGGGTCAGAAACCTGTACGGGGAAGTGACAGGAGTTTAACTGGCAGGAGAAGGACAGCCTTAAAGTTAAGAAAATGCTTTTATTCATTCATTCATTCATTCATTCATTCATTCATTCAATTATTTTAAGTAGGCTTAATGCCCAGCATAGGGCTCGAACTCATGACCCACCCTCAGATCGAGCACTGCGTGCTCTACTGACCAAGCCAGCCAGGCACCCTGAAAATGCTTTTAATTTAACCTAATCAGTTCTCTCTTGTTCTCTGACCACCCTCTCCCAAGATCTCAAATTTCATGGCTTTAAAGGCCATCCATTTGCCTAGGTCCCTGCAATTTACATATCTAGTCCTATCCCTCCCCTCAACTCCTGAGACTCTTTCCTGGATCCTTGCCCAAGTTTCCTGTTCTCATCCTCAAAACCTCAGCACAAATGCCCCCTCCTTTGGAGTCCTTTCCTAACCCCTCAGTTGTCATCGTATCTCCTTTTTTAAAAAAAATTTTAATGTTTTATTTATTTTTGAGAGAGAGAGACAGAGTGCAAGCTGGGGAGGGGCAGAGAAAGAGGGAGTCAGAGTCCGAAGCAGGCTCCAGGCTCTGAGCTGTCAGCACAGAGCCTGACGCGGGGCTCGAACGCACAAACCATGAAATCATGACCTGAACTGAAGTCGGGTGCTCAACCAACTGAGCCACCCAGGCACCCCTATCATATTTCTTGATCCTCTTTCCTCTAGAGTATGTATTGCTGTCTAAAGCATCTTGTTTATCTGTACCTCTGCTAGGGATCTGTCTCCCACTATAACGTGAGTTCTGAGGGGGCAGGGGCTAAGGTCTGTCTCATTCACTATCCCTGCATACAGCATGGTGCCTGGCACACAGGTGCTAGTAATCATTGAACAAATGAGAACTTCCCAGCGCTGGTCTGAGGACACCCATATTAGAGTGCTCCCCAGCCTCCTAGTTCTTGGCCACTTCTCCACATCTCTACTCCTGATACCCCTAATCCATCACTCTCCCTCTCTTAAAAGCTAGAAACCCTGTGTGCCAGGGACCTCATCCCTATTCTGACTCCCCAACTCCTCACTTTTCCCAGGGAATACGGCACCGATTGAGAGGTAGTGTCAACGCTGTGAGGATCCGAGCCCCCCAGATTGGAGGTGAGAGGCTTGGAGAGACATAAGAGATGTGATGCCAAGTTGGGGGTGGTTGCTCCTTTGGGTCTAGACTGCAAATTTGGAGTACAGATTCCAGCCCCAACTCTACCTGGGGATTTCTGGGTCAGTGATGTTTTGGAGGGGGTGAGAATGTGAATTCTGGAGTTTAAATCCAGTCCCTGGATTTTCCCTGATGTATGACTTTGGGCTCATGGCTTAACCTCTCCAAACCTCATCTGTAACATGGGGATGATGATAGCAATAACCACCTAAGTTGTTTCATAATTTCTGTAGTTTACGTAGTACTTGCTGAGTGCCGGTTGCTCTGCTAAGCACTTGAATAATATGAACGAATTTAAGACTTCAGAAGTCAAATAACGTGCTGTGCCTAGAACAGGTCCTGGCACATAGTAAGGCCTTTAACTATCATATTAACTGGCTTTCCTAACCTGTTTTCTTCTCCCTTAAACCAAGATCAGAATTCCCAACTCTGTGTGATGGTTAGGAAGATCAAAGTGATTCTCTTAAAAGTCATAGAGAAGAAAAATTTGCTTCCAAACACTTTAGACCCCTACAAATGTAAAGGGAATGTTGCTGACGATTAGGGGTCACTTGAAGAAGGAGCAGTCATGATGGCAGAGGGGGAATATCCTGTAGGAGTTTACTCATCTGCCTTTGTGTTTGGGGTTTCTCCCCTTTCATTGCCAGAGCATTCAGGCCTTGGAGGTCCCCAGACCCTGTGCTGTGGATTCTTGGGATTCCTCAGGAACATTAATCAGGCCTTGGTCTCCCTGCAGGTAGCTTTGCCGTGTGGGGGGGCCTGTTCTCCACCATCGACTGTGGCCTGGTGCGGCTGCGGGGCAAGGAAGATCCCTGGAACTCCATCACCAGTGGAGCACTGACTGGGGCTGTGCTGGCTGCCCGCAGTGAGTGCCCCGGCCCCCGGCCCCAGCCCCTTCCGCCCTGTTCCGCCTGCCCTCACCTTTTTCTCCCTGCCTCTTCACTCTCCCAGGTGGCCCATTGGCCATGGTGGGCTCAGCAATGATGGGGGGCATCCTGCTGGCCCTCATAGAGGGTGTTGGCATCCTCCTCACTCGCTACACTGCCCAGCAGTTCCGCAATGGTGAGTACCTGGCGCATGCTGATCAGGGAGAGGGGCAGAATGCTCTGCTCTGCCTGTGCACTGCTTCTCACTCTTACCTGATTCTATCCTCTCCAGCACCCCCGTTCCTGGAGGACCCCAGCCAGCTGCCCCCTAAGGAGGGTACCCCAGCCCCAGGCTATCCCAGCTATCAGCAGTACCACTGAAGAAGTGACTGCCTCTCATCACCACCATGGGAGCCCCTCCTCCGTTCCCTCCCAGATGATCTACCTCGAAGGGAGGGCTGGCTCCCAGTTGGCCCTGGGACCCTCCAGAGAGGGCTTCTACTCTGCTTCCTTGTCCCAGGGTGGGGGTGGGGCACCCCAGCTGCCCTGACGGATGGGTCCCCTTCTCTCTCAGGGCACCCCAACCCCATACTCACATGTAACAAGTTCTCACCCCATCCCCTTTTCGTGGCGCCCTGATGAGTATTTAAAGCCAGTTTTGAAATGCCTGTGTATGTATTCCTTGGGTCACCCATGGGAGCCCCTCCTTAAGGACAAGGGACAGAGCCCTCTTCAGGGACTCAGAAGCTGTAGGATTTGGAATCCCACAGAGAGTGGCGCTCTACTAAATATTTGTGGGATGAATGAGCAGGAGGGGGAATGAATCAAGATATGAATAGGTACATGAATAAGGGTATGTGGGGGCCTGGTGATGAATCATAAGCAAACAGGGCAATAGGCTTGGGAAAGAAGTGAGTGAACAGAAGGATTGCTGGGGGGTGGGGTATAGTACTGCATCTTGTACCCCTTACCCTCACATGCACACCAATACCCTGGCCCCTCCTTCCCATGCCCCCATTGCCAAGGCTGGAAAATCTGGCCTCACAATACTGGCTTTCTGGATACCAATCAACCCATTTATGAAGGTAGTCTCCCTCTGTGTGGCCTGTGAACCTGGGATGGAAGTAGGTGTCCGAGAGACCCAGCTTTCTTGAGGAAGATGCCCTGTGTCAGTCTCTTCTGTATCACAGAGATACTTGTGCTCCATGATGGTCTATGTTGTAATTTTTTTAATGTTTATTTTTGAGAGAGAGAGACAGAGCGTGAGTGGGGGAGGAACAGAGAGAAGAGGAGACACAGAATCTGAAGCAGGCTCCAGGCTCTGAGCTGTCAGCACAGAGCCTGATGTGGGGCTCCAGCTCACAAACTGTGAGATCATGTCCTGGGCCAAAGTCGGAAACTTATCCGACTGAGCCACCCAGTGCCCCTGTAATTTTTTTAAGGGCAACCATAAAATAACCAGAAAGTTTTCATATTGGGGTGGGGGGTGGTTATGGGAAAGAGATTTTTCTGGATGGACTTTAGCCCCAAACACTGTTTCTTCCATGCAGACCCCTACATACGAGACAAATATCGTCACCACTGGGGTACCAATGGCCTCATGGGAGACCTAAGAACGGTCTTTTCTGTGCAAGCCATTAAAAAGAGGTTATGTTCTTATCCAAAATTGCTTCCTTGGGGCGAAAGTACAGAGTCCCTGACCTCCCAGTGGCTTCAAGGCCTCAATGGTAGCAGAACTGCAACACTGCCTGCTTGAGTGCCTCAGTGGCAGACATTTTGCAGCCACCAGGCTGAAGACCTCCCGGGAAGCAAGGTGAGGGTGGACCACCAGCACTATGCACACAGCCCTCGCAGGGCCCTGGCCTCAAACTCAAAGCTCCACAAGCAGGCATATCAGCAGCAGTGGCACACACAACCTTTACGGCCCAGGTGCCAATCAGGCCCAGGGTATCCCAGGCTGTGGTCCTTTCTGGGCCTCTTTGGTCTTGCCACTTCCACGCGAGACCCTTCTTCCTTCACCACCAGGTGCCACCCCCCTGCCTCGTATTACCAGACCCCATCCAGCCCCTATCAAATACTGCCCCACTAACACCTCCCAGCCTTTCCTGTCCACCCCACTCATGTGGCCGTGGTATCCACAGACCTGTCCCTCCAGGCCCTGGCTCCTTATCTTTCATCCCTGTCCTCTAAGGCTCGTGCAGGACCTACCTGCCTTATGTATCAGCTCTGGCTCCTCTGAGGCCCCGTCCCTACTGTATCTCCTTGGTTCCCTCCAAGTGGGTTCCGCTGCTATAGGCACCTTACACCTGCAGGTTCTTCAGCCTCTAGACCGAACCTCTTCTCACCTTGAGGCCCCACCCCTCCTCCTTAAGATCCCTCCCCTTCAGGTTCTTCCAAACTCCCAGGCGCTCTGCCCTCCTCTCCCAACCCCGGGACTCTGTTCACTGTCTCTGGACCTGGAAGGCAGCCAGATTTGTGGGACCTCAGCACAGTTTGTGGCGACCTTCAGGCCTTTCTGCTCTGGCTCCTCGGGCCGCTGGCTGCGGGGGCCAGGCCAGTGCTGTCTTTCGTAGCAGAGGACTGGGCTTAGCAACCGAGGCTCAGGGCTTTGGGTGAGAGTGGCTCTGGGCGGTATCAGGCCTTTATGGGGGCCTGGCGTCCACGGAGCCCCTGGACTCCTAGCTGGTCCCGGGGCCCCCAGAGTCACCCAGGTCTCCGGAGCTGGAACTGGCCACGGGGCAACGGCCAGGTCGGGTCTGGGCCCACAGACAGCTTCTCTTTCCCAGAGAAGGGAATACGGGTTCAGATCCTGGGCGGTTTCCATCGGGAGGGACTACAGAGACCAAGAAAAGGCAATAGGTGGAGAAGGTGAGAGGCAGACAAACAGATGGAGAGATGAACAGAGAGAAATAGAAGCCTAGAGACATACACGTAGGGAGACAGAGACACCAATGGAGAGGTAGAAAAAGATGGGAGGCAGAGAGGGACATACAGAAGATATGGGAAAAGAGAGGAGAAAAGGCAGAGACAAACTGTAAGATGCTATGTGAGGGTCAGAAATGCAGGTAGGGATGTGGGAAGACCGTCAGCACTAGATGGAGGGAACCGCAGGAAAGGTGAGGCAGCCGTTGTAGTTGTGAGCTGCGCTGAAGGGCTATCAGGTCCCCCTCCCATAACCCTCTGGCTGAGGGGCCTCAGAGAAGCAGAAAGGTACCCCTTCCTCCCTCTGGCTGTCTCTCACTCTCATCTCTAATCCCATCTGCTTCCAACGAGGATTTCATGCCTCAAGTTCTTCCTTCCTATCTTCTTATCCTGATCCCCCCACGCCCACCCCCTTAGCCCCAAGTCACCCTCCATATGCTTTCAGCTGCCTCTCAGCCCTCCTCCCCCATTTCTCTGCCACCATCCCTGGCTGGTGGCTCCCACACTCCCTGTGGCCCCTGGTTTTGCCACCCACTGATGTGCATGGGGCAGGCGGTGGGGGGAAATATTTGGTGGACAAGAAGGGTTAGAAAGATGGACAGAATCAGGGAAGTACGAGGGGGTCCAGACATGACAGTGGCGTAAAGAATCACTGTCTAAGGCAGAGACCCTGAGAGGATGGGGAGACAGACATGGGGAAATTAGACCCAAAGAAAATAGAAAAGGACAGACACAGAAAGGTAGTGAGACAAAGAGAAGGCAGAATTTACAGAGACATCAAAAGAGAGACAGAGATACAGAGAGAGATATCAAGAAAGAAAAAACAGTATGACAAGTGAAAACGATGGGAAAAGAGTATAAGTGGGGAGATAGACATAAAGATTAGGAGAGTCAGTGCAGGGGGCAGGGGTTGAAAATGGGCAGAGAGAGAACAAAACAAAGCAGTGAGAGAAAAAGCAGAGAAAGAGAGAAAGCAAGAGAGACGAGAGTTGGACACATACACCTTATCCTGCGTCTGGGTGTGCTGGTCTGAGTGTTCTTATTTCCTTTGTTTTCTTTTTTTTTATGTTTACTTATTTATTTTGAGAGAGAGAGAGAGTACAAGTGAGGAAGGGGCAGAGGGGGAGAGAGAGACTCCGAAGCAGGCTCTGTACCACCAGCATAGAGCCCGATCGCGGGGCTTGAACTCATGAACCTCGAGATCATGACCTGAGCCAAAGTCAGACACTTAATCGACTGTGCCATCCAGGTGCCCCTGCTTTGTTTTCTTAGTGGCAATCAGAGAACAGGGCCTGACTGGGCAGGGCAGCTCTACCAGCCCCAGCCCCCAGCACCCCACGTCATCGAAGTGGGTGGGAGGGCAGCTTCCCCTGCGGATACACCTTTAGAGAGCAAAGCTCAGATGGTGTCAAGGAGCCCATTTGGGGCCAACCTCTGCAGCGGACAATGGGAGCCACCTCTAGAGAATCTGCAGTGTCATCAAATTACCTGCGAACATGTGGAAGAGGAAGGATGGGCCAACAATCCCTTCTGAGGGGACAGAGAAACCTTCCTTTTGTTACCCTCATTATACATAGGGAGAAACCGAACGGACGAAGAGGTAAAGCAACTCACCCATGGTCACACTGACTTGAAAGTGGCAAAGCTGGCATTTATTTATATCCTTATTTATAGCACTTAGAGTTTCCGACATGTGTTTTGCACCCTAATTTCCAACACGTAATTATCAGTCATGACAGGTGTCATTTGAAGGTTTTCACAGGCCATCGTAACAATTTCTGAACTCCCTTTGTTAAAGTAATAATCTCAGTAATCTCAGTGACTCCGTGGAGATGAAGTTGGCGGCAATCTTGGGCATTCACACAGTCATCTTAGATGATCATGTGCATTCAGTTTAAGAACATTCATGGGGCACCTGGGTGGCTCAGTCAGTTAAGCCTCTGACTCGTGATCTTGGCTCATGTCATGATCTCACGGTTTTGTGTGCTCAAGCCCTGAGTCGGGCTCTGCGCTGACTGAAGAGACTGCTTGGGATTCTCTCTCTTCCTCTCTCTCTTTTTTTTTCAATTTTTTAATGTTTATTTATTTTTGAGTGAGAGAGTGTGAGCAGAGGAGGAACAGAGAGAGAGAGAGGGAGACACAAAATGCAAAGCAGGTTCCAGGCTCTGAGCTGTCAGCACAGAGCCCAACGCAGGGCTTGAACCCACAAACCATGAGATCATGACCTGAGCCAAAGTCGGACACTCAACTGACTGAGCCACCCAGGAGCCCCTACCCTGCTCTCTCTTGCATGCGTGCTCTCTCTCTCTCAAAAATAAAAAAAAATATTCATCAGATTGGACTCTTCTAACATTGACTTTTATGTATGTATATCTCACTAAAGAGTTAAATTCGAACTAGAGACATGTGTATCAACATGGATCATTCTCAAGCTTACAGTATGAGACAGAAGAAGGAAAGTCAAAGACTGCTATGTAGAGTGTGATATTTGTTTTAAACACATGCAAACAATACATGCAGTTCATGGATCCCTAATTATATAATAAAAGAATAAAAAGATGCAAGGAAATGATCTGTAATAAACTCAGAATTGCACTTACCTCAGAGGATGAGGGGAGGATAGAATTGGGTGGAGGGACAGGTTTCAGCTGGAGTGGAAATATTTTGTTTGTTTCTTTTTAAGTTTACTTATTTATTTTGAGAGAGAGAGCAAACAGGGGAGGGGCAGAGAGAGAGAGAATCCCAAGCAGGCTCCTTGCTGTCAGTGCAGATCTCATAAACCGTGAGATCATGACCTGACCCGAAATCAGGAGTTGGACGCTTAATCAACTAAGCCAGGTGCCCCAAAATATTTTGTTTCTTAAAGAAAAAAAATTGAGGCAAATGAGAAAATGATGAGAGTTCCCAGGCATCCATTGTATCAATATCTTCTGCAGATTATTGTCCATTTGAAAATATTGCATGATTTAGGAGATGAAAAGGGATTCTACTGGTGTTAAATTGAATATATAGATTAATTCGGGGATCCATTTCTCCAGTGTTGATTCTTCATGCCTGGAACACGATATCTCTTTCCATTCTTTCAGACCATTTTTTTTTCTTCTGTAAAAATGTGTAGAGTTCTTACTTTTCTCGCTCAAGGCATTCCCAGAAAGTTGATGGATTTTCTTATCATGAGTAACAATGTCCTTTTCTATTACATTGAAAAATGTTTTAATGTCTATAAGGGAAGGCTATTCAGTTTCACATTTGATCTTATTTCTGGTCACCTTACTTTTCTTATTAGGTCTAGAAGTTTTTTTAGATGATTCTCTTGGATTTTTTAAGTAAATAACGTTCTTAGACTTCAGCCAAAGACCACCAGGAGCACACCAATGATTAAACAAAGCTGGGTGTATTAGCTCATTGCAACAAGGGAGAATACACACACCATGGGGAACCATGAGCATCTCAGTTAAGGTTGTTAGGAAAGACATTACAGGATTTGGATTTGTGTTAGATGTGTTTGTGTCGGATCCCCTGAGGTGACAAGGGCTGCACAGTTGCCATTTAATACTCTGGACAGGATACATACGCCAAATGCACAAGCAGTTACCAGAAACAAGATAATGATTAGTTTTCACAATAAACCTTGGGAGACAGGGGCCTAGATGACCAAACTCAAGCCATGGAAACATGTCCCAAAGTCCAGCTGGTCTCTAAGGAGCCAGGCGGCTTTTTCTTTTCTTTTGAGAGAGAGAGGGCGCAAGTGAGCCAGGGGCAGAGACAGAGGGAGCGGAAGAGAGCGAGAGAGAATCCCACGAGGGGCAGAGAAAGAAAGAGGGAGAGAGAAACGGGGCTCAACTGATGTGGGGCTCAAGCTCACCCAATGCAGGGCTCGAACTCACGAACTGTGAGATCATGACCTGAGCCCAAGTCAGATACTTAACCGACTGAGCCGCCCAGGCGCCCCAGAGGCTTTTACTTTTAGTCTCACTAGAATTTGAGATCATGACCCGAGCCAAAATCAAGTCAAGATGCTTAACCAACTGAGCCATGCAGGCGCCCCAAGAGGAAAAGATTGCTTGAGTGGAGTTAAACATAGCAGCCCAACAGGCTGGAGTCTCTGAAAAGAACAAAATGTCCCAAGGCTAGTTCCCATTCCTGATGGTCTAGGTCTTGCTGATAGGGTTATAATGACCTCAGCAGAAGCATTCTGTGAAGTCAGTGTCCAATTTTTACAGGACCAGGGGTTGAGATTAGTTTTTTGAGGGAAATGTTAGTACAAGAAGGGACCTATAAGAAAGAAATCTACCTTCAGAGGTATTTAAATTTCTTTAATGTTTACTTATTTTTAAGAGACAGACAGAGACAGCATCAGCAGGGGAGGGGCAGAGAGAGAGAGGGAGACTCAGAATCTGAAGCAGGCTCCAGGCTCTGGGCTGTCAGCCCAGAGCCCAACACGGGACTTGAACTCACAGACTGTGAGAACATGACCCAGGCCAAAGTTGGATCCTCAACCGACTGAGCCACCTGGGTGCCCCACTTTGGAGACATTTAAAACAATAGCTATGAATGGAGCGCCTGGTATGCTCAGTCTGTTGGGCGTCGGACTTCAGCTCAGGTCATGATCTCGCAGTTTGTGAGTTCGAGCCCCGCATCCGGCTCTGTGCTGACAGCTCAGAGCCTGGAGCCTGCTTTGGATTCTGTGTCTCCCTCCCTCTCTGCCCCTCTCCTGCTTGCATTCTGTCTCTCTCTTTCAAAAATAAACATCAAAAAAAAAAAAACACAATAGCTATGAAATTTTTGTCAGGTGGATGAGTGTGTGTGCCTGAGAGAGAAATCACATTCAGAGTAGTAGCCATGGTCTGAGAAAACAACCAAGAGCCCGGGGCCAGGCTCTGCACTGACAGTGCGGAACCTGTTTGGGATTCTCTTTCTCTCCTTCTCTCTCTCTACCCCTCCTCCACTCTCTCTCAAAAAATTTTATTTTTAAAAGAAGTTTTTAAAAATGTAAAAAGTCAACACGCTTCTTTTTTTAATTAAATATAATTTATTGTCAAATAAATTTGTTTGACAGTGCTCATCCCAACAGGTGCCTTCCTCAATGCCCATCACCCACTTTCCGCTCTCCCCCACCCCCCATCAACCCTCAGTTTGTTCTCAGTATCTAAGAATCTCTTATGGTTTGCCTCCCTCCCTCTCTGTAACCCCTCAAAACTGATGGCAATAAGATCTATCTATCCCCTCTGGGGACCATCTCTTGTTAATTATTTCTGAGTTAATAATAGACCAGCCCATGTGTTTTGTAATTTTACTTGGAATTCTGGATTCTACCCTATTACAGGCCAATTTAACTTCATACCACTAGAAATTCATTTGATGCCTCCAGATGTCTCCCTAACAGGTTCGAGCTGCATTTACAAAATATCCATGTAGGGGGGCGCCTGGGTGGCTCAGTCCGTTGAGCGTCCGACTTCAGCTCAGGTCATGATCTCACAGTTTGTGGGTTCAAGCCCCGCTTCAGGCTCTGTGCTGACAGCTCAGAGCCTGGAGCCTGCTTCAGATTCTGTGTCTCCCTCTCTGTCTGCCCCTCCCCCACTCACACTTTGTCTCACTCTGTTTCTCAAAAATAAATAAATGGAAAAAAATTTTTTTTAAATCCATGTAGGGGCGTGTGGCTGGCTCAGTTGGAAGAGCATGCAACTCTTGATCTCAAAGTTGTGAGTTTGAGCCCCACATTAGGTGTAGAGATTACTTTTAAAAAAATTCAAAATATCCACCAGAACAAAGCCGGCATAATCAGAGGGCAAATCTCCCTCAAACTTGTTGAAAAAGACATATTAATAGTCATTAAACAGGATTCTTAGGAATTCTCCAGAAGCTGATGACTGCAGAGGTACAGAGCTTGTCCCCAAGGTGATGAAACAAGATTAACTTTCTGATTTCTACAGCACTCCTTTTTTTCTTTTTATTCCACTGTGGATCTTGACTATTATTGTACCATGACGCCCTCTAGTATCCAACTAAAGTATCTCTCAGGATGATCTCCTTTATTCTCAACCTGTTACTTTTTTTTTTTTTTAAAGAAACACAGAGGTTTTTTCTTTAATGTTTATTTATTTTTGAGAGAGAGAGAGAACGTGAACAGGGGAGGGGCAGAGAGAAAGAGGAGAGAGAGAATCCCAACAGGCTCCTCATTATCAGCACAGAGCCCGACCCAGGGCTCGAACTCAGGAACCGTGAGATGGTGACCTGAGCTGAGATCAAGAGTCAGAGGTTTAACTGACTCCACCACCCAGGTGCCCCAGATTTTTTTTTTAAGTATAGTTGGCACGCAATGTTATATTAGTTTCAGGTGTACATAGTGATTCATGGTGATTCAACATCTCCGTATGTTATGCTATGCTGAACACCTGCCACCATACAATGCCATTGCAGTACCATTGACTATATTCCCTATGCTGTGCCTTGCATCCCCATGACTTTTTCATTCCATAACTGTCAGCCTGTATGTCCCTCTCCCCTCCACCCCTTTTTGCCCATCCTCTTCCCCTCTGGCAACCATACAACCATCAGTTTGTTTTCTGTTGCTTCTACTTTTAAAGATTTTGTTTTTGTTATTTTTAAGTAATCTCTACACCCAACATAGGGGTTGAACTCACAACTCCAACGTAGATGAAGAATCACATGCTCCACTGACTGAGCTAGCTGGCCCCTGCGGGGAAGGGGCAGAGAGAGAGAGTGGGACAGAAGATTCGAAGCAAGCTGTGTGCTGACAGCTGAGAGCCCAATGCGGGGCTCAAACTCACAAATCTTGAGATCATGACCTGAGCCAAAGTCATGCTTCATTGACTGAGCCACCCAGGCGCCCCACTTTTACTTTTAGAATTCTATTAGGTCTCTCTACTTTTTCTGAAGATTATGGGTGATAATTTCTACCCTTACAGCAAAAGCTCCCTGGTGATGAAAGGGTCAGTTCACCTGGAAGATAAATCACAGCCAGAATGTGCTCATAACCACTTTGGAGGTGTTCAAAGGGGCCTCAAGTCTTTGGTTCCTATCCATGTCCTACCTTTACATTCTTTGCCATGATTGTCTCATTGGAAGTATGACATTCAAGGGGACCATCTCAGCAAGACCCTTAAACTTACCCCATCAATGTTAGTTCAGTGTCAAGGCCAATTTCTCTCTGCTACTGTGGCTAATATCATGAAGTATGTTTGCCAACCTCCAGTCTTCTTATGGTTATCTCAAATAATGGCAAGCTATGTAGAATTTCCTTCATTGGTTTGTCCATTTTGATAAGGGTTCCCATAGTGGCTTCAGATGAACATGAAATGAACACTGTAAAAAGCTAGTCATGTTCCCTCAGAAAGCAGAGGGGAAGACTTTTGGCTGCAAGAAAATACAATTTGACATAAACATACTGCAAAGAGAGTTATTACAGCTGATTTAAACAATAAATCAGGCCCTTGACAATGTCACTGAGGCATACTATTAAAAAGTCAGCACTTTTTTTTTAAGAGGAATTTTTAGGGGCACCCGGGTGGTTCAGTCAATTAAGCATGTGAGTTTGGCTCAGGGCATGATCTCATGGTTTGTGAGTTTGAGCCCCATGTCTCAAAAATAAATAAACATTTAAAAAATAAAGAAGAATTTTAAAATATGTATGTATGTATGTATGTATTTATTTTGAGAGACAGAGTGTGTGCACATGATCAGGGGAGGGGCAGAGAGAGACAGGGAGAGAGAGAATCACATGTAGGCTTCACACTGTCAGCACAGAGCATGATGTGGGGCTCAATCCCACGAACCATGAGATCATGCCCTGAGCCAAAATCAAGAGTCGGACGTTTAACTGACTGAGCCTTCCAGGTGCCTCGAAAGTCAGCACTTTGTAATTCCCAAATACAGAAATGAAGAGAAGGACGTCTCCTTTATTAAACAAAATGATCTCTCTCTTAGATAAATGAAACAAACCATCTCTTCATATGGATTTCTGCCCTTTCGGTTCTAAGGTATCCATCAAATGAATTATCTTTTTCATAGCAAAAGTTTGGTTACTGCAATTCTGAAATCTCCCTGGTGAAATTATGCCAGTTAGAGAGATAAACATAGGTGTTGACATTTCACTGAGAAAACATGAAGGAAGCAGGTATGTGGCCAGGAGGAGGCAGTTTTAGACTGAGGAGATCCCACAAGAATTGCAATGCACCATAAGGATGGTGCTTGTGTAACTGTGTCTCCAGATTTTGGCCAAAGGCCAATCGTCACTGATCATGGGCCAGGAATAAAAACTCTCCTGACTCTGGGCAGATGAAACTAAACAAAACAATTCTCAGGGACACAAAGACAAAACTGACGAAGAAATTCATGTAAGTTTTGTTCGTTTTATTGTGGTGAAATACACATAACATCAAACTACCATCTTTACCATTTTTAAGTATACATTTCAGTAGTATTAAATACATTCATAAGATTGTGCAACTATCACCACCATCCACCTCCATAACTTTTTTTATCTTACAAAATGGAAACTCTGTACTCATTGAACACTAACTCCCTATTCCCCTTCTTCCTGACAACCCACCATTCTACTTTCTGTCTCTGTGATCTTGACTATTCTAAGTACCTCATATACATGGACTCATACAGTATTCATCTTTTGGGGACTGGCTTATCTCACTCACTTAGCATAATGTCCTCAGTGTTTATCCATGTTGTAGTGTGTGTCAGAATCTCCTTTCTTTAGAAAAAAATATTTTAATGTTTATTTTTGGGAGAGAAACAGAGACAGAGCTTGGGTGGGGGGAAGGGCAGAGAGAGAGAGGGAGACACAGAATCCAAAGTAGGCTCCCAGCTCTGAGCTGTCAGCCCAGAGACTGATGTGGGGCTCGAACTCACAAACTGTGAGATCATGACCTGAGCAGAAAGTGGACACTCAACTGACTGAACCACCCAGGGGCCCAGAATTTCCTTTCTTAAAGGCTGAATAATATTCCATTTTAGGTATAGATCACATTTTGCTTATCCATTCATCCTCTGATGGACATTTGTGTTGCTTCCATGTTTTAGCTGTTGTGAATAATGCTGCTATGAACATGTGTGAACAGATACCTATTTGAGACTGCTTCCACATAAGATTTTCTAATGGTGATCCAAGCCTTGTTTGTCCAAAGGATGCTGGTCTGAGGAAACCTGAGCTCCTTAGCCTCCCAGGGCCAGCTTGAGAATAAATGTGTCAGGGCCATTTTTTTTTTTTTTTGTCTTCCTATAGACTTTTCTTTTTGTTGTGTAGTAACAATCAACTATGTAACTAAATAGAACACTTATATATTTACTATACACAATTAGACAGACCATAGGAGCAGGTGGTAGAAAGCTACAAAACAATTTTCCCAAGTAACAATACATATTTGATCAGATAACCACAGTCCCAGGGATCCTTATTCCTAGGAAAACAAACAAAACAAATAAACCCAATGCAGAGGGCCTCACTGAAATGTCTAGATTCAAGTCACTGTGAACTTCCTTCCAAGCATGGGCGGGAGGTGACTTAATTAGCTGGAGACACAAGGGGTTGCAGATAGGAACACTATTACTGAGTTGAAGGTCACAGAGCAGGGAAGTGAGGGTTTCTGCTGAACCTCCTTCATTTATGTTAATGCACATCAGTCAAAGACCATCAGAACACAGCTGCAGTCAAACCAAATTGGGTTTATTGGCTTGCTGCAATGAGGGAGCCCACACACCATGGGGAACTGTGGAGTATCTGAAAAAGGGGTGTTGGAAGTGAGCAATTATGGGATTTGAGCTTATGTTAGATGGCTTTTGTAGTTTTCAGGGTACAGTCTTGCACTAATTTTGTTAAGTTTGTTTCTAGTGTTTTTATTCTTTTGGATGCTATTGCAACTGGAATTGTTTTCTTAATTTCAGTTTTTGGATTGTTCATTGCTAGTGTATAGAAATACAGTTGAGTTTTATAATATTGATCTTATATCCCACAACCTTTCTGGTCTCATTCATTAACTCTAATGGGTTTATTGTGGATTCTTTAAGATTATCCACGTATCAGATCATGTCATTTGCAAATGGAAATAATTTCACTTCTGCCTTTCCACTACGGATGCCTTTTTTTCTTGACTAAGTGCCCTGGCTAGAACCTTCAGTACAATGTCAAATAGAAATGGTAGAAGTGGTGAGGGAACATCCTCATCTTTTTTCTTATTTTAAGTAAGCTCTACGCCCAATGTGGGGCTTGAACTCATCATCCTGAGATCAAGAGTCACATGCTCTACCAACTGAGCCAGCCAGGCACCCCTGGAACATCCTTGTCTTGATCCCGATCCCTGCAGGAAAAATTTTCAGCCTTTTACTGTTAAGTATGATGTTAGCTGTGGGGTTTTGTCCTTTATCAGGCTGAAGAAGTTCTCTTCTATTTCTCGTTTGTTGATGATATGTTACTTCCCACCTTAACATAACATACTTACAAGGACATTAGCTCACAGTTCCTTAACTGGGATCTCTGCTTAGGATCTCACAAAGCTGAAATGAAGGTGTTGGGAAGGGCTGCAGCCTCATCTGAGGCTTGACTGGGGAAGGATTCAAGCCCACTCAGGTCATTGGCAGAATTCAGTTCCTTGCAGTTGAAGGACTGGGGGCTTTGATTTCTTGCTGGCTGTCAGCTGGTGGCCACCTTCAGTTCCTAGAGGCTACCTAGAGGTAAGGGAGTGGGAATCACCTCACAACGTGGTCATTTCAATAGAGTAGGCAGTTAGTTAGACATCAGCTGGAGGCAAAGACAGTGATAAATAGGTGACACATTAGAAGCCTGAGGGCAGGGATGCCTGGGTGGCTCAGTCAGGTAAAGGTCCAATTCTAGATCTCAGCTGAGGTCATGATCTGACAGTGTGAGTTTGAGCCCTGCATCAGGATCTGTGCTGATGGCGTGGAGCCTGCCTGGGATTCTGTCTCTCCTTCTCTCTTCTCCTCCCTCACTTGTGTGTGCTCTCTCTCTCTCTCTCTCTCTCTCTCTCTCTCTCTCTTTCTCTCTCTCTCTCTCTCAAAATAAATAAATAAACTTTAAAAGAAGTCTGAGGGCACAACACCCTGACTTTGTGGCTTTTAGCATCCTGGCCTTACAGCTTCCAATACCCCAGGGCTAACAGACCAAGAGCCTCAGGTGCAGAACATGCACTTTTCTCTTCAACCTCTGCCCCAGGGTAACCTATAGCTCCATTAAAATATATTTGCATTATGGTTTCAACCCTCACACCAACAGCCCCTCCTCCCTGGGGAAAGATGGCTGTGACAGTTCCATCAAGAACCTTGTAGGGCTAAAAACTTCCCCTCCCAACTGGTAAGAGGAGTCCCTTAGATGAATGGAAAAAACCTCAGTTGGAGACCACCCAAGCTATGACCCATAACCTCTGCAAACATAAAAAGAAAAGACACCCCTAGCCCTGGAGCAGTTGTTGCCTCTGGGCTTGCCCACCCTCCCTTCTTGACAGTGTATTGTCCTTAATAAACTGCTTTGTGGTTGCTACCTTCCTTCTGGCTGTCTTTCTTTGAGCAAGGATCCTCACATGAGTCTTTCCTGGGGAATCCAAGAACCCAGACCTCCATTCACACAAATGCAGACTCTCCCATCCGTAACAGTGTCAACCTCATTTCTAACATAATTATGTACACGTAAGCCCATATATCTGGTCACCTTTGGTTATGCACACTTTCAAAGGGAAGGGGATTACACAACATTGTGGACACCAGAGGGCGCCTGGGTGGCTCAGTCAGTTGAGCATCCGACTTCAGTTCAAGCCCCCCCCCCCCCCCCCTTGGCTGGCTGCTGTCAGCGGGGAGCCTACTTCGGATCATCTGTCTCCCTCTCTCTCTGTCCCTCCCCCCTCTCAAAACTAACTAAACATTAAAGAAAGAGAAAAAGATTGTGGACACCAGGAGGCAAGGATCATGAGAATCACCTTAAACATGTGTTCATCACACTGTGGCTGGGTATATCATCTTCAGGTCCATAAAGGGATGTGTATAATGATTTTCATTGTAAAATTGTTATACTGCAGAGATGGAGACAGAATCAATGGATTAGATATACTCACAGCAACATAAATGGGTCTTTCTTTTCTTCACTTTTAATTTATGCCATGTTAGCATACTTTGTTTTAATTCCAAAATGAAAATAATCTTCATCTTTTTATCTAATTATAATAGTAATACATATCCATTGCAACATTTTTCAGACAGCAGAGAGAAGTGTGAAGGAGAAACTGACAAACCATTATTTATTGCCTCACCCCGAAATAACTACTGACATTCCTTTCCCAACATTTTTTGCCCAATGGATACACAAATTTTACCAGTTTTGTTTCTTTTGATATATCATTTTAAGTGACTTGAAATCCTTTCTTGAGCAATATATGGGTGAAATCTATGTATCTATGTATCTATCCTCGCCCACAGTAGCGACTAACTGTTTATCCACTGAACAAGTCATATATCTCTTCCCAGGGAGGGAGAGGTGGGGACCAGACCCCCATTCCACTCCACTGAGTCCATTTTTCTTGCCTGTCTGCTAAGGGACAGCAAGGTCTGTTGCCCCGGCAACTGCCCTCCTACTGCCATGGCAACCGCCATCGCAGGCTCCAGCTTTCCACCTTGCCCCTTGGGCATCTCCATGGCAATGGGCTGGATGGAGGGGCTGCTGGTGCTCCCAAGCTGCGCCTGCGTGGAGTGGCGGCAGAGGGGGTGGGCAGGGGAGGGCCGGGTTCCCTGGTGTGCGCAGCCGCAGAGCACCGCAGCCTTGCCCGCTAGCCCAGGTGCTGCGCATTTGCCAGCCAGTCCGCCCGTCCGGAGCCCGGCTCGCTGGGGCAGCATGGCGTGGTCGCCACTGCTCGGCGGGCCGCGGGCCGGGGGCGTCGGCCTTTTGGTGCTGCTGCTGTTGGGCTTACTTCGGCCTCCCCCTGCGTTCTGCGCACGGCCGGGAAAGGTGGGACTCCAGTCGGGTTCGGGGTGGGGGTGGGGAGAAGTGTGCTGCGGGCAAGGGTCTGCGCTCGGCTGCTGGCCCTTCATCCTCGCTTGCCCTTGTTCCCGGACGTGCGGGGAGGTCGGTCAGGGTGGCCTGGGGTGCAGCCGCCAGTCGGCGCCCAGGCCATGCCGGACTCGGTCTTTGGCTGTGTGGGTGGCGGTGTGTGGGGCTCGCCTGGCAGCCGCGCCCAGCCCATCCTTGGCACTTGGCGCAGGCCGGGCCTCGCCCCGCCGTCGCCTGTGCGCTGTCCATGGGACTAGCGCGCATTCGGGAAGGGAGTGCGCGCACGGGTCTGTGTGCACGAGATGCGATGACAGGGGCGTGAGAACGTGATGGCCCTGTAAGTGTGTGTCCTTTGATGTCAGCGCTTCCAAGCGTCCATACGGAGGTGCGGTTGTGGGTCTGAGTGTGCATCATGTGTGATGCCGGTGGTGTTCCTGCGTGTGACTTGTCTCAGTGACACCGTCTGTTGGTGAATCCTATGGTGATGACTGACCTTTGGGCGTGTCTATGTGTGTGTGAGACAGAGAGAGGGAGGGAGGGAGGGAGGGAGAGAGAGAGAGAGAGAGAGAGAGAGAGAGAGAGAGAGAGAGGCGGGGGGCAGGGAGAAAGATTTCATCTTTTGAGAGGGAATACTTTTTGCATTCCCATGTGCACATCCCATTTGGGTTCTGTTGGACCGAGTGACTAGGATTTTGTATGGGTGTTCATGAGGCTGTTTCTCTGTCTCTTTGTGGAGCTGTGTCATTGTGGGGAGAGGAGCCATGATGTCTCTGTGCTGCATTGTGTCTTTAAGGATGGTGCGTGTCCACACATCTGGGTAGCTTGGCGATCGTAACTGCATGAGCAGCCGTGTGTGTGAACGTGTGCGGTTCCTTGTGTGTGGATGTGGCAGTGTTGCGTTACACATGTGACATCTCAACGCCTGCTAGTCCATGTGAGTGTGTGTGAGGTTGTGATTGCTGGTGAGTGTGTGGTTCCCCAGGGGCTAAGGGGTTGTGGCGCACAGGGCGCTTGGAGCACAACATCCTCCAACTCTTCAGCGTTGTCGGCGTCAAGGATGGGGGATTTAAGAATTATTAAATATTTTACATATGGCGTAATATAGTTAACATACATGTATGATGTAGCGAATAATGACAAAATAACCCCCATGTCTACCCACCACTCAGTTTAAGAAATAGAGCATGATCAGTAGTTAGAAGCCCCTGGGTGCCCCTGCGCACAGCAGCCCTCTCCTCCAGAATCATTATCCTGTATTTTCTGTTCATTGATTCCTTACTTTTTAAAGGAATCCTCATATAGGTATATATGTCTAAACAATATGTTGTTTTAGCCTTTCCTCATAGAAATGGAATCATGCCAGGCATCTGGCTCCTAGTTGTCACTAGGGGTCACTAGGAAGTCATCAGGATGTCTTAGGCCGCCTGAAATCGAATTCCAACCTCCTTTTTGTTTTTGTTTTTGTTTTGACTGTGCATCGGTTGTGAGATATGTCCACCATCCACATTTCCGCATTGAAGTGCGTGGCTGTAATTCATTTACAAAAGTCAATTGCTGCATATTATTTTATTTTCTGAGTACATTGCTAGTATATGAGTATATCATGGTTTTATAAATGCATTCTCAATAAGCCCGTAGACATCTGGGTTGTTTCCAGGCTTTTGTCCTCCCCTTCTCCACTTTTGTGCTGTTTCAAACAGTGTACCACCCCAGGAGTGGGTTACAGGATTTGTGCGTCTTTTTAGACATTGCCAAATTGTTTTTTCAAAGTTATTCTGGCAATTGAATTCCCACCAGCAGTGTATGAGTTTCCATTTTTTCCACAGCCATGCCAACATTGGACATTATTAGTTTGATTTTTGGCAATCTTTTGGACGCACTGTGCATAGTAGCTCATTGGCATTTTAATTTGCATTTTCCTGATTACTAATGAGGTGCCCTATGACTCATATATTTAGTAACTGTTTGAGTTTACTTTTTTGTGAAATATTTGATCATCAGTTTTCCCTAGGTTTAGTTTGTTTGCCTCTTTGCTTTTTAGGCATTATTTGTGTATCTGATGCCAATCCTTCATTTTATTTGTGTTGCAGGCATCTTCTCCCATTCACTCTATTTGTGGTGTCTTGGGATAACAGGAAATCCTTAACTGGAATGGAGTCAAACGTATTCATCTTTTCCTTTCCATTGCTCCTGCATTAGGATCATTTGTTGTCCCTGCATGAGTCTTTGAAGGAGTTGATCCTGTCTGCTCTGAGTGTCCCTTCCATTGTGTAGCAAGTGTCAAGATCTGTTCGATCTTATCACTTCCTTCTGCTCTATTGAATCTGCTATTTAACTGGCCTGTTTTAACTTTTTTTTAGCATTTCATTTTCTTTTTTTTTTTAATTTTTTTTTAATGTTTATTTATTTTTGAGACAGAGACAGAACATGAATGGGGGAGGGTCAGAGAGAGAGGGAGACACAGAATCTGAAACAGGCTCCAGGCTCTGAGCTGTCAGCACAGAGCCCGACGCGGGGCTCGAACTCACGGACTGCGAGATCGTGACCTGAGCCGAAGTCGGACGCTTAACCGACTGAGCCACCCAGGCGCCCCCTAGCATTTAATTTTCAAGTAATGTCTACAGCCAACGTGGGGGGCTCAAACTTACAACCCCGAGATCAAGAGTCCCACGCTCTTCTGACTGAGCCAGCCAGGCGTCCCTTGCCTGTTTAATTTTTAATTTCATTTAAAATTTTTAATTTCATTTAAAACATATTTCTAGGGGCGCCTGGATACCTCAGTCAGAAGAGCTTGCGACTCTTGATCTCGGGGTTGTAAGTTCGAGCCCCCCACGTTGGCTGTAGAGATTACCTAAATAAAAACAAAAACAAAGAACAAAACATATTTCTAGATGTTCGATGTGTTTCTTTTTCAACTCTCCATGGTCATTTTTATGGTCTTTTGTTCCTTACCCGCACTTTTGATACCTTTTTAAAATTTCTTTAAACTTTTTGAAATTGTTTTAAAACTGTCCAAATTGAAAATTAGTCATTGGGTAATTTATTCTAAAGAAAGACGTACACACAAGCCAAATAATATATGAACAAGGTTATTTATCCCAACATGATAAGAACAGCAAAAGATTGGGGGCACCTGGCTGGCCTAGTGGGTGAAGCGTGAGGCTTTTGATGGGGCTGAGTTCAAGCCCCACTTTGGGTGTAAAGATTACTTAAAAAATAAAATATTAAAAAAAAAAGAATAGCAAAAGATTGGAAACACCCTAAATGTCCATCAATTGAAGACTAGTTAAATAAAATATGTACATCCACAGGAAAACAATTCAATGCAGAGGAAAGAAAAGGAGAGGGAGAGGGAGAGAGGAGGGGGAGAAGGAGAGAGGGAGATGGAGGAAGAGAGGAAGGGGAGGAAGAGAAGGGAGAGAGAGAGAGGAAGGGAGGGAGTGAGGAGAAAGAAAAGAGATAGGGAAAAGATGAACTTAAAGGTACTGATCTAGATATAGATTCCAAAGTTCAAGGTGCAGAGCAGTCTGCTATCTCTTGGGTAACACAAGTGAACAATAAATAGGAACCCATAAAATGCAAATATGGTTCTTATAGTCCATAACATCAATATAGAAAAATCTATGGCTGTCATGTCTGCCATCACCACTCCTGTTAAAAAAAAGAAAAAGAAAAACTGTTCTTCAGCAGCCCTGGGGCAAATTGAATCACTAGGAAACCATTGCGGGGTTGAGGATCTATAGGAGGCTTTGGTTGTCTTAAGTGTGTCTGGAGATATTTGGGGGTCTCCAGTGGCCTTAGGGGTGTCTGGGTATATTTGCGGGGCCACAGTGCCTTTGGTGGCATCTGGGGATTTTCGAGGTCCATGGAGATCCCCTTGGTGGGTGGGGGGGGGGGTGGTCCCTGGCCTGACGGACGCTGACATCTCTTCCCCCACCTCCTCGTCCTCGTCTTCTGGCAGGAACTCCGCGGCCTGGGCGCAGCCTCATCGCCCATGGCGGAGGCTGGAGCTCCCCGCCGCTTCCGGCGAGCAGTGCCCCGCGGCGAAGGGGCGGGGGCTATGCAGGAGCTGGCGCGGGCGCTGGCGCACCTGCTAGAGGCCGAAAGGCAGGAGCGAGCGCGGGCAGAGGCGCAGGAGGCCGAGGATCAGCAGGCGCGCGTCCTGGCACAGCTGCTGCGCGCCTGGAGCGCACCCCGCACTAACGACCCCGCGCTGGGCCTGGAGGACGACCCCGACGCGCCCGCCGCGCAGCTAGCCCGCGCCCTGCTCCGCGCCCGTCTGGACCCTGCAGCCCTCGCGGCCCAGCTTGTCCCTGCCCCTGCCCCTGCCGCTGCTCTCAGACCCCGGCCCCCAGTCTACGACGACGGCCCCACGGGCCCGGATGCAGAGGACGCCGGCGAGGAGACGCCAGATGTGGACCCGGAGCTGCTGAGGTAGCCCAGCAAGGGGCGGGCAGGGGGCGGTGCCTGCATCCTGCCGGGGGGAAGGAAGGCGAGGGGGGACGGCTGGGGCCTGCCTCACAGCGTGGTGCCAACACCTAGGCCCTGGGGCCCTAGGAGGGAGTGAGGAGCTGGACCCAGGGTGTAGGGTCAGAGATGTCTGGCTGGGGAGAAAGTGGGGGGAACGGGACTTTCGGTCCCAGGAAGGGGGCTCCAATGTCTGCTTCCTGGGGGGAGTAGTGGGGGGCAGGGAAACTATAGTTTCTGGGATGGGAGGCAGGGACAGCTGGAAAGCAGTGGGCTGGGGACGACTGGGTGGGGAGGAGGCTGGTGACTGCCGGGTCCCCAGGCAGTATGGGGTTGCAGGGTCATCTGGGACCTAGGCCCGCGATGTTGATGAGCGGGCACATTCTCCGTGCCTTCCACTCGGCTCTCCTGCAGGTACTTGCTGGGGCGGATCCTGGCGGGGAGCGCGGACTCCGAGGCTGTGGCTGCCCCGCGCCGCCTCCGCCGCGCCGCGGACCAGGATCTGAGCCCGGAGGTGCCCCCTGAGGGTGTGCTGGGGGCCCTGCTGCGGGTGAAGCGCCTGGAGAACCCTTCGCCCCAGGCGCCGGTGCGCCGCCTCCTGCCCCCCTGAGCACCGCCTGAATCCTGCGCGCCCTCCGGCCCAGGACCACCCACCCCAACACCCCACCTGCTCCCCGTCGGCACACTGAGAGCGGCTTACCCCGTCAGCTGCAGTTGCTGCCCTTGGACTCCCAAGATCGCCGCCCTTGCCCCCACAATAAATGCGATCTAAAGCAGCTATTTGCTTGTCTGAGTGGCAGTTTCTAGGGGGCTGGTGGGCTGTATGGTGATGGCTGCCCTTAGACAAAGGCAGAGGGACCCCTGCCCTGGGGCGGTAGAAACACCCTCCCCCACTCTAAAGCCTCTTCTCGCAGGAGGAGGCATCCATAAAGACAATGGTAGTAACCACCCAGATCCCATGCCCCACTCCGGAAGGCTTGGAGGACTCTTTCAGGGGCCCGCAGTAGCATCTTTCTAGGGTCCATCCTTCTGAGGACCAAGGGGTGGCTGTGAGGTGGGAGCAGAGTTTGGGCTGTACGGAGGGGGGGGGTGTCCAAAAGCACACGTGAGTGCTTCCAGATGCAGGGAGGGGCTCCCAGTGGGAAGAGAGGGAGCAAGCTGCAGGCCTTATCCTGGCTTGGAACTCCGAGTCTGAGAAATTAGAACCTGGGGCTCCAGGTCATTAACAAAGTGTCTTTGTCAGGGCAGAAAGCTAGGGTGCATTTTAAGTTAGCTTGATTTCTAATGTTGACATACTGAGTTCCACAGTATAGAGGCTCGCTCTACCTGTACTCTCACCCAGCCCTGCACTATTGGGAGTTGGTGTGGTGGTAGCTGGTTTATGCTCCTTCCCTTTGCACTGGCTATTCCCTCTGCCCCAGGTTACCTGCAAATTTTTGCTCAAATGTCACCTACTCGATAAGGCTTTCCTCGACCTCCCCCACTTTTTATTCCTACACCTGCCTTATGTTAGATCTAGGAGGGCAGGGATTTTTAAGTGTCTGTGCCTCTCCATCCTTTGCATTCAAAGCAGGGCCTGGCACACAGTGGGCTCCCCCCGCCAGCATTTCTTGAATGAAAGAAATCTCACAAGTAACATTCTCCCAGTTTCACTCCCACCCACAGAACACTTGGCACAGAGGCAGCTTTGAAACCTGAGAACACCATTTATTTTTGCACAAAATCTCTTAGCTCAACAGTAACCAGTACTATGCCCTACATTATCAGATGCCCATCACCAAAGAAAAAACTCCCCGAGAGAGGGATTCATCTATCCCCAGTACACCAACAGTGTCCCCACACAGCTAGCTGCTTCTGAGGTTGCATGTCTAGGAACCACCACCCTGGCCTGGGGGAGGGCCGCTTTTCTTGACCAAGATCTTTAGGCCACGGAGCAGCCGCAGCGGCACATGGCCTTCTCGTGCCGGCCCTTCTCCCCACCTGGCCCTGCCACAGCCTCTTTTGCCATGGCCTCCCGGACCTTTTGGATCTCATGGATGAGCAGGGTGAAGGCCTCCTCTACACCTTGCCGCGTCTTGGCTGAGGTCTCCACGAAGGGGGCTCCCCAGCTCTTCGCAAGGGCTGCAGCGGCCGCACGAGCGTCTCCGGTGGTGGTCACAAGGTCACACTTGTTGCCCACAAGGACCAGGGGCTGGGTGTGGTGAGGGCCCCAGGTGGCCCGCATCTGCTGCAGCTGGGCTAAAGATGAGGGGTCATCCAGGGCGAAGACCCCCAGCACACCATCCCCGATCGCCACACACTGGTCACGCAGGGCCCTATGGGTGGCCTGCCCTGCCGTGTCCAGGACATTCAGAATGCAGCCCCCGTGGCCCAGGGCCACCTCCTTCCAGTAGGAATCCTGGATCGTGGGGTCGTGGTCTTCCACGAAGCACTGGTGGTTCAGCTGGATGGTGAGCGCACTCTTGCCCACGCCACTCGCGCCCACCACTACCGCCTTGTACTCAGGCAGCTGCTTGCTGACACCCTTGGGGGGTCCCTGCGCCCTCTGGCTCTCCTCCTGGGAGCTAAGGCTCCACGTGCCCAGGCCCAGATCAAACATGTTAGGCTTTCTTGGCAGTGCCATTACCCCGTGGGCAGCTCAGGGAAGGGATGTGAACACCAGACCCTACGAGGGAAAGAGAAGAAAAGACAATGGGGGCGGGGGTAGGTTAGGCAAGACCATTTGGGGGCAAGGGGACAGTTGGGTGGCATCGCATCACTTTCCCTAAGGGCCTAGGTGTGTGCGAATCACCCTCTAATATACTATATACATTATTTATGTTGCTTAATTTCTGTCTCATTCCCTCTATGTGAAGGCAGTGATTTTAAAAAGTTTTATTTACTTTTAATTGATAGACCATAAAGCCAATCCAGTTAAAGTGCACAATTCACTGTTTTTTAGTGTATTCAACTGTTCTGCAACCATCACCATAATTTTTTTTTTTTTTTTTTTTTTTTTTTTTTTTTTTTACCCTTTAAGTAATCTCTACACCCAACACGCGACTCGAACCTACAACCTCGAGGTCCGGAGTCGCATGCGCCCCCACCCTCACCATAATCTACTTTTAAAATATTTCCATCACCCGGAAAAGAAATCTCCTGCCCATTAGCAGTCCCTCCCTGTTCCGGAGGAGGGGGAGCAGGGATTTTGGTCAGTTTTTATTTGGTTTTGTATCACTGTTGATTGATCCCCAAGCCCCACATAGTGCCCCATCGCATATTATATGCTGAGCAACATTCCTGCCCCCAGGGAGTTTGTATTCTAAAAGGTGGAGACAATAAACCAAGTAAATCAGCAAATTATGAGGTCAGCTATCCATTAACATTAGAATTTAGCCTTTATTACCTATTCAGCATACAGCTATTGAGAACCTACTGTGTGGCAAGGACAAACAACTGGGAAAATTGTTACCAAACCCTGGCTGCCAGGAACTTGTCATTCTAGTCAGGAAAACAGACAACAAAGGGGAATCAGCAAAATATATCTCAACAATAGGTGATAAACATGCAGAAGGGGATTGGTTAATGTTAGGCATTCTTATTATTATTTAATTTTCGTGCATTATTTCCAGAGTTTTCCTGGCGTGCCAGGCATTGTGATGGGTGTGGGGAAGGAAGGTGGGAGGTATGGGGGTGGGGAAGTGGCAGCGAACAAAATAGACTAAAATCCCTGCCCTTGGGAGGATTAGATTCTGGAAGTGAGAAGGAGCCGATCAACAAGATAAGCAAGTAAATTATCATGCAGTTAAGGAGAGGATGGGCACACAGCAGGCGCTCAATTAGTGTTAGCTATTAATAGCAAATTACGATTAAATTTATTCAATACACATTCTGGTCTTGGTTCAGTGTGTGGCCTCAGGAAATGCATCATAATGGCTGCTACCTCGGGTCTTTCTGGAAACCCAGGGATGATGGCAGTTTGGGGACAGAGGGTGGGTTAGAGGTATCAGTGGGGGGTTCTGTTGAGTTTGAGCTCTGGAGGTCAGGGTTGGGGGGCGGGGCAGATCCCAGATGGGGATCCACCCGTGGGGTTCTCGGTAGATACGCTGGCTCAGAAAGAAGAGCGCGGGGGGGGGGGGCATGATAAAAAGGTAAACTGAGGATGGAGCTCTGCGGTACCCGAAGGCTTGGGGGACAGAAAGAGGGAGAAATGTAGCAGCAAAGATAGACTGAGGGGAGAGATCGGATCGGATTCTGGTATGTGCCGACGGTGGAACTCATGGAGAGGATTTGCTCTTGAGTAAAAGGCGGGAGGGGGGGCGGTGGTTCAAGGATAACTATCAGGATTGGGGTCCGGGCAGCTGGGAATCTGAGGGTGTTCTTGCCTGAGGCCAGGGACCTATGAGACGGGCTCTGCCCCGTTGGCAAAGGGCACCAGGAGCGATAAGGGGCAGCAGCATTAGTTCCTGGGAGCTCAGCAGGTGCCAGGGGACCCGCATGACGGCCCACTCGACTCTTCCCGCCACCCTGGAGATGCTGGGCCATCACCACCATGGCTGCTTTGTCAGTGCAGGAACAGCGATGCCGGGACAAGCGATTTGGCGGTGGCGGTGACCGGCCCGAGATCACAGGGCCCACGGGAGATCAACCACAGAGGGGTCTCGCGCTCCCTGGGTGATACCAAGTCACTTGCGGTGGGCCGAGACCTACGAGTGTCACCATAGGGCCTTTGAGACGCTGTGGCCCCACTCGGAGCCGGCTGGCCCATGGTGTGTGGATTCGCCCAGTTGCCAGGGGTGTGCGTCGAGGGGCGGGAGGCACCTGAACTTGAGCCCCTACAAGCCAACACCTGCGCCAGGTCAACCTCCCCTGAACTAAGCTGGGGAGGTGTGGGAGGGGGACCCGCAAGTTTTACCCTAAACTGTCCCCTGACTGTGGCCAGTCCCACTCGTCCAGTTCCTGGAGTCACTCCACTCCCGCCTCTCGGGACAGCAGCCCGCTTCCCGCCCGGCGCGGACACCGGCACCCAGGACTGTCTCCACAAAGGCGGCTGAGTGAGGGGCTGGAGGTGGTTCCTGACCCCTGAGAATGGGAGGCGATAGGGTAAGGTTCCCTCTCAAAGCCCACCTCTGTTGCGCCCTCACAACCCACCGGGAAAAGGCCTCCCTGCCCGGGGCCGGGGCTAGAGGCTTGGTGGCCCGGCTCACCTCAGGTCCTGAGAAAGATGGTTGCACTCGGGATGCGCTCGGAAGCAAGCCGTCCCAGCTCTCACAGGTCTGACAGAAGAGATGCTCCAAACCCACTCCCGCCCCCCCCCCCCCCCCCCCCGGCGAGGGGGCGGGGAGTGAGAGGGTGGGGGTGGGAGCTGGAGGGGAGAGGGAGAACGCATGCGCAGTAGTGGGGGGGGGGCCTTCGTGGACACGCCCCCGCCTGGGGTGGGGGGCTGAGTGCGGGAGGAGGCATCCAGCCCCAGTTTACCGTGCGCAAAGGCAGCGGTCTTGGGGGTGTGCTGCTAGAGAGCTGCGGGACCTCCTCGTGTACCCCTGCCTCCTGCTGCACCTCTCCCTTACCTTGTCCCCATCTGGGTTGTGACCTCAAGTTTTCAGTGTGCAGAGGGTGTCAGAGTTTTCACCTGAGCGGCCAGACTTGGGGATATGTATTGAGGGCCTCGTTGAGGCCATCGACCCTGGGCTGCCTCAAGCAGGCTTTTTCAAAGTAACTTGGGGGAGAGCGTTGTGCCCTTGTGCCCATTTCTGAAGGGAAGGAGTTGCAGGGAAGGGATTATTCTGTCAGGGCCTTAGGAATCCGATTTGAAGTGGACAGCTGTCAAAGCATTTCCCAGACTCCCTTGCAGCTATGGCAGTCATGTGACACCATTCTGACCAATCAGATGTATGCTGAGGTTGTTGGGGTGGGGCATCCAGAATGCTTTTTAAAGGGGGATGGCGGAGCTGGCGGCTCAGCCCCCTTCCCCTTCTTCTTTACTCGTGGTTATCTTGGAGTCATAAGGTGGCCACGAAGAAAAGTCTAAGAAACTTCAGCCCAGACTCTGTTCTGAGTTGCCAAAGCAATTCTCATTATATGGGAGAAATAAAACGTCCAAACTATCCTCCAATTCCTCATCCCTGGTCAATGGTAGGAACTCCTTCCCCCCAGGAAGTTACCCATGACCACCAAGTCTAAGTATGTTAAACCTAGACTCCCCACCCCCAAATCAGGACAAAAAGAGAGATGGGGAGAGAGGCCTGGTGAGGATATTTCCTGATAGTTTTCTTGCTCACTCAGCCCAGGGTGTAGCTGTGACTGGCTGTGAGGCTATTTCTGAGGCAGGCACATATTTTCCTAGGGATTCCACCATTTAATCTATAGTACAACTAGCCAAGCCACCTGCCCTATTTCCAGTTAGTTCTTTGGATACTGGATGGGCAGGGGGTTGACCAGAGACCCATGCCCTCATTGCTTCGTTACTCATCAGACCCGTTGGCCAGGGGTGTGGGGTTCTGTACCCACTCAAGGTTAAAAGGCTCTCTCCAGGTTTTGTAACAGCTTGTACTTTATTACATATGCAACTCTGCTGTATCTGCCAGTTGATCCCCCTCCCAACAAAGCATCAGCTTAGTGTTATCAGCCCCTCTTGGGACCACTGAGCTACCCTCCTTTCCTTCCAGGGCAGAGTCGATAGAGTCCCTCAAGCAGGCAGTGGGCAGACGGAGATTTACAATTGATCATCACAATCATCTTACAAGTATTTACGCTTAAATCAGCACCCTTGGGGAGTTGAAGAGTCTTCAGGATGGGATGGAGTGAGGCTCCCCTTCATCCAGGGCCTCAGAAGGTAGAGAAGAGGAGCACATCCTGGGATTCAGTGTGAGTGGGGCATGTCCTCCCCAAACTTGTTCTGGTGGGCGATGTTCTTCACTTCTAGGAGAGCCTGAGGAGGCAAGAGAGGGTAGGTAAGAGAGAGTGAGGACCCCTCCTCTACCTCAGCCAGGAGCTGCCCCTGCACCAGCCCTCAACCACCCTTCTGGGCTATCTCACACGCAGAAGGGTCTCCATTCTCCCCTTACCCAATCGCAGAGGGTATGTGTGTGAGGGTGTATGTGTGCGCATGCGTTAGAGGGTCTGCCCAGGACCCACCTGGTGGTGGACATAGGCCTCACAGCTGTAACACCAGGTAGACAGATCGACGTAGCTGAGGACCAGCGGGTGTCCTGACCCTTCGTGGTGTTGCAGCATATGGGCACTGACATAACGACCACAGTAGACCTGGGGTTGGGGAGAGTATCGGGCAGGGATCAGCACTCACCTTCAGTTTGCTCCTGGGCCAACCTCCACTCCATCCCCTTCCTCCTCTGCTGCCTACCTGATAGCAAGACAGACACACCCAGTTCTCCTGGAGTGTTCCACAGTCCTGACAAGGTTGGGTCACGTCCAGGCCTGATTCAGGTGTGGGACATACTGCCACCAAATGGGGACACCAGGGCAGCGGTGTCACGGCATAAAAGATGGCCTGGAATGGGTGCAACTGAGTAAGCTAGGGACTCCATCTCCCTACTACATGTTCCTGCACCACATGCTCCTACCTGGAGGTGCAAATGGGCAAGAGAAGGAAGTCACAGTCTCCTCCCTGGTCCCTGAGCTCACCTGGTCAGTGCTAGCATGGACCCCAAAGCTCTGAATCAGCATGTCCTGACCTCCAGCTGCCTCTCCCAGTAGCTTATCCTCTTCTGGGATCTGAGATTCTGGTGCCTCCTGGATGTACAGAGGAAAGAGATGCATCTGAGAGGCCAGATTCTTGCCCCTTCTTCCCCCTACCTGGGTGTGGTGGGTCTTACCTGAGCCTTGCAGTTTAGTTCCAAGGTCCTGAGATTCTCAATCAGCTCACTGGGGGATATTTGGGATGTGGCACCTTGCTCAGGTGAGGCTGTGGGAGTCTGGTTGTCAGTACATAAAGCTGGAGGGGTTTGGATCATCTCAGCTCCCCCAACAGCCTCCTCTGAGGTGGTCTGGCCTGCTGTGGCCTCCACTGTGGCTGCCTGTGAGGTGGTCTGGTCCAGCATGGCTTTCTGTGTGGGAGCCTCCAAGGACTGGTCCTGACTGAGCTCCACCATAGCAGTCTCTGACTTAGGTTCGCCTAGAGTGGACTCTTCCACAGATGATGCTGAGACAGCCTTCTCTGTGCCTGCATCCAGAATGTTCCCTTCTGGTGTGGTCATCCTCTTAGCTGACCCAGGGTTGGTGACTGACTTAGAAAGGGAGGGCTCCTCCTTGTCTTCCACCTCTGGAACCATGGGAGGGAGATCCTTGAGTGTGGGTGCTATCCCTATCCTACCTCTGATCCCTGACCTCCCCTGAACCCCCGTTGCCCCAGTTCCCCACGCCTACTCACTCATGACCCGTAAGCTGCGCCAGTATCTGCGATGGACTTGGATGGTCTCGGTGATTGAGGCCAGGGCCCCTGATAGTGGAGGCCGCGACAAGGTCAGCAGTGGTGGTGGGTCCCCAAGGAGGGAGCGGGTACAGGCAGCCATGGATTCCGAGATGGATGTCAGGTTATAGCCACCCTTTAAGAGAAAGGGGAGGAAAAGGTATGATGGGGGGCCCTCATGGAATCTGGGAGGCAAGATGTTCTGTCTCCCAATCTCCCTTTGGGGCCCTGCACGACTGTCAGAGGGGCAGCACCCATTGTGTGAGGTGGCTGTTGAGGGTGATGTAAAGTACAACATGATAATTACCACAATAATACTTAGGCAACATTAATAACAGTGGAGATTTATTAAGTGCTTGCTGTGTGCCAGACCCTATTCTAAGCACTTTATGTGTATCGACTCACTTAATCCTTACAACCACATGTGCTCAATCTGTACCGGAACCCCCTTCTCTCACATTCTATAGGAACCCCAGTCTCTGCTCTTTCTACAGATAAAGAAACTGAGGCTTAGGGTGGCTAGATGATGCATCGGAGGCCCTAACAGCTGGTTAGAGGCAGCGCTGGGGTTGGGGGCTGGGCTATCCGATGGAAGAGTTCATGTTCTTAACCATTCCCTTGCCCTGCCACAAGCATTCCTGGGCACACTGTGGGACTTTATAGCAGCCAGTTAATCTCTGTGAGTGATTGCCCTTATCTGCAAAGTAGTGAGTGATTGTCCTTATCCGAAAAGTAGTGAAAACAGCAGCACGTAAGGCTGCCAAGAGGGTTAAGCTAGTGTGTGATGACTCACAATGATGAGAAACTACTTATACATTGCTCACCATATGCCAGGCACTTTTCCACGAGTAGCCGGCCCTATCTTACAGATGAAGAAACTGAGAGGCATGCGGGGCAGGGGCACTGAGTAACTTACAAAAGGTCAGTGAATTTACTTTGTCTTGGGAGCTTGCTAGAGGCAGTTCAGGTAGTGATAAAAAGCTTCAATGCTAGAGCCAGGCTGCTTGGGTTCAAGCCCTGGCTCTGCCATTATTAAATGTATGACCTCTGGCTGGTCACTATGCTTCTCTGTGCCTCAGTTTCCCTGATCTTGAGAGAGGAAAATGACGAGCAGACTACCTCAGCAGGCTGCTTGGTCAAATAAGTGAATTAACGATACACACAAAGTTCCAAGAAGAGTGTTTTGCACATACTGAGCACTCAAGTTTGTCCAGATACTGGTATTATTAATGCCCAGTATGTGCCAACAATTCCAGGTGGGGATACTCAAAGCAGATTTTAGGAAATTGTCCCGAGTGTCACAGCCAGCCAGCAGAAAGGGCAGGACTTCAAGTTGTCCAAACCACCCTCCCACCACAGGAAGAGGGACCGAGAGTTACCTCTAGGATTAGGATAATGCGGCCATTGGCAAGGCCCATCAGCAGGTGGGTGAGGTGGGCATAGCCCTCAGGCGACACCTGGCAGCCCCCCAGTGGGTCCCCCCATGCGGCGTCAAAGCCCGCTGAGACCAGCACCAGCTCTGGGTTAAACTGGAGCAGGGAGAGAAGAGACACATGAGTGTGAAGGTGGAGACCTGGGTAGACGGTAGGTGAGGGCGACCCAGACACACAGACACGCAAGTCAGAAAAATGGAGACACGGGACCTGGAGACTGGGAGACACAAGCCCGGAGCCCTGAAAATAGGAAGGGGAGGACGTGGAGACACAAGACAGACTCAGGGTCACAGAGACACAGAAACATGGAGACAGATCAACAGAGCTACTGTGGACACACCAAACACAGACTTAGAGACACAACACAGACATGGAGACATTTCCAGAAATGGACACTTGGGGACATGAGGCAGAGTCATAAGACTGAAACATGAAACTTGGAGACTCCGATGTCAAGAGATGGTAAAATGGGACATATGTATACAACACAGGGTTTTATACACACGGTGGCAAAGAGAGATGCACGCATACTTCCACCACAGAAGGTGACAACGCAAGTGCCACACACAGAAAATGGTCACCTACCCACATACAATCACACAGTAGCATACAGACTGAACTAACATCATAGTAATCGCACACACACAGACAGTATCTCACAGAAGGGACAGTGAGCTACAGCCATCCCTGCACAGATACAACCACACACCTGTCATTACCAAAGTCACAACAGGCACACACGTGATTGTGCCCACAGGAGGTGGCTGCTTGCACACACACACAGTCACACACGCACAGAAGGGAGTCACAGCTGCTGTGCACAGCCAGACACACGTACACATCTGAACATGCACGTCTGCAGAGGTCATGGAGCTGGTACTTCATCTGCCACATACACACACACACACACACACACACACACACACACACACACACTGCACACAGACAAGTTGGTCACCTACAGCCACTCAGGCAGAGTCAGGCAAATATATACAGGCCACTGCCAGTCAGAGACACACGAACAGCTGTGGCAAACAGGCAGAGAGATGACTGTCACATGCATCCTCCCACATGCAGAAAGCCACACACCAGCTGTCACACGGAGAGCAACGTGCAGTGACATATGGTATCACAGCCATCAAAGAAAGAAACGGTGGTGACAAAGAGCCATTTGTGCAGCCTCATGCACATACTTAAGCTCCTTCCCGCCTTGCACATTCAGTTCCACAACGATGGCTGTCTCATGGGGCCGCCATCACACACAGACAGGCACTAGTGATGCTGTATGCCTAGGACACGTATACGTATACAGCTAGGCACACGAAGACGACCCCCATGTACCCAGAAGTCCCTTACAGTTATGCACTGAGAAGGCAATCACGTGTGGCAGAAACATGCCAAGGCCATTACGATGGCCACCCGCAGGCTGTCCCACAGGATCAGTCACCCAGAAGTCAGACATGCACAGATCCGCCGTCACCCACACTGTCATCGTCGCACACATCCTGTACTGTACCTCGTAGGCAATAGGAAGCACCAGGCGATGCCACGCGGCCAGGTAGTCAGCATCACCCACACGGGGTCCATTCCAGGCCACGTTGACAGTGAAGCCAGTGCCTGCGGCCCGGCCTATCTGGCTGCTGGCACCCTCCTCCCCCATGGGAAAGAAGGTGCCACGGTCATACCGGTGCAGGGAAATGTACAGTACGCTGCCGGGTGGAAAGGGAGACCGTGGCTGGTTAGTGCCTCCCCACTCCCCTGCATGCCTGAGGCATGGCTCACCCACCTTCCAGACCACACCCCAAACCCCTCCCCTAGCCCCTCACCTGGGGTCCTCCTCAAATATGTGCTGAGTTCCATTACCATGATGGACATCCCAGTCCACTATCAGGATCCTGGGGAGGGAATGGCTCCTCAGTTAACCTGGGACACTGGCCCCCAGGGAAAGGGCAGGGGCTATACCCGTGGGGTCTGTCTGCAGGGGCATTTATTGCTGGTGGCTGAACTCTGGGTCCCTGGGGAAAGCAGTGGGTGGCAGGCTTGCGGGTCCTATCAGAGTAAGGATGAAAGCCAGAGCCTGGGTCCTGATGTCTTCACTATGGGCCCAAGCAAGTGCTTAGGGCCAGAGCCCTCCCCCACCCCACCCAGTATGGGTAAGTGTGGGGAGCTGGGATCCTGGGTTTCCTGAAGTAAGCACTGGGGACCTGGACCCCAAATTCTGTCAGGATAGCCGTCAGGGGCCAGAAATGATGGAGCAGGGGGACCCTGGACCTTGTTTTGGGACTACCTGGGTGCCACAATCTGGGGGTCCTATTTGGGTAAGCTGTGCAAGGCTAGATCCTTGCTCCTTTTCGGGAGAAGTGCCGGGCAATTGTACTCTTGGGGATGTCTGGGTAAGTCCTGGGGGGCTGCACCATAGGGCCTGCTTAGTAAGCACTGGGCTGGTGGTGGAGGGGTCCCAGGGAGCCCTCACCGCAGCGCCTGCCCACTGATGGCCTGGGCATGGCGAGCAGCCACAGCCACAGAATTAAAAAAGCAGAAACCACAAGCGGCATCCCGCTCAGCATGGTGTCCTGGGGGACGCACCACAGCGGTACCATTCAAAACCTGGGGGAGGAGCAGGAAGCAAAGATTAGACCACCTGCCCTCACGGCTTTCTCTCCCCTTTATTCTCTTCTTCCGTCCTGCCACTACCCCTGGCTGCTAGGGGCCCCCAGCCTGCAGCCCCCATCTCCCCCCACCGCAATTGCCAGTAAGCAAGGTCTCTGGTGAGCAGGGGTCCTCCTCCCCACTGCAGGCCCCTCCTCTGTGCCCTCAGGCCCAGCCTCACCTCTCAGAGCCACCTCTCTCCACCCCCCCCCCACATCTCCAGAGCTGGCACCCCACCCCAGGGAGAAGGTACCTCTCCTGCCAGCACAGCCTCCACCAGGCGGCAGACAGCGCCAGTGGCCAGCTGCGCACAGGCGAAGGTGCTGGGGCAGATGTAGATGGAATCAAAGTTGGAACCCTCGCGGTGCAGCTCCCGGGTTTTCATCTTCTCTGTGGCCCGCAGACGACCCACGTACTCAGCACTGGAGGCACAGACAGGGCACAGGGGACAGCCAGCTGGTTCTGTCCCCTCCACGGCCCCTCCCGTGTCCCACAGCGGCTCCACCTACCAGAGAGGGAGAGCCCGTGCTCCGGCCCCCAGGAGCCTGTGTGCACTGAGGACCCACCCCCACCCCAGGCATGGGGGTCTGACCTGTGGCAGGTGAGCAGTTCGGCTTCCGTGGCGGGACGTGCGGGCAGCGCGAGGCAGCGCCCCGCAAGGCCCAGTTCCTCCAAACGCTGCATGATTCGTAAGACTCGCTGAGGCATCTCTGGGTGGTGGCTGGGGTCGGGGGACAGGAACCAGAGGCAGGGCTTAGTGCTTGAGGAGGGGGAGGGATCTCCCCAAGCACTTAGCTGGTGGCCCTCCGACTGCATACTTGTCCCACAAGTTGTGGTGACCCATCATCCGCTGGTCATAGACCAGCCCTGTGCGAGCCTGTAGCATGGGCCACGTCAGGATTGGGAGCGCTGGGGGCCGCCACAGTCCCTCTTCATCCTTCTCCTCTGCGCTATCCTCCTCCAGGATGTCCTCCTCCGGGGTCTCAACTGCAACAGGAGGCCACATTCACCCCACTCCCCCACCCTGGATCCCTGTGATACTCTGGAACTTAGTTTACCCAAATGTATAAGGGGTGAGAGGCCTGAAACGGGGGTCAGTGAGAAAGGAGGCCTGACCCTCCCCCACCAAGGGGCCCCAGGAAAGGGTCTGGAAGAGAATCTCTCCCAAGGGCTCATGCCATGCTTGACCCCCCAGCCAGCCCCCTCCCTGCCTCCTACCTGATCTTACAAGGACCTCCCAGAAGGGCTCCAGGGCTTCCAGAGCGCAGCACAGTGACGCCAGGGCACTAGAGGGCAGGAGAGGAGAAAAGTGACGAAACAGCTAATGGGTAGACAGTGAGGGTCCTGCTTCTCCTCCACCTGGGCTCACCTTGGGCAGGGGGCGCCAGGGGACTCCAGTATGGGGCAAGGGTCTCCCAGAAGGGTGTGGAGTGAGGCACTGACGCCCTCAGCCAAGGAGCGAAGGTTGTAGCCACCCTGGGAAAGAAGGGTGTGAGGGGGGGTATTAGGAAAGAATCAGGTGTTACCAGGGAAGAACAGTAATAGTAATACTAGGGTGCTGACCACGTATCCAGCAATGAGGAATCTGAAGGGTGACTTACATTTTGTGCACCAAACAGTGCTATGAGGTGGTCACAATTATCATGCCCATTTTACATAAGGAAAGCAGAGGCACAAGGAGGTTCAGGGACCTAGGTGAGGTTGTCCAGCTATTAAGTAGAAATGCTGGGACAGAAACTCCTGCCTGACCTGAAAGCTTGGCTCTCACATCCTCCTGGATCCGTGGGGCTGAGAGATGAAGTAATGTCACTCACCTCCAGAGACAGGATCAGTTTGCCTTCTGCCAGACCCATGAGCAAGTGGGTTAGGTGAGCGAACCCTGCTGGAGTGGTGGCCATCTCACCCTGGGGGGGACGTGGAGGGTCAGACTGGCTCCATGCAGCCCCCTTCAACCCATGAATCATCCCAGGGAGCCTGCCTTACCTTGGGGTCCCCTTGAAGGGCATCAAATCCAGCGGCCACCAGGACCAGCTGGGGCTGGAACTGAGGGGGAAAGGGACCACATGAGGCCAGGTGCCCTCACGGCCCATCCCTCAACATCATTCTTGTCCCAACACCCCCCAGACTCCCAGGACCTCAAGGGCGACCGGCAGAAGGAGGTGCAGGAAAGCAGCAATATAGTCGGCATCTCGCATCCCCACCTGCAGACAGAGCGGCATGATGGGGACATTCTGCCCCCTGCCCCGAACTGGCTGAGAGGCAGGGGTGGGTCCAATTTGGGGGGCAAAGGGCAGGCAGACACTGACCTGGTTCCAAGGCACATTGATGGTATATCCCTGGCCATGACCAAAACCTATGGTGGACCAGTTAGAGGCCTTAAGGTGGGGCCAGAACCGACCCTGCTCATAACGGTGGATGGAGAAATAGAGGACGCTGGAGGGAGAGAGAAAAAAAAGAGGTGGGGGGCAGTTGAGAGTCAATCTCCCCCCAGACACCCCCAACCCACAGCTCCACCGTTCACTCAGCCACTTGTTCATTCTCTCATTAATTTCCTCATTAACTACTTAATCTATGCATTCATTCATCCTTCCATTCAGTCGCCAACTTACCGATCCTCTGATTCACTAATTCTCCCATTTATTCATTACTCCACTCACTCATTCATTTTGATCTACCGAATGCCTCCCTTGGCAAACACTGCTGCCCTCCTCAGTGCCCACTCAGTTCTAGTTCTGAGACCCTGAGGGCTCTGGGATCTCTCCCAGCCCCCAAGGGCTCCTGCTGTGGGGGACTCAAAAATCATACCAGCCTGCCCCTACCCCTGTGACCAAGGTGGTGGCAGCAGGGCAAATCCTGTGATGTTGGAGGCCCACAGGGGACATATAGCTCTTAGCTGGCAGGATCCAACTAAGGTGGAAAAGCATCAGGCCCAACTGGGAAACTTAGCGTTTCCCCTGAAGGAAGTGTGGGGACTCAAGGGCTAGGGGCTAGGAGGCATGGGACTTGGTTCTGTGTGTGTAGCTGAGCTCAAGTGGGGGTGCTGGCGGAGGCTTCCTGAGGCCAGTGAGGGGATCTGTTCCTTCTCTCCAATACTTTACAGGGCACCTCTACTACTTCTTGTATTTTATTTTATTTTTTAATTTTGTTATTTATTTTTGAGAGAGAGAGAGAGAGCGCATGCACATGAAAGAGCAAGTGGGGTGGAGGGGCAGGGGGGAGTGGGAGGGAGAGTCAGAGAGAGAGGATGATAGGATCCGTCAGAAGCGGGCTCTGCACTGACAGCAGACAGCCCAATGTGGGCCTTGAACTCACGAACTGTGGGATCATGACCTGAGCTGAAGTTGGTCACTCAGCCGATTAAGCCACCCAGACGCCCCTACTTCTTGTATTTTATAGGTGAGAAACTGAGCACCCAGAGGAGTGAGGACTGATACACGGAACGGACACTGAAGACATGAAGGTACATGTTCTGATAGAATGCCTAGCAGGAGGCTTTGTGTGGGAGGGCTTCATTCTGACTGGGGTGATCAAAATGAACTATCTATCTATCCATCCATCTATCTGTTCATCCGCTCCCTGTCTTGTTCCAGAAAGAATTTAAAGCAGCAATTTTTTTTTTAGGGAAATACAAGAAATAGTGGTAAGCAATAAATCTAGACCAACTTAGTCACATTTTAATAAATGTGGTGGTGAAATTTCATGCAACCTATATAGAGACATTTAAAAAAAATTTTTTTTTTCAACGTTTATTTATTTTTGGGACAGAGAGAGACAGAGCATGAACGGGGGAGGGGCAGAGAGAGAGGGAGACACAGAATCGGAAACAGGCTCCAGGCTCCGAGCCATCAGCCCAGAGCCTGACGCGGGGCTCGAACTCATGGACCGCGAGATCGTGACCTGGCTGAAGTCGGACGTTTAACCGACTGCGCCACCCAGGCGCCCCTATAGAGACATTTTTGAAACTGAATTAAAATATCTAGGAATTAGGGAATGAAACCCATGTCAATGTTCTAGTCTTGAGTAGGTGGGAGATGACTGTTTTACTTTTAGCTCTGATAAATATCGGTTTAAAAATTTTTTTTAAGTTTATTTCGGGGCATCTGTGTGGCTCAGTCAGTTAAGTGTCAGGCTCTTGGTTTTGGCTCAGGTCATGATCTCATGGTTTGTGAATTTGAGCCCTGAACTGGGATCTGCGCTGACAGCGTGGAGCTGTTTCAGATTCTCTCTCCCTTTGCCCCTCCTACTCCCTCCCTCTCTCTCAAAAAAACCAAACAAAACACTTTAAAGCTTATTTATTTAGTGAGAGAGAGAGAGAGAGAGAGAGAGAGAGAGAGAAAACATGAGCAGGGGAGATCATAACCTGAGCCGAAATCAAGAGTCAGATGCTTAACTGACTGAGCTACCCAAGTACCCTCTAAACTTTTTTTTAAAGTTTCTTTATTTATTTTGAGAGATAGAAAGCGAGCATGAGTGGGAAAGGGGCAGAGAGAATCCCAAGCAGGCTCCAAGCTGTCAGCACAGAGCCTGACTATGTGGGGCTGGATCTCACCAATTGTGAGATCATGACTTGAGCTGAGATCAAGAGATGGCACTTAACCAAGTGAACCACCCAGGGGCCCCTAAACCTTTTTTCTTTTAGTAAGTTAACCAGTAGAGGAAGAGAAATACACAGTAGGACAAAAAGATGGTTATCAGGGGAAAAAAGGAATAAAGAAAATATTGGAAGAAAGCCAACCCCATGAGAGCTACCAGAGCCAAAAGAAGAATGAACACCCAGGAAAACTAAGTTTATAAAGCAAATAGCAGGAGGAGGTTTTAAAATAAGTTCCACTAATTTCCAATGAAAGAATGATGGACTGATAGCACAGGTTTACCTCCTTGCTCTCCCACAATCCCAGTCAGAAGATAGTAAAGGGAATTTTAAACAGGTATCCCAGAAAGACAGAGAATGGAAGAAAGGATGTTAGACAATTAGAGACTTCAACAAATCTCTGGAAAATAATCTTTGAGGCTCCAGGGACCCTGGGGGGCCCTCTCTCGTGCTGAGCAGGCCAGGGAGGGCACCCCAGATAACCTGAGGTTTCCCTTCAGGAGAAATCAAGTACAGATCCAGGTCAATGCACACAAAATCAATTCTGAATAGCTAACTCACTGAATGACCAATTCACTAGGTTTACTTCTTTTTTTAAGTATAGTTTTTTATTTTGAGAGAGAGAGAACGAGTGGGGTAGGGGCAGAGAGGGAGGGAGAGAGAATTCTAGGCAGGCTTTGCACTGTCAGTGCAGAGCCCTACACGGGGCTTGAACTCATGAACCATGAGATCATGACCTGAGCCAAGTTCAAGAGTTGGATGCTTAACCCACTGAGCCACTTAGGTGCCCCTCTTTATTTCTTTTAACTACTTAACTTTAGTTTACCTGTTTTTGTCATCTCTGTAATAGTATTTTAAGGCCTGATCAATTTGTCTCCATCCAGGACTCTGCTGATGGAGTTAAGAGCCTGAGGGATGGGGAACTAGGAGATTGAAGGGGATGGATAAGTGGTTTTTTTCATTTATACATTCTTATTCATGAGAAAGAATGCATTGAATATATTCACAATTTTTCATATCTGTGGATATCATCAATGATATATCCACAAAAGAACACAGTTATAGCCTCCAATGCATTTACTAAAACAAAAAGAATGATTAATGACATTAGAGAATTCTTGTTAATTTGCTTAGAAATGATACTATGGCTATGCTTTTTTAAAAATTCAAAATGCCGACTTCAGCCAGGTCACAATCTCGCAGCCCGTGAGTTCGAGCCCCGCGTCAGGCTCTGGGCTGATGGCTCAGAGCCTGGAGCCTGTTTCCGATTCTGTGTCTCCCTCTCTCTCTGCCCCTCCCCCGTTCATGCTCTGTCTCTCTCTGTCCCAAAAATAAATAAACGTTGAAAAAAAAATTAAAAAAAAAATTCAAAATATATGCTCTATGTTTTAAAGATACACTCTAGAATATTTAGAGAAAAAATGATATGGTATCTGGGATTGACTTCAAAATATTACAGGAGGATGGCAGTGAGGGCAGGTACTGATGGCCAATTGAATTGATAAATGTTTTTTCTTAAGTTTATTTATTTTTTGAGAGAGCAGGGGATGGGCAGAGAGAGAGGGAGAGAGATAATCCCAAGCAGGCTCCACTCTGCCAGCGTGGAGCTCGAGGTAGGGCTCAAACCCAGGAACCTTGAGATTATGACCTAAGCCGAAATCAAAAATCAGAAGCCCAGGGTGCCTGGGTGGCTCAGTCAGTTAAGCATCCAACTTCGGCTCAGGTCATGATCTCACAGTCTGTGAGTTCAAGCCCTGCATCGGGCTCTGTGCTGACAGCTCAGAACCTGGAGCCTGCTTTGGATTCTGTGTCTCCCTCTCTCTCTGCCCCTCCCCAACTTGTGCTCTGCCTCTCAAAAATGAATAAATGTTAAAAAATTTTTTTTTAATATTAAAAAAAAGAATTGGAAGCCCAACCAACTGAGACACCCAGGCACCCCAAGTTGACAAATCTTGAAGCATTCGATTCAAGAAGACAGAAATGGACAAAAGAACACAGGATGAAGAAATTAATAAAGATTAAACAGAAAAAAATAATGAAATAAAAAAAAAATAAAACAGTGGAGATGGCCAAAAAAGCCAAAACCTGGATTTGAAAAAATAAGTACAATTGACAAGTGTTTGGCAAGGCGGAGGGTAAAACAAAGAGATGCCATCTCAAGACCAGACCTCCTTTTCTCTCTCTCAAAAATAAACTTGAAAAAAAAGGAATTATAGGGGCACCTGGGTGGCTCAGTCAGTTAAGCATCTGACTTCAGCTCAGGTCATGATCTCACAGTTCGTGAGTTCCAGCCCTACATCCAGCTCTCTGCTGTCAGCTTGGAATCTGGAGCCTGCTTTGGATTCTGTGTCTCCAGCTCTCTTTGCCCCTCCCCACTTGTACTCTGTCTCTCTGTCTCTCTCTCTCTCAAATACATATTTTAAAAAGATGAAAAGAAAAAGAACAGACCCCCATTTTTCTGGCATTTGGAAGGACCCCATCTAATACATGGCTTCCTGCCCACACTCCCTAAGGTTGAGACCTGTCAGTGGACACTTCCTGCCCCGATCCTAGGAAATACCTTTCAGGAAACAGACTCCCATGCACCACAGTAGAGCAGCCCCACAACTGCCACCTTCAACAGTGCTTTATTCTTTGGTATAAATGCCCATTAAGAATTGCTAGATATTCGAGGAAAACAGGAAATCTTAAAGCATATCTTTCTCTTTCTTTTTTTTTTTTTAATTTTTTTTCTTAACGTTTATTTATTATTGAGAGACAGAGAGAGACTAAGCATGAGCAGGGGAGGAGCAGAGAGAGAGGGAGACACAGAATGTGAAGCAGGCTCCAGGCTCTGAGCTGTCAGCACAGAGCCCGATGCGGGGCTCGAACTCACGGACCGCGAGATCATGACCTGAGCCGAAGTCAGACGCTCAACCGACTGAGCCACCCAGGCGCCCCTCTTTCTCTTTCCTTATAAAAATTTTTAAAAGTTTTATTTTTGGAAGAGAGAGAGAAAGAGAGGGGCCAAGGGAAAAAAAGAGAGAGAATCCCAAGCAGGCTCCACGCTCAGCATGGAGCCCAATGTGGGGTTTGATCCCATGGCCATGAGACACAACCCAAGCTGAAATCAAGAGTCAGATGCTTAACCAACTGAGCCACCCAGGCACCCCTCTTTTCTTTCTTTCTTTTTTTTTTTAATGTTTACTTATTTTTGAGAGAGAGAGAGAGACAGAGTGCAAGCAGGGTAAGGGGAGAGAGAGAGGGAGACATAGAATCTGAAGCAGGCTCTAGGCTCTGAGCTGTCAGCACAGAGCCCAATGAGGGGCTTGAACTCACAAGCGGGGAGATCATGACCTGAGCCAAAGTCAGATGTTTAACCAATGAGCCACCCAGGTGCTCCTCTTTCTTATTTCTTCTTTATTTTTTAAAGTTTATTTATTTTTGAGAGAAAGAAAAAGCACGCACAAGTGGGGGAGGGGCAGAGATAGAGAGGGAGACACAGAATCTGAAGCAGGCTGTAGGCTCTGAGCTGTCAGGACAGAGACTTACATGGGGCCTGAACTCACGAATGATGAGATCATGACGTGAGCTGAAGTTGGATGCTTAACTGACTGAGCCACCCAGGCACCCCCTTTCTTTTTTTAAAAGAATCTTTAGGTTTTATTTTTTATTTAAAATAGGCTTCACATCCAGCATGCAGCCCAGTGTGGGGCTTGAACTCACAACCCTGAGATCAAGACCAGAGCTGAAATAAAAAGTCAGACACTTAACCGACTGAGCCACTCAGGTGCCCCAAAGTACTTCTAATTACTATTATATAAAAACATGCTAAGAGGGGTGCCTGGGTGGCTCAGTCGGTTAAGCATCCAACTTTGGCTCAGGTCATGATCCCATGGTTCTTGAGTTCAGGTTCGTATAAGGGAGCTTGAGCCCTGCTCTGGGTGAGCTCAAGCCTCTCTTCAGGCTCCATACTCTCGTGATCTTTCTCTCAAAAATAAATAAATAAAAATGAAATAAAATAAAACAAAATTAAAAAGCATGCTAAGGAGGGGCGCCTGGGTGGCGCAGTCGGTTAAGCATCCGACTTCAGCCAGGTCACGATCTCGCGGTCCGTGAGTTCGAGCCCCGCGTCAGGCTCTGGGCTGATGGCTCAGAGCCTGGAGCCTGTTTCCGATTCTGTGTCTCCCTCTCTCTCTGCCCCTCCCCCGTTCATGCTCTGTCTCTCTCTGTCCCAAAGATAAATAAACGTTGAAAAAAAAAAATTTAAAAAGCATGCTAAGGAATGAGAGGGCATAGAAAGAGAGAGGAAGAAAGTGCTTTTGGAGATTAAAAGAATGTCTAAATACCGAATTCAACAGAAGGGCTTGAAGGTAAAATTGAGGAAATCTCCTGGGACACAGAGCAAAAGGAAAAAGAACACACAAGAGAACACACACACAAAACAGACCAGACCGAATACAGTAGAAGAAAGCATCAAAGAACTAATAGAAGAAAACGTCTAAGGATTTCAGAACAGCATGAGTCTTCAGATATAAACTGTCTACCTACTGCTAAGCAGAATGAAGGGGCCAGGGTGAAACTTCAGAACACTGGGAATAGAGAGAAGAACCTATAATCTTTGGAGAGGGAAACAGATTACTCAAAAAGGAATAAAAATCAGACATCTGTCAGCAACATCGAATGCTGGAAAATAATAAAGCAATGTCTAGAGAACAGCCAGCCTAGATTAAGTAATGGGCCACAGGAGCTCAGAATCTATGGGGGAAAGGGGGATTTTAGGTAGTCGGTATGAAAGAAGGGAGGATAAAACAACTATTTAGCAGTGTCCCTACTGACAAGGACCTGCTCAATCACTTTCTGCAGGAAGGGTGAGCTGGTACCACCTTTCTGGAGGGAAGTCTGGCTGTAGACCCTAGACTTTTAAAGCACACCGACCCTCTGACCCAGCAATCCATTATTGGAAATTTTACACTCAGAGAAGTGTAAAATTATGTATTTTTTAATTACATATTATAAAAATTACATATATATGTGTATGCATATGTGCATACACACACATATACATGTGTGTATATATATATATATATATATATATATATATATATATATATATAGTTACATATTTTGCTGTAGAACTGTTAGTAGCAAAAAATGGAAAGCACCATAAATGTCCCAGGGATAAATGACCAGAGGTACAGCCATAAAATGGAATACTCAACAGCCCTTATAAAGACAGAAGTGTTTTTAAGAGGCACTAACCTGGAGAGGTGTGCATGACATGTGGCTAAATGCAAAAAGCAAGCTGCCACAGAACACACAGAGGATTGTCCCATTAGGCAGTGTGTTAATGATAATAATGAATAGTCATACATCTAAAGGAAAAATTCTGTTTTAAGAATGTAACCTAAACTATCAACAGTTATTTTGGAGGTTATAGGAATTCTAGGAGACTCACTGCTTTAGACATTTCTAGATTATTAACTTTTTAAAAGTTTATTTATTTATTTTGAGAAAGAAAGAGCATGAGTGGGGAAGGCACAGAGTGAGAGGGAGAGAGAGAATCCCAAGCAGGCTCCGTGCTGCCAGCATGGAGCCCAACACAGGACTCTAATTCAGGAACTAAGAGATCATTACCTGAGCCGAAACCAAGAGTTGGATGCTCAACTGACTGAGCCACCCAGGCACCCTTGTATTATTTAGTTTTTTAAATAACTTTTCAAAAATGTTTTATTTATTTTTGAGAGAGATAGAGAGAGAGAGAGACAGCATGAGCAGGGAAGGGGAGAGAGAGAGGGAGACACAGAATCCAAAGCGGGCTCCAGGCTCTGAGCTGTCAGCACAGAGCCCAACATGGGGCTGGAATTCATGACCCGCAAGATCATGACCTGAGCTGAAGTCAGACACTTAACCAACTAGCCACCCAGGTACCCCTATTTAAGTTTTTTATACAAGCACGTTGCAGTAGTCATAATCAGAAAGATAAAGTATTAATTTGAAGTTTACTCCAGCTCCAAGGTAAACTGGTGAACAAGATCTCCCAACATCTGTTGACTCAAATCTCATCTCTTCCACTCCTTCTCTGTGTGACCTTGTAACCTGTAAGCCTCAGTTCCCCCAGCTGTAAAATGGGGGACCCAACAGATCCTGCCTCAGACTGACCTTAAGAGAGAAAGCAGACACTCAGAGAGCAGCACAGAACCTGGTTCCAAGTTGGGCCCAATGAGTATGAATGCCTTCCCTTCCTGGGCCCCTTCTGGCTGGGCCCGTAAAGGTGGGGGGTGGCTGGGAGTCTAGCATCTAGGGTGTCACTTGTGGCATACCTGGGGTCCTGGTCAAAGGTGAACTGGGTTCCTTGACCGTGGTGAACATCCCAATCCACGATAAGGACCCTGTGAGGAGGACAGAGGAGGATACTATGTAAAAGAATCAAGATGTATCTGGGGAGGTGCCCAGACCAGAATACTCTACCCCATGCCACCCCCATCATACTCTCCCTGCTACTTGCTGCTGACCTCTGAATGTCATGCTTCTGTTGAGCGTAGCGGGCAGCCACGGCCACGTGGTTGAACATGCAATACCCATCCATAAGACTGTGCTGGGCGTGGTGTCCAGGAGGCCTGGGGAGGACAGGGAAGGCCACAGATTGGGGGTAGGGGGCCCTCCTCTGCAGAGATGGACTCTTCCCCCCTCCCCAATTCTGGACCACCAACTCCCCCAGTGTTGATGCCTGCAAATCTGCTAGGAACTGAGTAATTGGGGCCCCCAGACTCTCACCCCCACTCTACTGCTCTCTCCCTAAAGGATATTTGACAACATTCATTAAAATTATCAGTGCATAGTGCTCACTTCAGCAGCACATATACTAAAAGTGGACCAGTACAGAGAAAATTAGCACGGTCCTTGCACAAGGATGACACACAAATTTGTGAAGTGTTTCTTCACTATATTGTACACCTGAAACTAATATAATGCTCTATGTTAACTACACTGGAATCAAAGCTTCAAAATATAAATAAATAAATAAATAAATAAATAAATAAATAAATAAAGTAAAAATTGTCAATACAGACACCCTCACACCCATTCTGCTCTTGGGGATGTAGCCCACAGTTCATATAACAAAAAAGGTGAAATAACATATTTGCCATGACGTGTTTTGGAAACAGCAAATGATTGGGGAGAACCAAAGTGCCTATCGCTAGGGGGCTGGTTAACTTCCTGTGCATTTGCAGTGGCATTCTATGCAGGTCTAAGCTATCTACTGTTAGAGGAAAGATTTCCAAAGTGTAGAAGTGAAAAATGCACAGTATGGAAGGAAGCGTGTTTATGGAAGGGGGCATGTTGAGTGCAACTCCATTTGTGGCTAAAAAAGGGGAGGGAGGGGAAAGGCTGTATCTTCTGCATTTCATCAATTCTGGGATGCCAACGATGCTAAGATGTGCAATGATTTCACATGCCAATGATAAAACAAGATGCTGCTAACTGAATTCTGAGACACCATTGTTAAGATGAACCGGGATTTCAAGATGATAAAATCTAGATCTTAGCATTGATGGAATATGGCATTTACTCCATGAACAGGCACAGAATGTTTCTGGGAGGACACATGAGTCACTGGTTACAATGACTACCTCCAGGAGAGGAAGCAGGTTGTGTGGGAGGATGGGGGTTGAGGACTTTTTGTACCCACTTTTGTACCTTTTGACTCTTGAACCATGTGAATATACTACCCATACCAATACATTTTACATTTGAGGGAAAGAATTTATTTCAAATATACAAAGCCAAATGCTGGTGGGTCCTACCTGATGATGGCCATGCCATTCCGTATCTCCTTCCCCAGGACAGCATCCACCAGCCTGAGGACAGAGCCTGAGGCCAGGCAGGCACAGGTATAGGAGTTCTGAAGAGACAATGGGAGCCATAGAGGAAGTAAGGGGGAGGGCAGTCCTGTCCACTCAGCTGCTCCTCCCCCGGATGGGATGGGCATGGGGACGGGAAACCCCAGGATTGCCACCATGCTCCGTCCTCACAGCTCTCATCCATACCGGATGTAGATAAACTGAGTCATAGGTGTCTGCTAGGATGCGGAGCTCTCTCTCATTCATGTACTGGGTCGTCTCCATCAGATCAATGTATTCTAGGCTGGCGACAGAGGCAGAATGAGATTCAAGCGCCTGCCTCCCTCCTGGGCCTGAGTCAGGGCCCTGTCCCTTCCCCATATGAGCCCTGGTCAAGTCAGGCCCCCTCAAATGTCAATGAAAGGGAATAGCTGGGATATAGGACACATCCCCTCCTTCTTCCCTAGCCTGCTTAATTTCTAGTAATAGCCCTTGCCCTCTGCTCTAGCCACAATAAATCCTACTCCTAGGCCACTGGCCATACTGTTCCAGCTGTCTATACCTCCCTTCCCTCAGCTTCCCTCTTCATCTGACTCACTCTTTTTCTCAGCTCAGATATATCCCCTCTGCCAAGCTAGCTTTCCTTGAATCACATCACACGAGAGCCCTTACTCTGGGTTCCTACAGCTCCATGGGGGAAACCCCTGATCACCCTGTCCACACATCCAGCATATGTTTACACACTAGACTATAATAACAACAGCCTATCATGGGCTGATGACCTAGCAGGCCCTCTGGAAGAGCTTCCATTTACTAGTTCCTATGTGATCGGCCATGACTGTGAGATTAGGAGAGGCTCAGCCACTTGCCCAAGGCCACAGGGCCCATGACATTCCTTCCCAAAGAATCCAGCATGCCCTGGCAGCCTCCTCCCCATCCCTACAAAGTTCTGAAGCCTTCACCTGTGAACCAACATCAGTTCGTCCTTTTCAGCAAATCGAGCCTAGGGAGACATAAGAAATAAAGCGCTAAGGCACTGGCCACACCCAGGCTCTGCCAGCTTCCGCCCACCACCCAGTGTGTCAGCTGGGGGGACTCACCTGAAAGGACACACAGCGGTCCAGGAGGCCCTCCTGGATCAGCTGTTCCTTGATGGCATGGAGCCGTTCAGGGCCTTCAGGGAAGCTGGGTTGACAAGAGACACAGTCATACATACACACACACACACACACACACACACACACACAGGGACACTGGTGAGCACCACATCTGCTCCTGTACATCTTCCTCATCTATCCTTCCACAGCTGCTTGTGCCAGAATCTTCAGAGTCATCCCTGGCATTTGTTGGCTCTGCTCTTGTAATATATCCAGAACCTGCCCTTCTCCTTGTCGCCCCCACTGCTGCCACCAGAACCTCCCACCTGTGCTGCTACACTCAGCTCCTCACTGGCCTCTCTGCTTCTGCGCTCGCTCCCCCAGAAGCCCTTCCTCCACACAGCAGCCAGACATTGATTAAAACCCAAATCAGGTCACGTCTCTCCTGTACTTAAAACTTTTTCATGATTCCCTTCTCATTCAGAGTCAAAGCCGAAGTCCTCTCCATGCCCCAGAAGGCTGTGAAACACTTGCCCCATAGCCTCTCAGATGCTAGGCTCTCCCCCCACTCTGCTTCTCCTGCACTGGTCTCCTCCCTGTTCCTCACCCAAACCAAAGTACTTTTCAGCTATCTTCTTTCCCTGTGTTTTTAAAAACACTCTCCTCCCAGGAGAATGGCTGGGTGGCTCAGTTGGTTAAGTACCCAACTCTTGATTTCGGGTCAGGGCAAGATCTTGCAGTTCATGAGTTCGAGACCCACATCGGGCTCTGTGCTGACAGTTCAGAGCCTGTTTGGGATTCTCTCTCTCTCCCTCCCTCTCTGTCCTCCCTTGCTCTCTCTCTCTCTCTCTCTCTCTCTCTCTCAAAAAATGAATAAACTAAAAACCAAACCACTCTTCTCCCAGATGTCTCCATGGTTCACTCCCTCACCTCCTTCAGACCCCTGCTCAAAGATCAGCGAGGCCTTCCCTGACCATCTTATTTAAAACCGATTCCCCTTGGGGCACCTGGTGGCTCAATCGGTTGAGCGTCCAACTTTGGCTAGTGTCACGATCTCATGGTTTGTGGGTTCAAGCCCCGTGTCGGAGCCTGGAGCCTGATTCAGTTTCTGTGTCTCCCTCTCTCTCTGCCCTCCCTGCTCACTCTTTCTCTCAAAAATAAATAAACTTAAAAAAAATGGATTCCCCTCAACCACATTTTCTGCCACTCTCCTTCTTGCATCAGTGTTTCTATGCAGCACCTCTTTCTAACACACTCGACATTTGCCCTTTGTTTACTGTCTTCTCCCTCCAAAATGCAATCCCCATGAAGGCAGGGGTTCTGTTTGTTTTGTCTACTGTGGTGTCCCTAGCTCTTCAGAAGATGGTAGGTATGTATTCAATAGTGAAGTCTTTTGCCATCATGAGTCTTCTGTTGGGACAGAGGAGACCAATACTAACCTGCTAAATACGTTAAGTATGATAGTGAATGAATGATGACACAAGCTGGGAATATCCCAAAGATCAGGTGGGTGGCCAGGCAAAGCCCTCCGTGAGGAAGTCTCTTTGAGAGGTGAATGTTAACAGGGAGAGGAGAAGGTGGAAACGAATCTCTGGAAAAGGGACCAGCCAGGGTAAAGACCCAAGCTGAGAAGGCCTGGCATGTTGGAAGCACAGCAAGGGGACCAGTGTGGGTGAAATGAAGAGAAGCGAGTGAGGGGGAGGATTGGCTAATGAGGTCACGGAAGTGGTGTGGAGCCAGATCATGTGGAACCTTAGAGGCCAGAATGAAGAATGTGGACTTTACCTTGAGAGCAACGGCAAAATCCTGAAGGATTTTAAGAAAGAGAACATCACTGAAACTAACATAACATCGTATGTCAAACATACTTCAATTTAAAAATGTAATTAAAAAAAAAAGAAAGAGGGGGCGCCTAGGTGGCTCAGTTGGCTCAGGTCATGATCTCATGGTTCATGAGTTTGAGCCCTGCATCAGGCTCTCTGTTGTCAGCACGGAGCCTGCTTTGGGTCCTCTGCCCCCCTCTTTCTTTCTGCCTCCCACCCTCCCACTAAAAATAAATAAAAACACTTTTAAAAATTAAAGAAAAAGAATGATAACATATATTTTTTTTGGCTTCGTTGTGAAGAACAGACAGCAGGGCTGAGGGCTGAGGATGGAAGCAGGGGGCCAGTGAGGAGGCCTCCGAAAGTCTAGGGGAGTGATGGTGATGGTGGCAGTGGAGGCAGTGAGGAGAGGTCAGATACTGAATACACTTCCAACACAGAGCCAAAAGAATTTGCTGATGGATTGACATGTGTGTGCAAATGGGAGGTATAATTCTTCCAGTTCAGCATGAGTGTCCTTTCTTCAATGAAGCCTTCTGTGAACCCTGGATGCTAGTCTAGGGACCTCTATTAAACACTCTTGAATACCCTGGTCTAGGTCATCCTTCATTAAACACCTCACACCACTGTTGGCTGTTTAATGATTGGCTCTCCTACTCAGCTATAAGCTCCATTAGAAGGGACCCTGTATGTCTTGTCTGATGTCGGTGTTACCAACTCCCAGAACACAGTGAATACTCGGTAAGTGTTGGCTAAATGGAATCTTTTCAAGCCTACGCCTCACCTCTCTAAATCATGGGCTTCCAGTCTCTAGGCTAGCATAAGAATGGATTCATTCTTGCTAATGGGCTCTAAGTGTGTCTATTTGTGTGTTTGTGTCCCTCCAGGGGACAGCCTGGAGGAGCCAGCCTCACCTGTCATCCCAGAGGCAGTGGAATTCATTTAGCTGCTCATCGAACACCAAACCAGTGCCAGACAGTGTCTTGGCCTCAAGGTTCAGATCCTGCAGGGAAAAAAATGGGAGACACCAATCCATTCAGGGCCTGAGTCAGAAGGAACACACTATACTGTCAGGAGGGTGAATCACAGGGTTTTGATTGTCACAAGAGGTGAAATCCATTGAGGCCAGGCCACTCTCACCAGCCTTCGCAGGTCCATGATTAGGTCTTGCTCTGCTGCTTGGCTGAGCTTCTTCATTCTGCCTTTCTTCTTTACCTCTGCTAGACTAGGGCTGGAGGAGAGTATGGCACCCTTCTTAACACCTCGCTTCTGCCAAACAGAGAGAAGGGTCAGATTCCAGTGCACGGCCCACTGCTCCTCCCCCCGGATCGGGCAGGTCTGGGGCCTCACCGAGGTGACGCTGGAGTCGTGGGGGGGCGAATGGGGGTTATGCCTACTCCTTCGCTGCCTGGTTGAGGTGGAATCCTGGCCCGTGGAGGTCATGGTCGGGGAGACTTCACCCCTGACGCGGTTCTGGGCGGTGGGATGGAGGTGACCATGAACCAGCTGGAGTGCCCGGAGGACCCCACACCCCAGCCCCTTCCCAGGCCCCGCCCCCTATACAGTCTCCATCCCTTCTGCTATCCTATTCCCCACTGCCTTCTAAGCTCCGCCCCTTTCAAGGCCCTCTCCTTCCACTGGGTTGTCAATTCCACCTGGTCCCGCCCATCCTACTAGGCTCCACCCCTTTAACACTATTCTTTCCCCTCGAAAAGTATTGCCCCTTCGCTGAGCAATAAACCTCTAGGCTCAGTGCGTTTTAGGGCCGGCCCTTTTCAGCTAATCACCACCCCTTCCGCTCCCCCAAGCCCCATTCCCAGACTCTCATTCCTCCAAGCCTCGCCCAGACCCCACCCCTTCACAAATCTGCCCCTTCCAGCTAATCTCCGAGGATAATCACCCACCCTTTCACTCAGCCAGACTCAGACCCAGCTCCGGCCCGGACTCCACCCTTAACGATCCACTTAACTCCACCCCTTATCGGGCCGGACCCACACCTTCCACTTGGCCAGATCCCGCCCCTAACGTTTCCACAAGCCCCACTCCTCAGGGGACTGCCCCTTTCCAAGATCCCGCCCCCTGCCCAAATCCTACCCCTACAGCTCCATCAAACCCCTTCAGCCAGTTTCGGGCCGCCTACCGTCAGTCCCCTCCCCCTTTCCGCCCCCTGCTGTCGACGCCGACCAATCGCTTCAGCTCCACTCACTGGGCGCGGCCCTTTTCTCAAACTCCGCCCATGGCTCACGCTGCGAAATGTCTGGCGACCCGCCGGGCGGCGAGTGCTTGAGGCCCGCTTTTCCATTGGGCCGGTTTCTCTACTACCCGCCCAATCCCGCCCACACTGCGTCCCGGAAAGCAGGGCTGCGCCTCTCCTGCAGGCCACACCTCCCGCGAGCTCACAAATGCCGTCAGCGCGTCAAAGCGCCGACGCTAGCCGTGCGGCGCCTGCGTAAGCCTGCGCCGGCGGTTCGAGGCGGTGCTCAGGCTCAAACTCGCCCCTCCCCCAGCCACTGCCGCCATCGTCCTGGTTGCCGTAGGTGCTGTGCCTCCGTCCTTGTCCAGTCACCTTAGGAGTCCTCCGGACCCGAGCCTACTGTGCCGTACGATGACTCGAGAGCAAGCAAGCAAACAAGCGAGAGAATTAGGAAGGGGCGTCCCGTCTTCTCTCGGCGGCTTCCCGCGCGGCGCGCTGTGATGACGTAGCGCAGGCGGACTGGCGGCTGGGTCCCGAGCGCGGTTGAAACTGGACGAGGGCTGGTGGCGGCCAAAATGGGTGTGGTGATGATGTTAAATATTGTGAGGGTTTTCTGAGTTAATATTAACTAAGGCGGTCCACAGGAAACACTCAATAAATGTTAGCTATGGATATTCTGCCACGAAAATGGGGGGGGGTAGGATGGAAGGATTCTTAGTGGGGGGCAAATAATTGTGATGATAGCAATATGTGACAGGCATTATCGTAAGTCACAATTTTGTGAAGTAGTTCCTATTATTTTTAAATTTTATTTTTTTGAGACAGAGAGCATGAGCAGGGGAGGGGCAGAGAGAGAGGGAGACACAGAATCCAAAGCAGGCTCCAGGCTCTGAGCTGTCAGCACAGAGCCCAACGCGGGGCTCGAACTCACGGACTGTGAGATCATGGCCTGAGCTGAAGTCGGACGCTTCACTGAGCCACCCAGGCGCCCCGAGGTAGTTCCTATTATTAATGTTGCTTCGCAGATAAGGAAACTGAGGTTACACGACTTAGCCACGTGACCTTGGGCAAGTTGCTGAACATCTCTGTGCTTCAGTTTCCTCATCTGGCAAATTATGATAATAGTGCTCGGGGCTGGAATGGACTCAAGGAGGGGAGTTGTTCTTGCACAGCAGTTCTTTCTCCAGCTCCCTCCACTGGGCAACCTCTGCCCCCAAATTCTAATATAAAATGTGTGCCTGGGAAGTAGGGGGAGTTTCACCCGTGTGCCCCTCCAGCTCCCTCACATGCCGTGTCTAGATGTGTAAATATCAGCCCCGCAGGAGGCCCGTTTGCCCTCCTAATCTCCCTCTCTCATTCTTCACCATTTCCTACCAGGCTGTAGGCTGGGGCTGAAGAGATAAGCCGTCTGGGGTTCAGCATCGCTGACTAACAAACAGATTGACAGCCCCATCGCCCAGTAGCCTGGCCCTATGACCATTTTGAAAACCCCAGTTCCACCCTTCTCCTTCCTTCCACTCTTTTCCTACCAGAACATGGTTGGTTTTTTTTTGTTTTTTTTTTTGTCCCAGTGGAAGAGGATCAAGTCCTAAGACCTTTAAACCCCCACATACACCAAAGAAAACATTTGATACACTGGGAACATTCTGGGGTTTTGATGCCTGCAGACTAATAGAGTAGGGAACCCTGTAAGACCCATGGCCCATTTTTCTGTATAGTCAGAAGACAGATTCCTGAAGAGCAGAGGTCAGTAAACTTTCTCTGTAAAGGGCCAGATAAATAGTAAATATTCTAGGCTTTGCAGGCCTTATAATGGCCTCTTTGGCATATTCTTTCTTTCCATTTAAAAATGTAGAGATTGGCTGAAGTCTGGCTTTGGCCTGAAGGCTGTAGTTTTCTGGTCCTACTGTAGAGTGTCAGTCTTTGATTTCCTTTATCTGGCTGGGATTCTTTTACAGGAGGAGTGCAGAGTTTCCATGCATCCTGAGGAGAGGTACTCCTTTTGTGTGAGGACTGGGATTCATGGACAGGATCAGGTCACTTCTGGTGTTCTACTGGGTCAGCCTGGACATAGTGTTCCTGGACATAGTGAAGACAGGGATTCCTGTAGTTTCTATAGTTTTGTTCCTCTACTGAACCAAGCAGGGGTTTCTCTTTTTCATTTTTTTTTATGTTTATTTTTGAGAGAGAGAGAGAGAGAGAGCGCAATCAGGGGAGTGGCAGACAGAGAAGGAGACACAGAATCTGAAGCAGGCTGCAGGCTCTGAGCTGTCAGCACAGAGCCTGATGTGAGGCTTGAACCTACGAATTGTGAGATCATGACTGAGCCAAAGTTGGATGCTTAACTGAGCCACCCAGGCGCCCCCAAGCAGGGGTTTCTACAGGGGTTTCTACAGGACAAGACAGTTGTTTCTGGAGAGCTCCAGACTGGAGGATCCCGTACAAGTTCAGGATGGTACTCCTTAAACTGCATTATGACAGTGTGCTACAAAGAGACCAGGTGGTCCAGATCAGGGTCAGCACAGGTGTTTCTGTACAGGTTCAGAGCTGTGTTAATGTAGACCATAGGAACAGGTGTTCGTGTCTAGATTCAATCAAGAAATTGTTATCAATAGGGCTAAATTATGCTAGCTCCTGTAACAAACCCAGAATTTTAGAGGATTAACAAATAAATGTTTATTTCTTGCTCGTACAAAGTCCAATGTGAATATTTATTACTGGTCATTCAGGGACTCAGGTAGCTTCCATTTTGTGGCTCTGCTCTCCTCTGAGTCTTTGGGGTTCTCACTATTCAACTGGTATATGGGGAAGGAGAGAGAGTGGGGGATTCCATAAGAGGTTTTTATGGGCCAGGCCTGGAAGAGGTGTATATCATTGCCCATATGCCATTGATCAGAACTCTGTCACATGTCCACATCTAACCATAAAGGAGGTCATAAAAGTGAATGAGGTTAGGAAAACAGGTTTGATGAGCCAATAGCAGTGCCTGCTACAGGATTCTATAAACCCCAAAGAGCTGCAACGTCCAGTGTAGTAGCCATAGTCAGAATAGTGGTTCCTGTACTGGGTGAGGGTGGGACTTCCAGGGCAAGGCCAGGGCCAAGGCTGTCAGGGTCACATCAGGGCTTCCTGTTCGGGGTCAAGAGAGTATTTCCAGAAAGCAAGGTTAGAGGTTCCTGTGAGTCGAGTTATGGGTTTCTATTGATAGGAAAAGGTTTTCTATAGAGTCCAGTCAGAGGGTTCCAGTATAGTTGTAGGCAAGGCTTCCTGTAGAGGGTCAGAGCTGTGGAGCTAACACATGGTAAGGATAGGAAGCCCTGTACGGTGTGTGTGTGTGTGTTGGGGGGGGGGGGTCCTGTGCCAGGTGAGGCTATAGGTACCTGTAGAAGATGAGGTCTGGGCTTGAAGTAGAGGGTCAGGAAAGGATTTTTTTTTTTTTAAGGAAGGGGATTTCTATGTAAGTTCAAGACTAAAGTTCATGTTAAGAGTGGGAACATGGGTTCTTGTGAGATCAGGAATTGTGTAGAGTGACATGGGGGTGGGGGCGCTCATTGTCAACAATGGAGGCAAGAGATCGTATATTCAGTCAGTTCCTGGAGAGGTTGAAGATGGAATTTCTTTTTTTTTTTTTTAATTTTTTTTTCAACGTTTATTTATTTTTGGGACAGAGAGAGACAGAGCATGAACGGGGGAGGGGCAGAGAGAGAGGGAGACACAGAATCGGAAACAGGTTCCAGGCTCTGAGCCATCAGCCCAGAGCCCGACGCAGGGCTCGAACTCCCGGACCGCGAGATCGTGACCTGGCTGAAGTCGGACGCCTAACCGACTGCGCCACCCAGGCGCCCCAGAAGATGGAATTTCTGCAAAGAGAGCCAGGTAGGGGTTCAGAACCAGATTTTATTGGGGCGCCTTTTATTACTAAGCCTAGGTGGCTTAGTCGGTGAAGTGTCCAACTTTGGCTCGGGTCATGATCTCATGGTTTGTGAGTTTGAGCCCGGCATCGGGCTCTCTGCTGTCAGTACAGAGCCTGCTTTGGATCCTCTGTCCCCCTCTCTCTGTTCCCCTTTCCTACTCATCCTCTTTCTCTCTCAAGAATAAAAATTAAAAAAAAAAAAACCTTTTCAGAACTAGATTTTATTGTGATTGAAGCGTTTCTAAAATGTTATCTGGAGGGCTAGGCTCCAATACAGTGTGAAGACAGAGGTGTCCTGTGCAAGGTCAAGGCAGGATTCCTATAGAGAGGTCGAAGCTAGTGAAGAGGGTCAGGACAGGTGTTTCTAAAGAGATGGTAAAAGGGCTTCCTTACAGTATGAGTTCACAGATTCCTAACTAGGGTTAAGTCAGAGGTTCCTGTGCCATGGGAGGACGGGGTTTCCTCCTATTCAAGGTGAGGGCTGATATTCCTATCCAGGGTCAGGATGGGTTTCCTGTTGCTAAATAGAGAAAGAGTTCCCTTAGAGTATCAGACTAGGGCAGCCATTCTTCTAGGAGGTGAGGACTGGGGCTCCTGAACAAGGTGGGAGCAGGCACATTTCCAGCACAGGTTCTGAAAGGGGTTTCTGTTCAAGACAAGGACAGGGGCTCCTACAAGGTGACAGGGCTGAGGTTCTATGGGGTGACCAGGCAGGCAGGAGGCTTTTATAAGGCCAGGGCAGTTCTGGACAGCCCCTGTAATGAGCATAGCCTGCTGTGATTCCACAGTGGGCTGGCATGGCGACTAGCTAAATAAGTGCTGTTCTAAGGACAACTGCTTACTCCCTACTGTGTTTAGGACATGTGCCCCCCCCCCCCCGCCCCCGCTCTTTGCAGCCCTTTTCTCTGGGGCTCTAGGAGAAAGCCATAAAGAGAAGCAGCCCAAAAGCAAATTCAGCTGAGTATATTGAGGAGTGAGTGATGAGAGGGAGAGAGAGGCCAGTTAAGTGTGAGCAAGACTCACATCAGGGGAAGCGGCCCCATCCAAAATCCACTCCTTAAACTCAGTGTGGTCAGGGGGAGTTACTCCAGTTCTGAGCCTTACTTTTTCATTAGTAAAATGAAAATGTAAAATAAGTATCCTTTCTTTGGAGCATTTTTTTGCAGGCGTTCATGAACTAAAGCAACTGAAGCCTCCCAGCCATTGCCCGACCCACACAAACACTCAGCAAGTGGTGCTGCTTGTTGTCAGGAGCTGCTGGGGAGTATGGACACTAAGGCTCAGAGCCTGGCTTTGGCCCCGTGTCACCAGTTGTGTGGCCTCAAACGAGCCACTTAACCTCTCTGGCTTAGGATGCCACCCAACTCAGCGCATGTTCCTATGTAAGGGTTTCCTTTTTGGAAGAACAGATCCCACTCTGGGCAGAGCCATTCACCCAGGTGAGTAGGTGTGTTAGAGAGGGAGTTGGCACTACGGGGAGCTCCCCCACCTATGGGGTCTAAATATTCACCCCCAGATGCTATTTTGTTCTCCTAATCTTCCCTTCTCCTTCTCTTCCATTTCCCACAGAGCTGCAGGCCGAGCTGGGCCGAGAGAGATAAGAGATGAATGACAGGGAAGGCCCACGGACAACCCCATGGTCCTGCACTGGCCATCTGACCTTCTTGCCAGCTACCATTCCAGCCCCAGTCCTCCCCCTTTCCTGTCCTGCACATGCCTTTTGTTCTCTGGAAGGGGGTCCATCATTTAGACCAACTGAAACCATACATGTCGATACTTCCGTGAACAAGTATACACAGAGCTGCTTACATCGTCAGGCACTCAGAGACACTGTGACATGGCACATACCACATGATATATGCTCACATACACAGAGACTTGCGTAGGAATACTTACCAGCCCCGCAGAGATACCCTGCCCTGTGGACCTTCATCATCACATTGTTATGCCACCACACCCCACCACACAGTCTTTGTTCAACATTCCAAAAGTGCTTATCAATCAAGTTCTCTTTTTTTTTTTTTCAACGTTTATTTATTTTTGGGACAGAGAGAGACAGAGCATGAACGGGGGAGGGGCAGAGAGAGAGGGAGACACAGAATCGGAAACAGGTTCCAGGCTCTGAGCCATCAGCCCAGAGCCCGACGCAGGGCTCGAACTCCCGGACCGCGAGATCGTGACCTGGCTGAAGTCAGACGCTTAACCGACTGCACCACTCAGGCACCCCTCAAGTTCTCTTTTTTTAAGTTTATTTATTTATTTTTGAGAGAGAGAGAGAGAACAAGCTTTGGAGGGGCAGAGAGAGAAGGAGAAAAAGAATCCCTGTCAGCGCAGAGCCCCATTCTGCTGGAACTCACGAACTGTGAGATCATGACCCGAGCCAAAATCAGGAGTCAGACACTTAACTGACTGAGCCACCCAGGCGCCTCTTGATCACGTTCTATGCCCCCTACATGTGCCATCACACTGTCTCAAAGATCACAGCGGTGCACAGTCACACCAGCACAACACCACATGTTTCTTCTGCATTTGCCATCACACATGCACTTCCACATCCTCTCATGTAGTCACCTGTGCCCTGCCTCTCTCTGTCACCTGGTGTCATGCACACCATATTGCAAAGCCTCACCCCCTTGGTCACACACTGCATCTCATGCCGTGGTGTGTGACCATCTCACAACCCAGAAGCTGTCACACAAAGTTTCCTATACACTATTTACAACTGCACATCATAACGCACCGTCGTGAAGTGTCACATATGTTGCCTCAGCCTCACATGGCCATACATTGTAGCCCTACACTATCATCAAAGACTCCCAGACAGTGCCATGCACCCTATCTACCATTGCCCTTTATTCAGTCCCACACAGACTCACATCTCCAGTTTTAGGACTCCAGTGGTTTTATTTTACAAAAGCTTTGAAGGTCCAGGCTGGGGGATGTCTTGGGGCCCAGAGGGTTGGGTTGTACAGACTGCTGGCTACATAGGAGAGGGACACCACCTCTGCCCCAAGCCCATGATCTGTGTCCTCATGAGCTGAGTGGGGCCACCACAGTGGTGGTGGTGGTAGGAGGGACAGGGCCTGTGGGGAAGGAGCCTGTGGGCGAACCCAGCAGTGGTCCCGGGAAAGGCATGAGGTGGCTGACAGGCCCTGACAGCACCACGGGGCCCAGGCCCTGGTAGAGATGGGCAGTACTGGGTGGGCCCAGTGTCAAGCCTGAGGCCACCTCCCCACAATTCCCACTACCGCTGCCCCCAGCCACCACCATGAAGCCACCAGCTGGTCCTTCAGCTGCTCCAGTACCTCCCAGACTTGACCCTCGTTTCTTTTTCCCTTTTCCAGATGCCTTGCGGTTTCGAGTCTGAATACCATCCTTCCGCATGGTCAGTGGTCGGTTCACCTGCCAAAAGGGAGGCCATGGATGTTTCCCAACTCCACATCTTTGCCTCTGTGTCTTGACAAGGGAGGCCATCTCTACCGCACTTCTTTAAGGATAGAGAATTGGTTCAAGGACTAGGGAAGCATGACCCTGGTGTGGTGCAGGTATTGTCCTAAGAAACCCCAAGGTTGTGAAGCCCTGGGCTTGGGAAAGCCTCTGGGGTTGATGGAGCTACAAGGCAGGGGAGTGGCAGCTGATGGCTGGGGAGGAGGAAGAGGGAGATAAAGGAGGGACAGGAGGGAGTGGAAGGGAGTGAGGAGATGAAGAAATGGAGCAGGGAGGGATGAGGACCAAGGAGGAGGGGAATAGAGAAGGAAGGAGGGGGGAGAAAAGAAAAGAGAGAAGGTTATGAGGGGAAGCAAAGGTGGGGGCGGAACAGGAGCAGGGAGGAGGGAGGCTCTGAGGGGCAGGGCAGGGCAGGGCGAACCTGGTGTAGCTTGTAGTAGAGGCCGCAAGCATTGCACACAGGGTCCCCACTGGCATTTCTTCGCCACAGTGTCGTGGTGGTTGTCTGGCAGTTGGTGCACTGGGTACCTGCCCGTTTGCTGACAATCTGGGGGAGAGAGAATATGAGGATCAACCCACTGCGGAGGGGAGGACCCAAGAGGTAAGGGTCAGGTTGAAGGCCAGGCTTCCTGTGCAGGGCAAGAACAGATGTACTTGCAGGGTGATGACTGTGGGTTCTGAATGGGGCAAGAGCGGGGCCTCCCGACCAGAATAGGGGATTTTGGTATTGGGGGTGAGACTCCATCAGTGATGGCCAACTTTGGCCATACATTGGAATCACTCGGGGAGTTGAAAACCTGATGCCCAGGCAGCACCCCTGACCAATGAAATAGATACGTCTAGGGGAGTGCCCAGGCCCCTGTGGTTCAGAGCATCCTAAGGTGATTCCAGTGTGAAGCCAAGGACGAAAACACTGCCGTGCAGGGAGAGGATAGGGTTCCTGCATGTAGCCTATGAAGGTAGGTTGAGGATAGGCATTCCTATGCAAAGCTGGGTTCCTGTATGGATGGGGAAGGGATGGGGGCTATGGATTCTCATAGAGCATGAGGACAGGGATCCCTGCACAGGGTGAGAACAACAGTTCCTAGGTGGAGGCAGACAGGCCTGGGGTCTTACCAGGCGCTTCTTGGGCCGGATGAGGGGCCTGTTCTGTCCATTCATCTTGTGATAGAGGCCACAGGCATTGCATAGGTAGTGGCCCGTCCTGTCCCGCCGCCACAGTGGAGTGGCTGTTGCTCCGCAGTTCACACACTCCCTGGCCTCTGATGGGGTGGACAAAGGGGATGGGGGATCCCAGGCTCAGCCCAACTTTGCTTTGCATGCCGCCCTACCTCATCCTCCCTCTCCCTTTTTGGAGATCTCACCACAGGGGGGCAAGGGCAGCGTTCCACGAAGCTTGGGAGAGGAATAGGCCGCTGGATTGAGGGGGCTCCCGGTGGGAGAGAAGAAGGTACTGGAAAAGTCAGGACCCCCATAGGCACTGCTGGGGACAGGGATTGATGAAGGCAGTGCAGGCCCCAGCGTCAAGAGGTCTGGACTTAGCCGCTCTGTCTTTAAGGTCTCCAGGAAGCTGCTGCCACCTTTGCCTTCTGGGTCTTCTGTGGCCTGGGGAGGGGAGTCCTCGCGGGTGGGGCACACAGTTGAGGCAGGGTAGAGCCCAGTCTTGCCATAGGTCCAGCCAGCATATGGTGAGCCGCCTGGGATCCCCTCCATACAGTTGAGCAGTGGGTACACCTGAAAGACTGTCGTGGAGGGTGGGTATGGGAAAGAAGGAGGGATCAGTCTGAAGCCATCCTGCTGTCAGGATGCAGTGGTGCCCAAGAACCCCAACATAGTGGCCAAGTTTCCAATCTTTTTTTTTTTTTTTTTAATTTTTTTTTCAACGTTTATTTATTTTTGGGACAGAGCGAGACAGAGCATGAATGGGGGAGGGGCAGAGAGAGAGGGAGACACAGAATCGGAAACAGGCTCCAGGCTCCGAGCCATCAGCCCAGAGCCCGATGCGGGGCTCGAACTCACGGATCGCGAGATCGTGACCTGGCTGAAGTCGGATGCTTAACCGACTGCGCCACCCAGGCGCCCCGCCAAGTTTCCAATCTTCCCACAGGCAACCAGAACAGCTGCTGGCCATTGGGTAACTCCTGGGTCCTGAGCCCCCCTGGTCACTTTGACAGCTGCAGTAGCCTCCACCTATTTCCAAATGGGCTTTGAGGGTGACTGTTGGGATTTGGAGCCCCGGGGATCACTTGACAACTAGGGCTACCACAGCCTGCTTCTAGCATTGCTTTCCAACATGGCTACCCCAAGACAGGAGATGGGGAGCATTGGCATTCCCTGGCCTGGACCTAGCTGGGGGAAGTGGTTAGCTCATCCATGTGAAGGTTTCCAGCTATTTTCAAGATGACCTCCTAGTGGGATTCTGCCCCAGCTAAGGGTCACCATGGCAGCCCAGACAGCATGGAGCCAGTGCTAAGACAGCCACCCAAAGGAGTTACCTGGGGAGTGCCGGTAGGCCTCAGCATCCCTGTAGTAGGCCAGTGCTGCAGCCGCGGGGGTGGCGGTGCTGGGGGCAGTGGAGGAGGCTGCTGCATCCAAGCCCTCAGGCCCAGAGGGGAAGAAGACCCCCGACTCTGGTGGCGAGGATACCAAGGCAGGGTCCACAAATTGGGGCAGGGACTCGGAGGTCCCCAGGGCCCCTAGGCCAGGGAACTCCATGGGGCCTCGGGTTTGTCCTGTGAGAACAGGAGGGGCTCTTCAGACTGCAAAATTCTCCCTCCCTTCCCACTCCCCCTTACCTCCTTTCTCCCCTTCCTGTTCGATTCCCTCAATCTTCATAGCCCTCCTGTCTTCCTCCCTGGCCCACATCTGTCTCCGTCCTTCCCTCCATCATCTCCTCCTTCCTTCTTCCCCTCTGTCTTCCCTCCTTCCTCTTCCCTTTCTTCTCTCTCCTTCGTCCCATCTCTTCTTTTCCCTTTTCCCACAATTTCCCTTCTTTCTCCTCTCCTCTTCCCCCTCTTCCTTCTTTTCCCACTCCTGCCTCCCCCTCCTCTCCCTTCCCCTCACCCCCTCTCCCTGGTCCCACTTCTCTTCTCTACTTCTGTCTCTTTCCCCTCCTCCTCTCCTTCCTCCTTCCTCAGCCCCCACCTCCTCCTCTTCCCCTTTCTACCTCTCCGCCCCTCCTTATTTTCTCTTTCCCTCCTGCCTCTCTCCTTCCTCCTCTCTCTTTTCCTCCTTTTCCTTCATCCTTCTTCTCTTCCTCTCTGTTCTTCTCTTTCTCCTTGCCTCATTTTCTCCCCTCCTACTCCTCTTTCCCCCTGACACCATCCTCTCTGTCTCCTTCCCCTCTAGAAGAGTCTGGGTGGGGTGGACTGGGGTGCAGAACCAGAGTCCCTTGAACAGCTTGTCACCCCTAGGACCTTGGGGTTCACCCTTCTGTGCTCCCCAACTTCATCCCTATCTGTTGCATCTTCTGACTTTCTCAGAAACCCATGGTTTCCGGCTTGACTCCTCCCTCCCTAACCTCCGTTGGGTCTGCAGACAGAGGGCCCCCTCAGTTCCTCCCTGCCATGGGGGGGTCAGTACCCCCCACTGCTTATCTCTGCCATCCCCGCCCAACTTTTGAAATCACCCCAAGGCCACTGGCTTCCTCTGAGGAGGGGGACAGGTGGGAGGTGTTCCCCCTACTCGTACCCTCTGCCCTGGGGAGGTCTGCCATAGTTCTGCTTTCGGGTTCTTTCAGTCCCCACCAGCCCCAGTGCTCAGTTTCCCCATCTGCCAGATAGGAGGTGGTGACAGGGGCCCAGCTAAGACCTGTGAGATGGCGGCTTGGTCTCTGTCCTTCCCTGTGTGCATATCTATGTCCCTGTGTCTCTTTCCTGGTGACGCTCTCTCTTGTCCAGCCTGGCCCTCTAGATTTCTCTCCCATCTTTCTATGCTACCATGATGTATCTTGCCCTCTCTCTTTCTGTGCTTTTGTAAACATATGATGTTTTCCTTCCCTCTCTCTCTATTTCCATGTCTCTGTTTCTGGTTGTCTCTCTCCATCTTTATCTCTGTGTCTTTTATCTTCTTCTGTTTCTCTTTTCCTTCCCTCTCTAGTCAGTCTCTGAATGTCTCTGCTTCTCTCCCACTCTGTCTCTTTCTGCTTGTCTCCTTCCTCTTTCCCTTTCTTGATCTCACTCTTGCTTTCACTCTCTCAGCCCTCTGGCCTTATTTCCACGTCTGTCTTACTAGTCCCACATCTTTGCCCATACCCCACTCCACACAGCCCAGGTGAGGAGCCAGAAAACCTACCCCTGCCCCTGACTTGCCCCCATGGTTCTGAAAGCCTCAGTTTCCCTGTCCTTGGGGTGGAATGATGGAGATAGAGTAGAAAGCCATCTTCAGACACTCAGCCTATGTGACCTGCTGTGTGAACATGCTAAAGGTTGGGCTCAGCAGTGGGGGTTGTGCTGGCAAATAGATTAGCCTGTAGTTCTGTCTACCACTAACTTCTAGGCGCCAGGATCCCCACTGACTGTGCCTGAAGAAGGTATCTTGCCTCTTCTTCTCAGTTGCCATCTCTTTCCTCTCTGACTCTCTGTGGTTCTTTCTGTCTGTGAGTATCTTTCCTTCTCCGTTCCTGTCTTGCTCTTTTTCTTCCCCTGGGTCTCCTTTGTTTTCCTTCCATCTCTGTCTCTTCCTTTGAGTATCTCTTTCTCTGTTTCTCCTTTCTTTTTCTTCATGTCTGTCTCTTGTTCTTTTTCTTTGTCTCTTTTTCTCCCCATGTCTCTCTCTTTCTCCCTTCCTTCTCTACCTGTCTCTTGCTCTTTTCATCTCTGTCACCACTGTTCCTTTATCCCCCCTCATCCTCACCTCACCCTCCAGCCCTATGACCTCCCCCCAGCCCCACTGTGCCACATCACTGCACCTAGCACCTTGGCGGGTCCAGGGCTGCCCACCCCTCCTGTGGCAGGGGCCCAGCCCGCCCTCCCCCCCCCCCCCCCAGTTATCACTCTCCGGACAGAGATAAAGTTTATCTCGAGGCTGGGGGATATGAAAGCTCCTTATCAGCTGCCCCACTAGAGTAAGTGCTGCCCCAACGGGCAGCAGGCAGCAGGCTGGCACCCTCACCTCTCCCTTGGCCCATCCCCTCACCCCAGGTAACATCCCTATCCGAGCCCTCAAAGGAGGGTCTCTTGGGACTGAAGGGAACAGAGATGGGGTCTGGGGGCAGATGAGTCTTGGGAGGCTTTGCGGTAGAATTTGAGAGTCAGATAGGGGGTTGAGTCAGGGAGAGGTTGGGGGTATAGCTATAGAGTTTGGGGAAAGCAGATATGGGGTTTGAGGAGGAGAGACAAATTGGAAAGGTCACATTGTGGGATCAGAAATTGGTTAGAAAAGCAGAGACAAGATTGGGAATCTGAGGTGAAGCTTGAGAGTCAGATAAAATTGAGAAGTTAGGATGTAGTTTGGGGGTCAAAGATGGATTCTGAGGGTCATGGACAAGTTTGGGAATTCCGTGGGTTTCGCTGGAGCAGAGATGGAGTTTAGTGGTCAGAGATGGGCTTGGACAGGCAGAATATGTCTGATAAAGATGGGTTATGGAAGCAGAGGAGGAGTTTAAGAACCAGGATGGAATTGTAGTGGAGAAACACTTGGGGCCAGAGGAGATCTGGGAGGGTCAGAGACATATTTTGGGGTTGGGATTGGGGTTTAGGGAAGCTAGGCATGAGGATTCATTTGGCAGAAAAGACTTAGGGGAGTAGACTTGGTGTTTGGAGTGACAGACATTTTGGTGTGCAGGCCAGGGGTTGGCGGAGAGTAGTGGTTTGGGGGAATCAGAAAAGTCACACAGAACAAAACGGGGTTTGAGAGGCACAGATGGGGATAAGAGGATGGAGTTAGGGTTCAGGGGACTGGAGAATTTGGAGCAGAAAACAGGATGGGGAGCGGACAAGGGCATGGGGAGCAGAGACAGACATGGGGGAGCACAAGTGAGCTTTGGGGGAGAACTCAGAGATAGAAACAACTCCAGATGAGTGAAAAGCAGATTCAGGGCAGAGATAGGATTTGGGGGATAAGAGATGGCATATGGGGAGCAGAATTAAGGCATCAGGGGAACAGGTATCTTGGAAGGAGAGGATGGGAGTCAGGGCAGAAGGAGGTGGGTTTTGGGGAGTGGGTTCAGGGTAGAGATGGGGGGTTGGAAAGACAGAGGTGGTTTTAAGGAGCTGTGAAGGGTTTCAGGGGTGGTAGACACTTTGGGGACCAGCGGTAGATTGGGGAGCCTAGAGTAGGCTGGAGGAATAGCCTTGAGGTGAGGGATAGCAGGCCTGGGGTTTGCCTTGCTGGGGGCTCTCGGGGGGGGGGGTGCTGAGACTGACCTGGGCTGGTTGGTGCGGAGGGTTCAGCCGCTTTGGGGATGTGGCGAGTTCAGTGTGATCCCGGGGGGTGTCCTGGCTAGCCTTGGCCTTTGAGGCTCCCTTCCTCCTTCCCTCCCTCCCTCCCTCCCTCCCCTCTCCCTCCTCCCTCCTCCCCAGGGAGTGGCTGGTGCCCCAGTGGGTGGAGCGGACGAGGGGAGGGGGCGGGTTCCTAGCTGGTGGGGCACCTCTTGGGCAGTGGGGCCTTCTTGTGCCCCATCTGCCCACCCTGTGGATTCTTGGACCCTGTTCAACTTGGGCTCCCATGGACTACAGTGTCCAGCCAAACAAAGGCGGGCTGAAGCCAAGATAAAGTGACAATAGCAGATACAGTTTTATGACTGTACTAAGCCTATGACTGTACAGTTTTATGACTGTACAAAGTTCCTACTGTGTGCTAGGTCAGGTTCAGGTTTGGCCCTTATGTATGTGAATCTTCCTGGCCACAGGGAGAGGAGGGATGTGATTGTACCCATTTTGCAGTCAAGAAGAATGAGGCTCAGAGATGTTCGGTGGGGTTTGAACCAGAGGCCATGGGACATCTTGACAACCCAGGCTCAGCCTGGGGGCCAGCCCAGGCCAGGACTGGCAGGAGGCAGGGGCACACTCAGTGCCCCAATGGGGCTTACGCCAGCTCCGGCCTGCCCTGGGGCAGCAGATAAGTCTTATCAGATGGAGGAGACTGTGGCTGTTGGCTCCGCGGTAACAGGCTGTCTTGGGATGGGGGGCGGGGCTCGGGGGGCCACCCAGGGACAGTGGCCTCAACTTATTGCCCGCCATGCTGCTTTGGAGGCGGGAAACAAGTGGGACCCAGGGTTGGTTTCTCTGCAGGTTCTTGAGGAGTGGGATAGGGTGGGGGAAGGGAAGAACTGAAGGGATAGAGAAGGGAGAGGGGCAGAGAGCAAGAGACAGAGAGACAGAAAGAGATGGAAATGGGAAGACACAGAAAAAGTGACAGAGCTGGAAGGAGGCAGAGAGGGGCACAGAAAGAAAGGCAAGACAGAGAGGAGAGAGAGAGACACCAAGAGAGCCAAAACAGTGAGGGAGACGCAAAGAGAAGGAGACATAGAGAAGGACAGAAGGCAAAAGATATGGCCTGAAAGTAACAGAGGCCAAGGACACAGGTGGAGAAACTGAGAAGGGAGACAAAGATGATATTGTAGAGAGGGAGACAGAGACAGAGAGGTATGCACAGAGTCTGAGAGGAAGTCCGTGAGACCAGGTGTCAGGCTGGGGTATACCCTGGGCAGGTGGTGCTGGTGTGGGTGGGACAGGGTTGACGTGATCCCTGTGATCTGTGGCTCTACCCTCAACTTGCTGAGAGGGACCTCCGGAACTTCTGCACCTCAGTCCCTACCTTTCTGCCCTTCCTCCCTCCCCCAAATAGTAACAACAGTGACAACAACCAGTGTCTCATGCTGACATAGACCCCAGGCCAGTCCTGTTCTGAGCACTTTCTCCATGTAAAATCAATGGATGCACGTGCACACAGTAGGTGTCCAACTTGGGACCCACAGCTTGGGTAAGTTGTGTCCAACTTACCCCATAGAGCAGGGGTGAGACTACCCAGTTGTGGCCCCAGGACTCCACAGGACAGAGCACTCTCCTGACCATCCATTCTACAGATGGGGAGACTGAGACCTGCCAAGGGCACAGGGAAATGATGCATCCCTGGGCCCGTGGGGCCTGCTCACCCGCTGGCTACCCCACAAGGAGCTTGCCATCCCCATCCTGCCTCCACGGGCTTCATTGTCCTTATAAGCAAAATTGGAGGTTAGAGGAGGAAAGAGAGCAGGGCTATGACTTTGCATTTATTGAGCTCCCACTGTGTGCCACGTCCTGTGCTGAGCCTTCATGAGTAAGAAGGGGTATGAAGACCCCTGGGACTTAAGTGGCAATGCTTTCAGGACTTACACTCTGGAGCCAACTTGCCCTCATTTATAGACTGCCCTAACCACCGACTGGCCATGTGGCCTTGGACGAGTTACTGGCCCCTCTGGACCTCAGTTCCTCATCTGTAGAGATGGGGTAATAATAGTGGCTACTCCATATGGTGATTGGGACAGCTACATGAGATTTAATCCGTTAAGTGATTTTAACTCACTTGAATCTGAAATCTCAATAAATGTTAGGTATTCTTATTTATTTACTGAGTGCCTACTGTATACAAGGGATAGTACTTGAACCTTTTTTACTAGCACTACTAATTCTAGTAATAATGCTGATAATATGCAACACCAATATCAATTTTAATTGATTGATATTTAATCCTAATTCTGATATTGATGTTAGCACTAATGCTAATCTTAATAGTGGTAGTAATACTAATTTTAAATCTAATAATTATTATTCCGATTCTAGCCACAGCCATACGAATACTAATTCTGATACAAATACTTCTCTTAGCACTAATACAGTAATAACAACAGCAGTATTGTTGGCTGAGCCTCCCCAGGCACTGTGCAAAATGCTCTCCGTGCCTAATTTTATCCCATTCTCACCAGGTCCTGGTAGTATAAGTGCATATAATTGCCCGCATCTTCCAGATTGGGAGTAGGCTCAGAGAATGAAGATGTTTGTCTGAGGCCCTGTGTTCTTGTCTCAACTCTGACACTGATTTGCTGTGTGATTCCTGGGCTGGCCACCCTCTGAGCCTCAGTTTCTTTGCCTGGATAATGGGTACAATCATAGAACCCACAGCGAATGTTGTCGAGGGGCCACTCAACACAGGTCCTGCCTGGCACACCATAAGTGACAAACTCTGTAATGGTAATTCTTCTCATTGTTATTTTCATTAGAAACAGCAGTTGCAATATTGGGAGCAAGGTAGGGAAATCTGTCCTCCTCAGGAAGGACAGGCTGGAGGCACATCTCAGACAAGAGTTTGGCCACTGGACGCAGCCTATTTCTTCATAACTGGAGCAGAGAAAGGGCTTAGGAAGGGAAGTAAAGGGTGGGGAGTGGGGGCCTCAGAGCCCTGCCTCCATCAAGAGCCAGAAACCCTGAGGCTCTGAGGCCAACCTTCACCCCATTCCCTCCCCCATCCCCGTGGAGGGGGCACAGGCCCAGAAGTCTGTGGGCGACAGTTCAGCCAGCAGGGAGGCAGCTGGGAGTGGGCAGATAAGGGAATCGGCAGGGCCAGGCCAGGCTTTGGGAGAGACCCACAAGGGTGGGGGTGGGGGTGGGGGTGGGGTGTCCAGGCCAAGCGTCCTCTCTGTCAGGCCTCCATTTAAGACTCAGCTCCAACATCCTCTCTTCCTAAAAGGCTTCCTTGACTGATTCCCTTCTTCCTGGCATCTTCTAGAGCTTTCTCTGTGCCCATAGCATGTGGACTATTTGTGCCTCTTCCAGACTGGAATCCACCAAGGCAGGGGCAGAACCTAAGTCTCCTTGGTGTCAGTAGTGCAGAGAGGAAACATCAAAGCCTGGCTGAGGAGTCAAATATTTGTCTCAGAACCGAACTGTTGGTTTTTCTTTTTCATTTTTCAAAAATGTTTGTTTTTTGAGAGAGCACGTGCAAGCTGGGGAGAGACAGAGAGAGAGACAAAAGGTCCAAAGCGGGCTCTGCGCTGATAGCAGAGAGCCTAACGTGGGGCTCAAACTTAGGAACATGCGAGATCATGACCTGAGCCAAAGTCAGGCACTCAACCAACTAAGCCACCCAGATGCCCGTTTCATTTTTTTAAGAGAAAAGTATAAAGGATACTTTAACAACCATTCACCCTTGTCAGACATTAGTATTCTGCTTCATTTGCTTCAGATACTTTTAAAATAAATATGTTATTACAGATACAGTTAAAGTTCTTACACAAATTCTATTTTCCTTTCTCCTTCCACTACCTTGAGTTTGGTGTTTATCTTCCTCATGTATATTTTTATTCTATTACTCCATACGTATGTATCCATAAACAGCATACAATAGTGGGGTTTTCGGCTTGCTTTTGAACTTCATATAAATGGAACCATATAGTTATGTTTCTTTTGTTCTACTTAATGTTTGTGACATTCATCCACATTGTTGTATGTATTAGTAGTTAATTCTTTTTTATTGAGATGTAATTCACATACCACAAAATTCACCCTTTTACTTATTTATGTACTTATTTTTAAGTATTTATTTTGAGAGAGAGTGCATGTGCACGTGTGAGCAGGGGAGGGGCAGAGAGAAGGAGAGAGAGAAATCTCAAGCAGACTCTGTGCTGTCAGCATGGAGCCTGACGTGGGGCTCGATGCCATGAACCATGAGATCATGACCTGAGCTGAAATCAAGAGTTGGACGCTCAACCAACTGAGCCACCCAGGTACCCCAAAAGTCACCCTTTTAAAGGGTGCATTTCAGTGGTTAGTACAGTCACAAGGTTATACAACTACTACCACTGTCTAATTCCAGAACATTTTCATCATCCCGAAAAGAATCCTGTACCTATCAGCAGGCATTCCTCATAATATTGTCTGTCTCCCCTCAATCCCTGGAAACCGCTAATCTACTTTCTGTCTCATAGATTTGCCTATAATGAACTTTTCATATGAATGGAATCATATAATATGTGGCTTTTTGTGACTGACTTCTTTCACTTTGCATAAAGTGTCCAAGGTTCATTCATGTTGTAGCATAGATCAAAACTTCATTCCTTTTTATGGCTGAATAATATTTCATTGTATGAACATTCTACATTTTGCTTGTCCATTCATCTAATAAGTTGACAATTTTGGGGATCGTGAATAATGCTGCTATAAACATTCATGTTAAAGTTTTTACGTGGGCGTATATTTTCAGTTCTCTTGGGTATATATCTAGGAATGGAGTTGTGGGGCCATACGGCAGTTCTGTGTTTAACTTTTTGAGAAATTGCAGAAGGATTCTCCACAGCAGTTGTATGAGGATTCTAATTTATCGACGTCTTCTCCAACACTTGGTATTGTTTCTCTTTTTTTACATTTTTGATTTTTTTTTGGAGAGAGGGTGCAAATGATCGAGGAGCAGAGAGAGAGAGAGAGAGAGAGAGAGAAAATCCCACGAGGGCAGAGAGTGGGAAAGAGAGAGAAGTGAGGCTCACCTGAAGTGGGGCTCAAGCTCACCCAAAGCAGGGCTCATTCTCACCCAAATCAGGGCATGAGCTCACCTGAAGCAGACAACAAGCTCACCCAAAGGGGGCTCAAGCTCACCTGATGCAGGACTTGAACTCACGAACCATGAGATCATGACCTGAGCCAAAGCCAGATGCTTATCTGACCAGGTGCCCCCTCTTTTTTTTTAACTTTATTTATCTTGAGAGAAAGAGAAAGAGAGAGCAGGGGGAGGAACAGAGAGAGAGGGAGAGAGAATTCCAAGTGGGCTCTGCGCTATGGGGCTCAAACTTACCAACTGCAAGATCATGACTTGAGCCCAAATCAAGAGTTTGACACTTAACCAACTGAGCCACCCAAGCGCCCCATATATTGTTTCTGTTTTTGATTCTGGTCATCCCAGTTGGTGTGATGTGACATCACATTGTGTTTTTGGTTTGATGTCCCTAATGACTAATGATGTTGAGCATCTTCTCATGTACTTGTTGGACATCTGTAGGTCTTCCATAGAGAAATATCTATTTAGATCCTTTGCCCATTTTTAATTGGGTTATCTTTTTGTCAAGTAGTATGAGTTCTTTATATATTCTAGATGCTAGTCCCTTATGAGATATGTGATTTGAAAATATTTTCTCCAATTGTTGGGTTGCTCTTTTACTTTCTTTTGCCCCTTGAAGTGCAAAAGCTTTTAGTTTTTATGAAGTCCAATTTATCTAGTTTTTCTTTGGTTGCTTATGTGTTAGGTGTCATATCTAAGAAACCATTGCCTAGTCCAAGGTCACAAAGATTTATGCATGTTTTCTTCTAAAAGTTTTATAGTTTTAGCTCTTACATTCATGTCTTCTCTTTATTTTGGTTAATTTTTATATATGGTGTGAAATAGAGGTCCAGTTTCATTCTTTTGCATGTGGATATCCAGTTGTCCCAACACCGTTTGTGGAAAAGATTGTTCTTTCCCCATTGAATTGTCTAGGCACGCTTGTCAGAAATCAGTTGCCCATAATGTATGAGTTTATTTCTGGACTCTCAATTCTATTCCATTGACTTATATATCTTTTTTTTTAAGTTTATTTATTTTGAGAGAGACTGAGACAGCATGAGTAGGGGAGGGACAGAGAGAGAAGGAGAGAGAGAATCCCAAGCAGACTCCACGCTGCCAGCACAGAGCCTGACACAGGGCTGAAGCCCATGAAACCATGGGATCATGACCTGAGCCAAAACCAAGAGTTGGATGCTCAACCAACTGAGCAACCCAGGTGCCCCATTTATTTATCTGTTTTTATGCCAGTACCACATCACCTTGATCACTACAGCCGTGTAGTACATTTTTAAATCGGAAAGTGTGAGTCCTCCAAATGTGTTTTTCTTTTACGAGATTGTTGTAGCCATTCTCAGTCCATGCCATTTTCATATGAATTTTAGGATCAGTTTGTCGCAAGCTTGGATTCTGATATGAATGGCACTAAACCTGTAGATCAGTTTGGTGAGTATCGCCATATTAATGCTATAAAGTCTCCAATCCATGAATTTATGATATCTTTTCATTTATTTAAGTCTTATTTAATTTTTTAATGTTTATTTGTTTTTGAGAGAGAGAGAGAGAGCAAGCAGGGGAGGGGCAGAGAGAGAGGATCTGAAGCAGGCTCCGCACTGACAGCAGAGAGTCCAATGTAGGGCTCGAATCCACAAACTATGAGATCATGACCTGAGCCAAAGCTGGTCACTTAACTGATTGAACCACCCAGGCACCTCAGTGTTATTTAATTTCTTTCAACAGTGTTTTATGGTTTTTAAGTATACAAGTCTTACCCATCTTTTGTTAAATTTATTACTAAGTAGTTTATTCTTTTTTATGCTATTGTAAATGGAATTGTTTTCTTCATTTTTGGATTGTTCATTGCAAGTATATAGAAATCTGATTAAATCTTGTATGATCTAGTATCCTGCAACCTTGCTGGGTTCATATATACATAAAACGTAGTCTCACATATATATGTAATGGTTTTGTTGTGGGTTCCTTAAGATTTTCTCTGTATAAGATCATGTCACCTGCAAATACTGATGGTTTTACTTCTTTTTTTTTCCCCAATCTGGATGCTTTTTATTTCTTTTTCTTGCCTAATTGCCCTGACTAGGACCTCCACTATGTTGTTGAATAGAAGTGGTGAGAAGGGACATCTTTGTCTTGTTCCTGATCTCTAAGAGAAAGTTTTTAGTCTTTCATCATGAAGTATGATATTAGCTATAGGTTTTTTGTAGATGCACTTTTTAAAAATTTCAGTGTAGTTTTTTTTTTTTTTTTAAGTAATCTCTATATCCAACATGGGGCTTGAACTCACAACCCTGAGATCAAGAGTTGCATGCTCTACCGAGCCAGCCAGGCACCCCATTTTGTATATTCACTTTATCAGGTTGAGGAAGTTCTCATTTGTTCCTAGTTTGTTGAGTACTTTTATAAATGAAATGGTATTGAATTTTGTCAGATGCTTTTTCTGTATCTGTTGAGAAGATCATGTGGTTTTTGTCCTTTATTAATATGGTATGTTACATTGGTTTTCTTATGTTGAGCAAATCTTGCATTTCTTGGATCAATCCCACTTGGTTATGGTGTATAATCCTTCTTATATATTGCTGAATTCTATTTACTAGTATTTTGTTGAAGATTTTTGCATCTATATTCATAAGAGATACAGGTCTATAGTCTTCTTGTTGTGTTTGTGTCTGGTTTTGGTATTAGGTTAGTGCTGACCTCATAAGTTTATTCCCTTTTATGGCTGAGTAGTATTCCATGGAATGGATGTATCATGGTTTGTTTAACCATTCATCTGTTGATGGACATTTGGGTTGTTTCCAGACTTTTCTGTGTTACAGCACACCTGTAATTTACAAACTCATACTTCTCTGTGCACACACATGTGAAAGAGTTTCTCCGGGGGCAGAGGATATTAGTCCATCTTTCCATTCATTCACCCACCCACCCATCTATCCATCCATTCATCTATGTACGTATTCATTCATTTACCCACCTGCCGCCCACTCTCCCTCCCTTCCTCCCTCCTTTTCTCCTTCTTTCCCTCATTTCTATTTCCTTTCTTTCTTTCATAAATCATCTATCTCCAGGCATATGACATCTGGGTCCAAGGCAAGCTGTCTTTTTTTTTAAGTTTATTTATTTATTTTAAGAGAGAGAGCAAGAGAGCACGCAAGTGAGAGCAGGGGAGGGAGAGAGAGAGAATCCCAAGCAGACTCCTCTCTGTCAGTGCGGAGCCTTATGTGGGGCTCAAAACCACAAAATGAGATCATGACCTGAGCCGAAACCAAGAGCTGGACGCTTAACCAACTGAGCCACCCAGGCACCCCTCCCCCTGCTTTTAAGTTTATTTATGCAAGCTGTCTTTTAAAAATAGGAAGCGTGGCCCAGGCGGCCCTGGGTGCCTAGCTGCTGGGTGGCCTCTGGGTCTGGGTGGCCTCTGTAGCCTGGGGGTGGTAGTGCTGGAGGTGGCAACCAGCAGTGCCCCAGGGACCCTGTACCCTTGCCAGGCACCACAGCAGTAGGAGGGCCACTAGTTTCTGTACTACAGAGCAGCAGGTACAGTAGCCATGCCCTGCTCTCCTATGATGGGATCAACCATTAGAAGGTGCTAATCCCCTGCAAGAGATTATTTGAAAAATTTTGTTCTATAAGGACGGAGTGATGTTTCAGATTGAATAAGCCACCAAGCAGTGCGCCAAGATCACCCTGATGGACCCCTGGGACCCTCTAGACATTCCTCAGAATGCCACCTTTGAGGACTAGTTGACGACTAGTTCTCCATAGGGGGCTCCAGGAGCAGATCAAGGTCCAGAAGTGGTCTGACAGAAAGCAGCTAGATCATATGAAATCTGGGTTGGCATTTATACAGTTAAAAATGGTTATCCTGGGGCGCCTGGGTGGCGCAGTCGGTTAAGCGTCCGACTTCAGCCAGGTCACGATCTCGCGGTCCGTGAGTTCGAGCCCCGCGTCAGGCTCTGGGCTGATGGCTCAGAGCCTGGAGCCTGTTTCCAATTCTGTGTCTCCCTCTCTCTCTGCCCCTCCCCCGTTCATGCTCTGTCTCTCTCTGTCCCAAAAATAAATAAACGTTGAAAAAAAAATGGTTATCCTGTCCAGAAAGCCTTCACCAAAACTGTGATACTGTGCATGCAGTTTTTCAACATGCAGCTGGGCATTAAAGACCCCTGGGTGTTTACCCCGCTAAGCACCTGCCAGGTGGCCCAGCCAGAGAGGATGAGTGTGAACTGCACCTGGTAAGCCCATGAATGCATAAGTGGCAGCATTGGGCATCATCCCCAGCTCAAGAGGGATTTGACACTTGAGAAATGAAAAACGTCATTGGCGATAAATATCATAATTGAAGGAAGATAAACATTGATGTGGGTTTTTTTTTGTATGTATGATTTTGACTACTCAAGCTACGTATACAGAATGGGGTGGAATGGAGAATGTGTAGTAATATGAACAGAAGAGATAGCTAAGATGGAGATTGCAGACGTTTGTATAGTTTGTGTGGGTGCTGTGCTTTCTGCATATGCAGGTGTATCTAAGTGTGGTGGCACACGTGAGGTGAGCATCAGCACGAGCAGTTTGCCTTGGCAGGGAGGAGGGTCTCATTACTGACATTGCTGAGAATTGCTGAATTGCTGCCCTGTGGTGATGATAAAATGCAGAATGATTTTAATCAGTTTTATTATTAATTTTTGAGTTCTCTGCAGATAATGGCCCCTTTATTGCCTGTGCCAGGGTGGTGACTGTTTCCCCTGCCCTGTCTCCTGCTCCCTTGGCCACCGACAAAGTGATTCCTCAAAAATCTCTTCCAGAGTTAAGAGCTTTGTGACATGATCTGATTGATGTAAGTTTGGGGAGGAAATGAAAGGCTATAATACAGAGTAATTATTCCTCAAATAGAAACTTAAAAGTGTTTATTTATTTTGAGAGTGAGAGAGCACATGTGGGAGGGACAGAGAGAGGGAGAGAGAGAATCCCAAGCAGGCTCTGTCTGTGCTGTCAGTAGAGAACTCCATGCGGGGCTCCATCCCATGAACTGTGACATCATGACCTGAGCCGAAATCAAGAGTCAGATGCTTAATCAACAGAGCCACCCAGGTGCCCCTCAAAGAGACATTTTATTTTATTAAAAATTTTTAATGTTTATTTATTTACATTTTTTATGTTTTTATTTTATTTTTGAGAGAGAGGAGAGAACATGAGCAGGGGAGGGGCAGAGAGAGAGGGAGACACAGGATCTGAAGCAGGCTCCAGGATCTGACCTGTTGGCACAGAGCCCAATGCAGGGCTTGAACCCACGGATTGTGACATCATGACCTGAGCCAAAGTCAGACATTTAACACACTGAGCCACCCAGGCGCCCCTCAGAGAGACATCTTAAGCAAGAGGGTTTGAAAATCTTAATGTCTCTACGTAGGTAAGCATGAGCCACGTATGCTTCCATTTTTCTACGCAAGAATGTTGATATATGTGCTTAATCATCACAGACTTGTCAGGAGACCTAGAAAGGCAGATAGTATTCTAAAAATAGCATTGAACTGGGAGTCAGTAGACTGTTGTCTCCAAAGTCCACGACTGGAATTCCCTTGTACTTGAACTCCTTTGATTAACTAAATGTACTATGCTTTCCCTCACCAGGGCCATCCTGGAACATTGTTTCACTGCCTCTTTATCTATGTAACTCCTGTGCATCCTTCCTAGGTCAGCTCACGCTTGACCTTTGCAGAGCTGCTCCCGAACCTGGATTGGGTGCATCTTGTAGCTTGAGCATGCTGTTCTCACAATACTGATTAGACTGTGTGTTAATTTCTTTCTTATTGGACACCATTGCCCACTAGCCTGGCTATGAGCTCCTTGAGTACAGTTACCACGTTCTGTTTACTTTTACATGACCTGCACCAAGTAAGTGCCTGGCACATGGTCAGTGCCCTAAACATTTGTAGAGAATGCCAGCTTCTCTGGTCATTAGTTTACTCATCTGTGAGTGGGTTAGGTTTGCTGACTTCTAGGAAGACTCCTACTAACAAAATTTATTGTTCTAGATTCTTCTACTGTTGTGATTCATCTGGCTATCATCTGTTACTAGGAGAAATGTGTGATATCTATATTATGCTGAAAATCTGTATTAGAGTTTATGTTATCTTAATACGTATTTAATTGCCAAAATAAATAGTAAAAAATTAAAAACAGGCAGGAAGCCTGCTACAGCTTTTGGCAAAGCCTTTCACATGCTGAAACTCACATCCTTACACATCCTCTCTTTCGTTTGGGGGGGCTTTTTGGGGGTTCACTCATAGGGTCTGGCTGAACCACCAGCTGGGGACTGTTTAGAGACTAGAGTCCACAAGACTAGAGGCTTGCTCACATCAAAAGACTGTCATACATGCTCCTTTATCCATCACTCATTCATTCAGGACGCTGTACTCTTTCCTTTTCCTTACTGCCTGCCTCATTTGCTGGTTAATCCTTGTTTCAGAACTCTAAATGTCTTTGGACCTCTTCTCTAGTTGACAGTTTCTCTTTTGGTGAACTTATCCAGTCTCTGTCTTCAGAGTATCTCCATAATCTAACCACCTTTTATCACCTCCCCTGCCGGCACGGCACCGCTTGCCTGGACCACTATAGTAGCCTCCCCCTCACAGTCCTCTGTTCCTGCCCTCACACCTACAGCCTATTTTCTTCACAGCAGCCAGAGGGAGCCTGTTAAATCCTGTCAGATCATGGCCCTCCTCTGCTCATGACCCTTCCGTGGCTCCCCTGTCACTCAGAGTAAAAGCCAGAGTTCTCTCCGTGGCCCATGATACCCTACACAATCAGTCTCCCACCCCGTGTCTGACCTCACCTCCTGCTGCTCCCCCCTCCACTCACTGCTCACTTTGCACTGGCCTCACTGTTCCTCATGCACCAGGCACGTTCATGCTTCAGGGCCTTTGCACTGCCTGTTCTCTCTGCTTGTTATGCTCTTCCTCCAGCTATTGGTGCACCTCCTTCCCTCATCTTGGATCTGCATGCAAATGGCTTCTCAGTGAAGTTTCCCCCCACCATCCTATTACACGTTAGAAACTGCCCCAGCAATTTTTATCTGCATTCCCTCTTTTCCATGTTGTCTTTTGCTCCAAAGTATTTATCATCCTCTAATATACTTCATATTTCCCTTACTGTTTTTTTTTAAGTAGGCTTCATGCCCAGCATGAAGCCCAATGTGGGGCTTGAAATCACAACCCTGAGATGAAGACCTGAGCTGAGATCAAGAGTCTCAGAGGCTTAACCAACTGAGCCACCCAGGCAGCCCTTCTTTACTTTTTTTTTTAAGTTTATTTATTTTGAGAGAGAGAGAATGCACACGAGTGGTGGGAGGGGCAGAGAGAGGGGGAGAGAGAATCCCAACAGGGTCTGTGCTGTCAGCATGAGCCCGTTGTGGGGCTTAATCTCCTGAGCCCTGAGATCATGACCTAAGCCAAAATCAAGAGTTGGACGCTTAACCAACTGAGCCACCCAGGTGCCCCATATTTTCCTTACTTAATTTTATTTATTTTGTCTCTTCTACTAGAATGACAACTCCCCAAACCTAGGTATGCTTATCCTTTTTGTTCAACACTGTCTCCCCAATGTCTGGAACAGGGCCAAGCACAGAGTGGGTGCTCAGTATGTGTTTATTAGTTGATTGAATGGATGGTGTTGGGAGGGGGAGGCAGAAACAGATGAAATTTGTCCCAGTCCTGTCTACTCTGTCAGGAGCTGAGCCTCAGTTAAGATGAATCTGGACCTACCAGATCCAAAAGTAGACAGCACCACATACCCTGGGGGTGAGATCAAGTAAGGCATTCCAGGAGGAGGTAGTATCACTTGGGGTGGTCCTTGAAGGTTCCGTGGGACTCACAGAGATCTTGAGGTTCAGTGAAGCCTTTGGGGTGGAGGACACAGGGAGCAGCACTTGGAAGGGATGAGGTGAATTCCAAAAGGATGAGAAAGGATGGGCTCACTAACAAGGACAATCTGTCAGGGGCCCTGAATCCCAAGGGGATGACCCTGGATTTGGTCCTCAGAGATGTCATACCCTGGTCACTGACCCCCAAACAGCTCAGAGACCTCACACCCTGGACAAACATTCATACATAGCACTGAGACAATAATAATGAAGAGCTCATATTAATTGAGAGGTTGTTAATTTATTAGGGGAGCCTTGGATGGAGGACATTCAGACATGTAATTTTGGTCCCAAACCCAACTCAGGTCCCCCCAGTAGGAAGAATGAAGTGCTGAAGTCCTCAGTCCTTGGAGATCTCTGGGCTTGGGTGAGAGTTTGCAGGCAGAAAGGGAGAGGGAGACATCACAGGGAACAGAATGGCAGAGGGCCAGCCTCAATCATGAGGAGATATAGTTGGACACCTCAATCAGGTTTCTGTCAGGGTCTCGGAAGTAGATGGACATAATGGGTCCTTTGGCCCCTGTTCTGGGGACTGGACCCTCCTCAACGGGGACATCACAAACCTGAAGTGGGAGGAGAACACAAAAGTCATTCATCACAGTCCATGTATGAGACCAAAATTCAATTCTTAGAAGACCCCTGATATCTTTCTGACTTCATCTCCTTCCATTCTCCCCTCCCTCACTCTGGCCATTTACCGGCTGTGTGGCCTCGATCATGGTACCTAACTGCTCTGTACCTCAATTTCCTAATCTGTAAAATGGGGATGATAAAATGGTGCCTAGTATTATCTAGTAAGTGGCAGAGCCAGAATTCAAACCCAGGTAGTCTGGGCCAAAGCCCATATTCTTAGCCCCTATGCTTTCCCCCACTTTACTTCCAAACCAGACTTTTTCACTGATACTTTCCAAAGAAAGAAATATATGCAAGACCTTATTCTGTGTTCCCCAAAAGGGGAACCAATGCTTCCTTTACATTAAACCATTTTAAGTGTTAGAAATACACCAAATTAAATATTCCCTCTTCAATCCTATTTCAATCCTCTTGTTCCTTTTTTTAAGTGTTTATTTTTGAGAGAGAGAGAGAGAGAATGAGTGGGGGAAGGGCAGAGAGAGCGGGAAACACAGAAGCAGGTTCCAGGCTCTGAGCTGTCAGCACAGAGCCCAACACGGGGCTTGAACTCACAAACTGTGAGGTCATGACCTGAGCTGAAGTTGGATGCTTAACCAACTGAGCCATCCAAGTGCCTGTTTGTTTGTTTGTTTTTATTATTAAGTAATCTCTACACCCAATGTGCGGCTTGAACTCAGGACCCCAAGGTCAAGAGTTGCATACTCTTCCTACTGAGCCAGCCAGGTAGGTGCCCCCTATTTCAATCCCGATTCTATCAAGAAGAAAGTCTCTGGTGGATGCTACCAAGTCCTTAGCACCTCCCCAACCATTTGCCAAATCTCCCTTTGTAACATCAAGCCTAGAGGGTTCAGAGAAAGGAAGTGGATAGAATCTAATGACTGGTGTTTTTATAGCTGTTTGTTTTTACAGTTAACTTCCCTTTGTGTCAAGATATAATGGTCTGTTCATGTACTTGGTTGAACATTTGCTTTTTACATAAATGCATTTATGTAAAAAGAATTTAGGTTTGTATTCTTTACAAGAATGATGTAAATGTATTTGTTTACATGAAAATATGATGTCAGGAAAAAGAACGAGCAAATGGTTGTATACAGGCATGATCTGGATATGACAAAACCTGTTATGTCTGAAGTTTGAGGAACACCCAGCTGGGTCATGCATTCTGTTTTCACCATACCAGCAGCAGCTTCTCAAAAAGAATGGATGTCCAACTCACCTTGAGGTGCTGGACCATTTCCTCCAAAGGTACCTCTGTGATCAGACATATGTCCAGGGAGCCAGGAACTGGGTGAGCAGCTTTGGGTTCAAATTCCTTTCCCACCTCATGGAGGTTAAATTTCTGGTCTCCAAAACACAATGCTTTCCGTTTGCCCTATTTGGGAAGGAGGAACAACTGAGAACAACCTCCAAGGTTAAAAAAAAAAAAAGGTAAAATGGGGCTTTTAATTAAAAACAACCTCCCTGGGGCTCCTGGGTGGCTCAGTAAGTTAAGCGTCTGATTGTTGATTTTGGCTCAGGTCATGATCTCGCAGTTTGTGAGTTCGAGCCCTACATGGGGCTCTGAGCTGACAACACTCAACCTGTTTGGGATTCTCTGTCTCCCTCTCTCTGCCCCTCCCCTGCTTGCTCTCTATCTCTCTATCTTAAAAATTAAAAAAAAAAAATTGTGCGGTGCCTGGGTGGCTCAGTTGGTTTTAGCATCCACCTTGGGCTCAGGTCATGATCTAGCAGTTTGTGAGTTTGAGCCCCACATCAGGCTCTTTGCTGTCAGTACAGAGCCTACTTCAGACCCTCTGTCCCCTTCTCTTTCTGCCCCTCCTCTACTTGTTCTCTCTCTCTCTCTCTCTCTCTCTCTCTCTCTCTCTTTCTTTCTCTCTCTCTCTCTCAAAAATAAATGAGTAAACTTAAAAAATATTTTAAAAATTTTAGGGGCGCCTGGGTGGCTCAGTCAGTTGAGCGTCTGACTTCAGCTCAGGTCATGATCTCATGGTTTGTGGGTTCCTGCCCTGCATATAGCTCTGTGCTGTCAGCGTGTATCCCACTTCAGATCCTCTGCCCCTCCCCCAAATGAATAAACATTTTTTTTTTTAAAAAGTAAACTCTCTACATCCAACATGGGGCTCAAACTCACAACCCTGAGATTAAGAGTCTCAAGCTCTACTGACTGAGCCAGCCAGGAGACCCATATATCTAAGAATGTTTTACTCTACACTCACCTTGATTAATAGTTTGGCTGCACATAGAATTCTAAGTTGAAATTTTCCCCTCAGAACCTTGAAATTTGGAGTGCCTAAGTGGCTCAGTTGGTTAAGCATCCAACTCTTGATTTTGGCTCAGGTCATGATCTCACGCCTCATGAGTTTGAGCCCCAGGTCAGGCTCTGTACTGACAGTGTGGAGCCTGCTTGGGATTCTCTCTCTCTGCCTCTGCCCTGCTCGTACATGATCTCTCTCTCTTTCTCTCAAAATAAAGTTAAAAAAAAATCTTGAAATTGTTCTATTGTCTTCTGGTCTCTGATGTGACTCATGGGCAATCTGGTATCTGCATATTTCTTTTCCCTTTGTAGTTGAACTACTTTTCTTTTTTTTAATATAGTTTTAATTTTTTAAAAATATTTATTGAGAGAGAGAGAGCAAGAGTGAGCACACAAGCAGGGGAGGCGCAGAGAGAAGGAGAGAGAATCCCAAGTAGGCTCCACACAATCAGTGCAGAGCCCGATGCACGGCCCGAACTCATGAACTGTGAGATCGTGACTTAAACTGAGATCAATAGTTGGACGCTTAACCGATTGAGCCACCTAGGTGCCCCTAACTACTTTTCTTTTTAACTTCTTTGAAAGCTCTTACGATATTCATTTCCACTTTGATGTTCTGTAACTTCCCAAGAACATATCTAAGTGTCAATGTGCTGGATACTCTTCCACACAAAGACTGGAAAGTTCTCTTGCGTTACTTTTATGACAGTTTCCTCCCTACCTTTTTCTCCATTCTGTCTCTGGAAGTTCCACTATTTAGAATTTGGAATCTCCTACATTGATCCTTTGCATTTTTCTCACAGATTTCCTCTGAGGTTGTTTTTTTTTGTTTTTTTTTTTTTTTGAGGGGAAGGGGGCTGAAAAATATTATAACCAAATTCTACTTCACTTGCAGTTTGCATATGGGAAAGTGATTACCTTGAAAGTTGTGACTTCCATGCCCAGGATCTTGGAATAAAACATCGTGGTGTCTTTGATACTCTTTACTGTCATCACAATGTGGTCCAGTCTATGGATAAGACATGGGGAAGGAGTCTGACTGCTGTTCCTCCATGACTTAAAAAAAAATTCAAAAGAGATCACATTGTCACTGGTCACACCCAAATTTCCTGTTTCCTTCTCAGCTCTCCTCATCTCCACAATGACTATACTTCCTCCTCAACCCCATTTCCAGGGAAAAGTCCTGGGAAAAAACTTGAGGAGAGTCTTATCACCCATGTGTAGATTCACAAGAGTCTGCCATGATCATTCTCTACTGTTTTCTTATTCTCTTTCCCCCTCTAGAGGGCTAGAGATGAAGTTTAGGGAAGTGGAGACCAAGAAAAAACCCTCTCTTGTTGTCCCCAAGCTGGAATTCATATCTTTTGCAAGGAATGAAGGACACAGAGGAGCCCCAACCCCTAAAAGTACAAGCCCTCTGTTGGCCAGTTTTACTCAGTACCCTTTTTTTCTCACTCCTCAGCTATGCCAGGACTGGAAGGGAGCATCTCAGATGAAATAAATGTTTCTAAGGCATGTGTATTTCCAGACTCACCTTGATACCTAGAGGGAGGGCACACCTCCCCCCTTCTTACTTCCTGCCCTCAGCACACTTCCCACCTGACCTTTCTCTTGATTTGCATTCTTTAGTAATTTGTACATTTACACTACATGTGCTACAGGATTATAAGGTGCCTGTGGTCTGGCACTATAGCACAATATAGTGGTTAATAGAACAGATTTGGGGAGCCAGACTGATGTTTAATTAATCTTGCTGTGCCTTGGTTTCCTTCTGTAAAATGTGCATGATTATATATATATATATATATATATATATATATATATATATATATATATATGATTATTGTGAACATTAAAAAAAAATTGTATTTTTAAGGGCTTAGAACAATGCCTGACACATAGCAAGTGCTGTAAGAGTCAATGATGATGATGATGTTGTCATGGTCATCTTGTTAAATTTCAGATTCCCTTCCATGGCCCTTAGTCTCTACAGCCCCATCCATTTCTTTTGAACTCCAAGCTACATTGTCTTTTGCCTGTTCTCATAAGGGCAATCTTTGTATCTTTGGCCTCAGGGCCTTATGCATATCTAATGCATATGCTATTATCTGTCTCTAGGACTAGAATATAATTTACATAAGGGTAGAGATTTCTCTCTGTTTTGTTCCCCACTGTGTCCCAAACAACTAGCAGATGTTCAGTAATATCTGTTAAATTAGTGGATATCTACTACAACAATTAGGCCCAGCGCCTAGCACAAAGTCTGACTTCTACTCCACTCTACTCCATTCCATTCCATTCCATTCCATTCCATTCCATTCCATTCCATTCCATTCCATTTTACCCTATACTATTATATTCATTCCATTCCACTGTGTTCCATTCTATTCAAACCATTACATTTTAAACAATTGATTTAACTGAGCCCAACTGTAAAAAATGCTGTGCTGTTGTATTTTCATGAGTGGAAGAGGTGTTAGCAATGTTGCTGAGTTTTACTGTCCTGGTGGATACAGAGGATCCACAGGGACACAGAAGCAGTATAATGAGAAAATGACTGGCATTTGGGCTCCATTGAAAATAAAGTAGAATGCTAAAAACCTTTTAATGTCTGTAGGGTCTGTAATAGCACCCCCTTCTCATTTCTGATATTGGTAATTTATATTTTTTTCTGTTAAAAATTTGAGAGAAAACACATTACTAATATTTTATTAATCGGTTCAAAGAATGAATTTATGACCTTGTCAATTTTCTCCAATGTATGTTTGCTTTCTATTTTACCAGTTTCTGCTCTTTATAATTCCTTCCTTCCACTTTCATAAACGTAAATTTGCTGTTCCGTTTCTAGCTTCTTGATAAGGAAGCTCAGATCATTGGTTTTCAATTTTCCTCATCTCTGCATTTAGAACTATAGATTACCCACTAAGCACAGCTTTAGCCATAACCCCCAATTTTGGTAGTCTATTGGAAATCAACTCAACCCATTCCTCCCATTTTCAGTGCCTGCCAGCTCAGACTCACTCCCCAGATTCTGGTTTGCAGAGAAGGAACTCCATCCTCACAAATTCAAGGATGAGCAGGGCTGGTTCTCTTAAGGACCCAGAAGAAGGCCAGTGTGGTTTAGAATCCAAGAGTGAGTGAGGCATGAGTAGGTGGAGAAGGCAAGGGCCAGATAGTTCAGGGTTGTTGAGGCGAGGTGAGGGAGGCTGGTTTATAAAAAGATCATCAGGACATAGTAATCATATAAGGCTTACTCTTTGCCAAGCCCTGTTCTAAGCACTACATGAAATGTAATCCATCTTATTCCCCACAGCAAATCTCTCTATATAATAGAGTGCCCAGAACACGATGTCCTCCCTCCTGCCTCCTCTTTTTCTACAGAATCCTCTACAAGGTCTCCTTCAGGGTGTCAGGGGCCCCTGGAATTCTCCTGGCAAAGTTCAAGGTCAGTGCCCTGTTTTCTGGCCCCTTCCCACACTGCCCCATCTTGATGTTCCTGGCCAAACTGGAGGAGCCAGGAGCCACCCTGAGGGAGCAAAGCAGTCATCCCTCAGCTCAGGGCCACTCCTGCAGACGTGTTGCGGTCTGAGTTAGAACAGGGCCTTTCCATGTCCCTCTGCTGCCCTCTGCTTGTCTTTGAAAGAGGAAGAGAGAGGAGGACCGGGAAAATGGATGTCCGCACTTCAGGATAGCCCACAGAGAAAGGAAACCGGTTACCAGGCCTGGGCTAGGCAATTCCCAGCCTTGGGGCAAACGCCTATGCCCCAGGCCCCTGGGATCACCCCACTCACCTGCTTCTCCAAAGTCCTGCCCCACATCCTGGCTGGCAGCCTGGAGGGCAGACGGCACAGCATGGCAGGCTAGGTGTCTTTGCCCTGGAGCCTCCAGACAACCCTTTGGCTCAGTCCCTAGAGATCAAGGGGCAGAAATGGGAGGGCCCCAGGCTGAGGACTGCTGGTAGTAACAGAAGTCGGCAGTATAAGAACTCTGATATAAAACTCAGGGCCGTGAAAGTAAAAGCTTAAGGTGTGACTTGGTCAGCTCAGGCCACCATAACAAAGCACCACAGACTGGGGGGCTTAAACAACAGAAATTAGTTTTCTCACAGTTCTGGAGGCCCAAAGTCTGAGATCAGGTGCTAGCAGGATCACATTATGGTAACATCTCTCTTTCTGGCTTGAAGAGGACCACCTTCTCTCTGTGTCCTCACATGGTGGAGAGAAAGAGCAGGCTCTGGTTTCTTATAAGGGCATCAATCCCATCATGAGGACCCCACCCTCATGACCTCATCTAACCCTAAACACCCCCCCAAAGGCTTCACCTCTGAATACCATGACACTGGGGGTTAGGGCTTCAACATAAGGATTTGGGGGGACACAAACATTCGGTCCATAACAAGGTGTATGTGTAAGGGATTGCTTTGTAATAACACAGAAAAATCACCCATCCCAAGTATGGTGGGGGGATCTTTATTCTAGGGTGCGAGACCTCTGGTCTCCTTAGGCTTGTGTCCCCAGAATATGAGACCCCTGATCTATTTGGGAGTCAGAGTTTGTGTCCAGGGTGTGAAGTTAAAAGCTATCTGGGTTAAGATATGACCACTCTGGCTTATGGGTCTGTTTCTGAGCCGAGATCTCTAAGCTGTTAAGTGCTCTGTGTCCCAGGGTGCAATGTTTCTGAATTCTTTCAGGGTGTGAACTCTCAGGTTTTCCCCATCCCCAGTCATCCCTTTACCATGCCCTCTCCCAACACTGCTGAGAGGGAACATTCATCAGTCCCACTGTTGTTTACCTTACCCTGAACTGAGTTCCCTGTGTGTGGTGGTGGTGGTGGTGGTGGTTTATTTGTCTAGCTCCCGGGGCATGGGGCATGTGAGTTTGAAATTTTCCTAGGCACACCCCAGATATACCCCACACACACACACAAGTTCTCTGTGCTATGCTTATTGACTTTAGCATATGATTTTCCCCTTATAATACATGAATATAGGTTTGCATAAAAAGTTTCAACAGTACATCAGTATATGGACTACAAGCACATCCTCCAGTCTCCAAAAATTACCACTGAGGACAGTTGCTGGTGTTTCCTTACACTCGCGCACACGTGTCACCATAACCAGCCCCCACCTGCTTTTCTTTGTCAACAGCCTGTCCTGTGGAAGGCACACACAGGTCTCACTCATTCTGTCTCACACCCAGTGGGTGCTCTGTGGTAGAATATGAACCCCCAGCATTCATGTCACTCTGTGAAAGTCATTGGCTATATTATAGGTGGACATTTACAAGGTTGTCCCAATTGTTGGCTCCTACCAGCCTTGTGCACACAGCTCTGAAAATGTACATGCATGTTAGAGTTAGAAGTGGAATTGAGGGGTCAGAGGGTTCATTCATTCACCAAACACCTAATGAGTGCGTTCTGTGTACTGACTGCTGTTCTAGGTGCTGCGGTGACATTAAAGAACTAGATGGACAAATGTCCTTGCCCACATGGAGCTGACATTCTAGTTGGGGAGGAAGAGGGTGTAAAATGTTGATTTCCATAAATGTTTCACAAGATCCTGGAAGGTTTTACTCCCATTAATGGTGCCTTTACTGGCTTCCTCTCCACTACTCCCTGCAGGCTGGAGTCTGTCACGGGAGGCTAGCTGTCTTGGTCTTTGCTCTCTACAAAATCTGCAGGGTCTGGGGCTGGGATGGTCTATTTGGGAATGTGGATATATATATGTGTGTGGTTGGGGAGGAGGCTATGGGAATTGAATGGTCCACCGGAGAGAGTGAGGGGAAATAGGAATAGAAGAGGTCACTTGGTGGTGTGGGCCGGAGCTAGGGACACAATGATCCGCTGAATTAGGTATGAACATCCACTCTCAGGTCACATCCACAGAGGGTGTGGGGGAGTAGCAATGCTGAGAAATCCAGTACTGTCTTAGAATATACCATCGTGTGGACACCCTTCAGGTCACAGAGATAGTGGTGTGCATAATTCTGGAGTCACACAGAGTGGAGTGTGAACAGTCGTGGAGCCACATAGATAGGGGTGTGGCCACCACATGAGGTAGTATACTCTAGGGGGTGGACAGCCTTGGGTTACTCAGATGGGGGTCTGGGCAATCCAGAAGTCACACACCGTAGGGAGTGTTTACTCCTTGAATCATACACACTGAAGTCCGCACACTCTTGAGGTCATGCAGAGTGGGTAGTAGACACTTCTGGGGTCAGATTGACTACCATGTTGACACTATAGTAGTCAAACAAAGTGGGAAGCAGATGGTCCTGGAGTCAAACAGATTTGCATATGGACACTTCTGGGGTCACACATGCTAGGGAGTAGACACTCCTGAGTCACCCAGACTGCCTAATAGACATTCACAGGGTCACACATGCCAGGGTGTGGACATTCCAGGGGTCAGATAGCAGATTGGATCGTGGAGATTTTGGGGTCATTCAGACTGGGATGTGGGCACTCCTGGACTCAGCCTAAGGTGTAGACGACTGTGAGGTAAGAATGAATGGGTGTGGACAGACATGATGTCACAAAGATGGGGGTTTGAACATTCCTGGAGTCACTCATGCTGGAGTGTGGACAGACATAGGGTCACTCAGAGGTGTGAACACTCCAAGGGTTCTGTTACACACACTGGAGAGTGGAAATCTCTGGGGTCACACAGGGGGAGTTTGGGACTCTTTAAGTTAAAAACACTGGGAAATGGAGACTCCTAAAAGCACACATATTGTGGATTGGGCATTCTTTGTGTTACATAGACTGGGATGTGAACATCTATGGTGTTATACAGACTGAGGAGTAGACACTCCTGGGATTGTAGTGACTGAGGTAGGGACAGTTACCTGGTCAAATAAATGATGTGTTGGCACCCCTCAGGTCAGAAACTGAGGTGCAGACACTCCTGTGGTCACACAGAGTGATTGATGGATACTCCCTGGTATAGACTTAGGAGTGGACACTGCTGAGGTCAGACTATAGTGTGGATGGCCATGGGATCACACAAACCAGGATGTGAATTGTCTTGGGGTCACACAGACTGGGTGTAGACATCCCTGCAGTCACGCAAATGGATATTTGGACACTAATGGGGTCACACGGAAAGGAGAACAGACTGTCATGGAATCACACATGCTGGGGACTTAACACTTCGGGAGTCACTCACATGAGGGTTTGAATACTCACTGTCATAGACTAACGTGTGGACACTTTCGGTGTCACACAACTTGGGAGGTGGGCACTCCTGGGATTACACATACTGGTGTATGGACACAACTGTGGTCACACAGATTGAGTTTTGGACACTGCTGGAGTTACACACACTGGGATGGGGACACCTCTGGCATCACACACACGGGTGTGCTCGTTCATGATGTCACACAGAATGAGAGGACGCTCCTGGGGTCACACAGATTGGGGAGGGAATGATGCTAGAGGTGTGCATTTGTTGACCCTGATTAAGGGGAGAAAGTTTAGGAGTGCCTGAGTGGCTCAGTTGGTTGAATGTCTGACTTCGGCTCAGGTCAGGATCTCACAGTTCTTGGGTTCAAACCATGCATCAGGCTGTGCTGACAGCTCAGAGCCTGGAGCCTGCTTTGGATTCTGTGTCCCTCTCTCTCTCAGCCCCTCTTCTGCTAGCACTCTGTCTCTAAAACATGAATAAATGTTGGAAAAAAAGTTTTAGGGGCGGCTGGGTGGCTCAGTCAGTTAGGCAACCGACTTTGGCTCAGGTCACGATCTCACGGTTCATGAGTTCCAGTCCCGCATCAAGCTCTGTGCTGACAGTCTGCTTCGGATTCTGTCTCCTTCTCTCTCTGCCCCTCCTCTGCTCACACACTGTCTCTCTCTCAAAAACGAATAAACATTTAAAAAATTTGTTTTCAAAAGAAGAGAAAAATTAAGGTGCCTGGGTGGCTCAGTCGGTTGAGCGTCGGACTTCGGCTCGGGTCATGATCTCACGGTTCATGAGTTCGAGCCCCATGTTGGGCTCTGTGCTGACAGCTCAGAGCCTGGAGCTCAGATTCTGTGTCTCCCTCTCTCTCTCTGCTCCTAACCCACTTGCATTCTGTCTCTGTCTCTCTCAAAAATAAATAACATTAAAAAAATAAAAAATAATGAAAAGAGGAGAAAGTTTGAATACCACCTGTTAAAAGTACTTAAACAAGGAGGCCATTAGACTGAGGTGGCTCTGATGCCTTCGTAGCCTCAGTAAAGCAAACCAAAACCTAAGCCAGAACTTGTATCCAAGAAATCGAAATTTAAGAACAACCAATTGCAAATAGCCAAGTAGGCTTTCCCCTATAAGAGCAACCACTTCAGCTATAACCAATCAAATAATCTCCCTTTGCTTCCAGTTTGTCCCATAAAAGACTTGCACCTGGCTCCTTTCCACTTCCTAACCACTTCCGGTTTGGCCCTGCCTAGTTCCAATTGACTTCTGCTCCAATAAAGTCCTGAAAATTTAAATGTGCTTCATCTTATCTTTTAACACACGTGAGCCATGCACAGGACAAGCTCTAGAATGTGGGCCTCACTATTAATTGCCTTGGAAGACCCCAAAGACAGACTCTTTTCAGGGGTGTTGTGGATGCCTGAGGAAGAGAAATATCTATAATCTGTTGCTTGGAAGGTCTGCAGTGCCTATGACCTAGAGTTTCTCATTTCTCTTCAGAGTTGATCTTATTCAGTTTCCTTACCTGTGAAAGGGGGATCATTTGTGTCCCATCTCCTTTGCCAAGACAGTTTTAGGGTGAAGTTCTTAAGCTGAAACTGCTTTTTTTTTTTTTTAACATTTATTTATTTTTGAGAGAGAGAGGCAGATCATGAGCGGGGGAGGGGCATAGAGAGAGATATACACACACAGAACCCGAAGCAGGCCCCAAGCTCCGAGCTGTCAGCACAGAGCCCAATGCAGGGCTCAAACCCACGAACTGTGAGATCATGACCCGAGCTGAAGTCGGAAGCTTAACCCACTGAGCCACCCAGGTGCCCTGAAACCACTTTGTAAAATAAAGCACCAGGCCTAGGACTCTTCCTAAAATTCAAGGCAGTGAGCTGGCTGGTCAAGGTGGTATGGGGCAAGGAGCTGGGAGAGTGGACACCTAGTTTGTAATCATGGATCTGTGTCACCTTGAGCAAGTCACATGCCTGTACTGATCCTCAGGTTTCTTGGAGATAGTGCCCATCTGACAGCGTGTCACAGTGACAGCTGGTTGTCCCCAAATGCTATGCTTCATCTGCCCAAATGTTGAGTTGTTGCAAAGCACTGCCGAACCAGAAATTACATGACATTTCCCACACACGCACCCCCTTGCACCTGGGTGGGGCTACGCAACCAGTCCTCCCAAATGACTTGAGCTAAAATGATGTGTGTCCTTCAGGAACAGCGGTGCTCTCTCCATTTGCTCTTGGTCCATCTTTTGGAGGTCTACAGCTCCAGCAGAGAGTGAAACCACTGACATTGTGGCATTGGTCCATTATTGAAGAATGAATTCCGGCATACACACGTAGTGTCGTGTGGATCAAATCCTCTGCAGAAATGGGCTCTGTAAGCTGAGGACCTCATGGGTGGGGGAATACTCTCCCAGGAGGGCCTCCTGGCTTCTAGGAGCTGGTCTTCCTTCTTTTACAGCAGGCAGAGCTCTGGCCAGGGTGAAGGGGCTGGGAGGACATCACCTGCACCTCCAAGCTGCACTGGCTCCACTGCAGGGGGCCCTGGATGCAGAGCCCTGTTCTTCAGACATCTACAGGAGAATGAGGCTCTGTCGCTCTGTGGCTTGGCGTGGCTTTATTTATTTTTTTAATTTAGTGTTTATTTTTTCAAAATGTTTATTTATTTATTTATTTTGAGAGACTGAGAGAGGGCATGAGCAGGGGAGGGGCAGCGAGAATCCCAATGTGGGCTCGATCCCCATGAACCATGAAATCGTGACCTGAACTGAAATCAAGAGTTGGACGCTTAACCAACTGAACCACCCAAGTGCCCCATTGGCATGGCTTTAATAAGGGGCTTCAGGGTACATCAAGGGTTGGTATAATTCACCTACTCCTTTCCGTAGATGGATTAAAGATAGCTCCGATTTCACTAAATGTCTCCAATAGAGGGTTTCTTTTTCTCCTTAGGTTGTGGCACCTGCTGCTGAGTGACTGAGACCCAACATGCTTCCTGCTCACCACTGGTCCAAGCACTTCTCCCAGGACAAAGCCCCAGAAGAACCAGTGGGGCAGCAGCCAGGGCTTCCCAACCATGGCCACGTTCAGGGCCATTTGATGTTCCTACAAACATAGGCCCGTGCAATGTGCTGCGGCAGTGTTTGCTTAGGAAGTATACTTTTACCCCCAAGGAAAATGCCTGCCTTTCCACCAGGTCCAGTTTGTGAGGACTTCAGGGAAGACATTTAAACCACATAGGCTTTGGCTCAGTTTCCTTGTTCGTAAAAATGGTGTGCTATGACCTAACCTGGCTGTCCCAAAAGGTAGTTAAGAGATTATGTGAAAAGGGTCTTTCTCAGGCATTCTTCCCCCTGTAGTGAACAGAAAGCTCTGCCAGAGTGCCTTCCAGTGAGAGGGGTTTATTTTTTCCCATTACCAGGAAATTTGAGATTGACAGTCTCAGGTTCAATAATATTGTAAGAGGAGTCAAAGTTTCCTTCACTTTTCATCACGACCATCTTTAAGCCTGCTGACCTTTTTCTTCATGTTTCTTGCCTCATGGTCCCAAAATGGCTGCTGTACTTCTAGATGTCACATCTGCATCCAATGCAGGAAAAAGAGATCAGAACAAAGGCTTTCTCCTAATGAGGCATTGTCTTTTTATTTGGTGTGGACAGCCCTCCCTATAGAATATCCCTTATATCTCATTAGCCAAAACTGCACCAGATTCCCTCCACAGTTTGTCACTATCCAAAGGAAGCAAAATTGCTATGACTGGTTTAAACCGATCATAATCCATCCCCTTGGTCCAGGGGAGGGACTTATGCTCCTTAAGAACAGGGGCCCTCCACTTACCACCTGAAGAAATTGGGGATGGAGTAGTGGAAAGGGAGGGAATGGGGGTAAGGATTATAGGGAGGCAGTGGAAAACATTGGCTATAGAACCACAGAACTGGAGGCAAGGTGAGTTGAGTTCTAGCCCTTGCTTTGCATTGGAGCTGCTGTGTGGTTTAGGTTCTGTCCCTTGCCCTCTCTGGGCCTGTTGCTTCTTTGGTACAGAAGGAGTTGAGCTCAGTGGTCTCAAAATACACTCTAAATGTTGGTGGCCGTGTGGCCTTGACCTGGACATGGGGTCTAGGCTGTGGAACCTAGCAACATGACAGGGAAGGCCCACTGAGTCTTGAAGGGGGGAGGTCCAAAGGCTACTTGACTCAAGTCTCCTACCAATGGCTGGGGGCAAAAATCTCTCTTCCCTCTGTGATCAAGGTCATTTTAGTTGTCTTTGAAGTTACTCTGAGTGTTTACAAGGGACTCCTTGTAAGACAGAGCAGGGGCCCACATCTAGGTCCAGTTTCCAGGCTTAGCTCTGTTGCTGATGTCATGCTGGGTGAATATGAACAGATTCCTGCCCCCCCCCCCGTGCCTCAGTTTCCCCCGTTTGTTCAATGAGGAGGTTAGATAAAATGGTCCCTGCTGGACTTGATAGTCCTAAACTCCTGAGGCTGAGTGGATTTAAGAAGGACAGAAGGGATGGGGCACCTGGGTGGCTCAGTCGGTTAAGCGTCTGACTCTTGATCTTGACCTCGCAGTTTGTGAGTTTGAGTCCGGAGTTGGGCTCTGCGCTGAGTGTGCCGACCCTCCTTAGGATTCTGTCTCTCCTTCTCTCTTCCCCTTCCCTGCTTGTTCTCTCTCTCTCTTTCAAATAAACTTTAAATTTTTTTTTTAAAAAGGACAGAAGGGAAAGGTGAGGTCGCTGCTGGAAGCAGCTGCTGGCGTTCCTTGGCTTATGGCTGCATCACGCCAGTGTCTACCTCTTATAAAGACAGTTGTGGTTATATTTAGGGCCCACCCATACAATCAAAATAATCTCCCCGTCTCCAGACCCTTAACTCCTTTTTCTTTTTCTTTTCTTTTTTTTTTTTTTTTTTTTTTGCCACCAAGTGAACATTCACAGGTTCCAGGGATTAAGAGCTGGATACCATTATTCAGTGGTGGGTACCAGAAAGGAGTCCTCAGGGAGGTGACATCGCAGTTAAAATCTGAAGGATAAGGAGTTAACTGAGCAGAAGAAAAAGAGACAGCATATGCCAGCAGGAGGAACAGCATGTGTAAAGCACTTGGAGATGAGAACTAACAGTAGCATCGTGGGGGAAACTGAGCAGTTTAGGACAGCGAGCCCTACATCGATGGGCAGTTGCTGAGGGTGCTGAACTGAGGCTTATGGCATACAAGCCTTCTCCACCCCGCTCCTTTCTAGGCCCCCGGGGCCTGGCAAGGTTCTGGGTGGAGCCTGCTCAAACCTCAGCACCACCCCGGCTTCCCGAGGCCCAGGCACTAGTCCAGTCAGGCAGAGGAAAGATAGGGAAAAAGGCAGCCTGACAATGTGCCAGTGGTTCGCAGGCCACACGGCTCCCTAAGTCGTGCCTAATGGACAGGCTGCGGGCTGGCCTGTGCCTGAGAAGTGCAGGCTCTCGCCAGGCCTGAAGACATGGGCAGCCAGCTCCAACTCACTCACTCAGGAAGGCAGGCCTCTGGGCAAGTGTGTCCCCACTGGCACAGGTCAGCGTGGACTGACAATGGCTAAGAGCCTGGTTGGGCAATGTTTGGGCAGGCTGGGCTGGGATTGCAGCTCTGTCACTCACTGGCGGGATGGCCTTTGGCCTCTCTGGAACAAGGGTTGAGCCCACCTGAAGCCATTTCCTCTTTTGTGAGTTCGTCCATTCTCTTATTGGTCAAGCTGGTTCAAGTTGGTTTCTGTTACTTGCAGACAAAAGCATCTCAACTGATAAAGGTTTTTCATGATTTTTTTTTTTTTTTACTTAGGGAATTATGAAAGATTTAAATGTAGAGGATGTTGTAATGAAACCTGTAGCTGAGGTTCAGCAGTTTGTTACATTTTGCATCTAGTGCCAGGCAGCGTGACTCATCCACCCCAAAGATGCCCACATCCTAATCCCCAGAACCTGGGATTATGTTAGGTTACACTGCAAAGGAGAATTAAGGTTGATAATCAGATGACTTTAAGATAAGGCAGTTGTCCTAGATTATCCGGTGGAACCAATATATTCACAAGTATCCTTAAAAGTAGAAGAGGGGGGCACCTGGGTGGATCAGTGGGTTAAGCATCCAACTTCAGCTCAGGTCACAATCTGCCAATCTGTGAGTTCAAGCCCCATGTTGGACTCTGTATTGACAGCCCAGAGCCTTAAACCTCCTTCAGATTCTGTGTCCCCCCCCTTCTCTCTGCCCCCTCCCCTGCTCATGCTCTGTCCCTCTCTCTCTCTCTCAAAAATAAATAAAACATTAATTTTTTTTAAAGCGGGAGAAGACAGGAGGTATGTGATGTGAGAAGAACCCAACTACAGTTGCTACCTTAGAAGATGGAAGAAGAAGGCCATGATCCAAGGGAGGTGGGGGCCTCTCAAAGCTGGAAAAGGCAAGAAAATTTTCCCCCGGAGCCTCTAGAAGGGAACTCAGACCTGCTAACAACTTGATTGGAGCCCAGTGGGAACCATGCCAGACTTCTGACTTCCAGAACTGGAAGGCAGTAATTGGTGTTGTTTTGAGCCACTATGTTTGTGGCAATTTGTTATAGTGGCAAAAGGAAACTAATACAACAGCCATTTATTTTTCTTCTGTTACTTTATTTTTTAACATTTATTTTTATTTTTGAGAGAGAGAGACAGAGACAGAGCATGAGCAGGGGAGGGGCAGAGAGAGAGGAAGACACAGAATCCGAAGCAGGCTCCAAGCTCCAAGCTGTCAGCACACAGCCCGATGCAAGGATCAAACCCACAAACCATGAGATCATGACCTGAGCCCAAGTTGGATGCTTAACCAACTGAGCCACCCAGGTGCCCCTCTTCTGTTAGTTTAATTGAACAAAAACTCAACACCTTTCACTTAAACCAACATGTGTAGTGCAAGCCCATTAATATAAATTGCTTTTGTTTCTTTCTCTCTTTCTGACTCTCCATGTACCAATCTTGCCTCCTTGTACATGGGCAGAAGGAACATCATAAGAAAAATCGTTATTTCTTGGTATTAGGATTTAGTGATTTTTTTAAATTTTTATTTTTAAAATACTTTATTTATTTATTTATTTATTTAGAGGCAGGGTGAGGGGCAGAGGGAGAGAGAATATCTTAAGTAGGCTCCACACTCAGTGCCCAGCCCAGTGCAGGGCTCGATCCCACGACCCTGGGATCATGACCTGAGCCTAGATCAAGAGTCAGATGCTCAACTGACTGAGCCACCTAGGTGCCCCTTATTTTAAAGTAATCTCTACACCCAGCATGGGGCTTGAACTCACAAGCCCAATATCAAGAGTTGTATGCTCTACTGACTGAGCCAGCCAGGCACCCCTAAAGTGATTTTGTTTTAACGTTTTTATGTTTGTGCTTTTCTGCACTCCCCCCCTATTTTTTGTAATTATTGGGCATTACTGTTATTATTTTCAACCAAAACAATAAAGTCATGATGATGCATTTTCATTGAGAAAGCCTGTACCAAGCAATGAGCCGCCATTGAGCAATCTTTCCATCTTGGGTGAGGCTACCATTGAGCGATCTGCCCATCCTAGCTGAGGTCTCCCCAAAGCAAACTAACACATCCCAGACCTAAACTACTCCCTCCTCTTCTTCCCCCACCTCAGACAAATAGTTAAAATTCATCTCTGGCTGTTATGGGCTGAGTTTTGTCCTCCTCAAATTCATATTTTGAAGCCCCCATCCTTAGTATTGCAGAATGTGGCTGTATTTGAAGACAGGGCCTTTAAAGAGGTGATCAAGTTAGAATGAAGTCATTAGGGTGGGTCCTAATCCAGTGTGACTGATGTCCTTATAAGAAGAGCAGATCAGGACACAGAAAACAGAAGACTTGTGAGGACACAGGAGTAGATGGCAATTTGCAAGCCAAAGAGAGAGGCCTGGGGAAAGACCAACTCTACCAGCGTCTTGATCTGGCCTCCAGAACTGTGAGAAAATTAATCTCTGATGTTTAAGCCACCTGGTCTGTCGTATTCTGTTATGGCAGCCCAAACCAACTAACACAGGTGTTACTTTGCTACAAAGAAACAACTTCCGTGTGATAATTTTGAAATGTGTTATGTTCTGAAAGAGCTGATTTAATTCCTTAAAGAGACTTCATTTTCACTGTCTTGTGACCTCTGAACAAACCTGTGAACTTGTGTTTATTTGGCAGAAGGAAAAACTGAGACCCATGGGGGACATATGACTCGGCCAAAGTGACACAATCAGAATGCAGATCTCAAGATTCCAGTCCAGAACGTGGCATAGAAGCACTAAGATCAGGAATATGTGGAAAGGGGGCCAAGCTTTCCATCTTCCTGTCTAGGGCATAGTCCATCAAATCAGTTTTCTTTTGTAAGAATCACATTTGATCTTGGCTCTGATCTCTAAGACGCCCCCATCTCTATCTTCAGAGAGCCTTTTATAAAGTAACAAAAAAACATTTAATCAATTGTTTACAAGTTGCTAATACTACTTTTACAGATATGAAACCAAGCTGAACTCTTGCTGGCTCTTCCCATGAACTGAAATTTATGAAATTTTAATGGATTTTTTAAGACATTTCTATTAATGAAAACAGGGCTCAATTTTTTTTAAGTTCATTTTTATTTTGAGAGAGACAGAGAGAGTGAGCAGGGAGGGGCAGAGATAGAATCCCAAGCAGGCTCTGCACTGTCAGTGCAGAGCTCAATTCGGGGCTGGAACCAATGAACTGTGAGATCATGATCTAAGCCAAAATCAAGAGTCAAATGCTTAACTGACTGAGACACCCAGGTGCCCCAAATAGGGCTCAATTTTTAAACATTAAAAACATTTTTTTCATATTTATTAGAGAGAGAGAGAGAGAGAGAGAGAGAGAGAGAGAGAGAGAATGAGTAGGGAGGGGCAGAGAGAGAGGGAGACTCCAGGTTCTGGAGGGGTGGGGGACAATCTGAAGCAGGCTCCAGGCTCTGAGCTGTCAGCACAAAGCCCAACTCAGCGCTTGAACTCACAAACTGCAAGATCATGACCTGAGCCTGAGTTGGGTGTTTAACGACTGAACCACCCAGGCGCCCCTATTTTTATTTTTTATTTATTTTAAAAAATGTTTTTATTTATTTTTGAGACAGAGACAGAATACTAGTGAGGGATGGGCAGAGAGGGAGGGAGACACAGAATCCGAAGCAGGCTCCAGGCTCTGAGCTGTCAGCACAGAGCCCGACACGGGGCTCAAACTCACAAACTGTGAGATTGTGACCTGAGCTGAGGTAGGATGCTCAACCGACTGGGTAGCCCAGGAACCCCCAGGCGCCCCTGTTTTTTGTTCAACGTTTTTTTTATTTATTATTTTGGGACAGAGAGAGACAGAGCATGAACGGGGGAGGGGCAGAGAGAGAGGAAGACACAGAATCGGAAACAGGCTCCAGGCTCCGAGCCATCAGCCCAGAGCCTGACGTGGGGCTCGAACTCACGGACCGCGAGATCGTGACCTGGCTGAAGTCGGACGCTTAACCGACTGCGCCACCCAGGCGCCCCAAGGCGCCCCTGTTTTTAAATGAGGATCCAAGCCACCAATATTCCCGTTAGGACTCTTTCTTAAACTGAAAACATATTCACCAATCACACCCAGGCGGTACAGCTGGAACTCCTTGTGCAATGGTAAGGTCAGGGGGCATGCAGGGCCCTGGGGCATCAAGGGATGTATGAATGTCTGGGTGGGAGCAGGCCATTTGGAGAAAGACTGCAGCACCTGCTTGAGAGCCACTGCTCCATGTTGAGCATGAGGAATGTGGGGGTTAGTGCCAACTTCCTATCTAGCTGTCATTTGGGAAACACGTTTCTCCCCGACCCTTCCAGGTTTGCAGAGTCCAATTGGCAGGGGAAGGTGGAGATAAAGTCAGGAGTGGTTTCCCCAGCATGTCCCAAACCCTTTTATGAAGTCATTCTGATAGTGGGTACAGAGGGCATGGGGTCACCAATGTACCATCTAGAGGAGCCGTCACTACCCTGCTCCCACACATTGCTGCTATATGGGTAGCCAGATCTTCCAATATCCCAACAGTAGCCAGGCACTGTAATTTAGTAGAGAACCTTTTACTTTTTAAGGGCTGACCACTAGTTACATATTTTGAAAAATCCTTTGCAGCCAGTAAAAAAGGGGGCAAAGATTTGAACTTGCACACTACAGAAGATGATGCCCAAATGTCCAATAAACATGTGAAGGATGTTCAACCTCATTATTCATCAAGGAAAAGAAAATTAAAACCACAAAAAAGGAACATGACAATAATATCGTATTGGTAAAACAATTTTTTAATGTAATACTTTTTTTAAAAAGTTTTATTTATTTTGAGAAAGAGAGAGAGAGCACAAGTGAGGGAGGGGCAGAGAGAGAGAGAGAGAGAGAGAGAGAGAATTCCAGGCAGGCTCTGCGCTGTCAGTACAGAGCCCGATGCGGGGCTCAAAATCGCAAACTATGAGATCATGACCTGAGCCAAAATCAAGAGTCGGAAGCTCAACCGACTGAGCCACCCAGGCTCCCTAAATGTAACACTTTATATACTGTTGGTGGGAGTATAAACTGATGCAACCACTTTGGAAAAGCATTTGGGATTAGTTAGGAATGTTTAAAGGTATGTGTCCTCTATGACCCAGAAATGACACTCATTGATATGCACTAAGAGAATGGATAAACACATTGTGATCTATCAATGGAATACAGCAAAGCAATTAAAACGAGCAGATTGCAGCGACACACAACATAGACGCATCTCATAGACATAATGTTGAGGGGGAAAAGCAAGACACAAAATTACATAATGTATTAGTTCATTCATATACTTCTCAAAAGAGGCAAACTAAACTCTGTTGTTCAGGTTCACAGATGTGGGTGGTAAAGAGCAAGAAAATCAAGGTAATCAGGAAAACAAAAACCAGGGGAGTAGTTGCCCCAGGAAGAGAGAATGATATGACAAGGAGGGGGCCCAGTGAGGGTTTCTATAGTTCTGGCCATCAAGGGCCAGCGAACTACAACCCATGGGCCAAATCTAGCCTTTGCTTGTTTCTGCATGGCTTTGGCCTTGAGCTAAGAAAGGTAAGAGCTTTTTACCTTTTAAAATTATTTTAAAAACACAAGAAACAACAAGTGTTGGCGAGGATGTGGAGAAAAAGGAACCCTCGTGCACAGTTGGTGGGAATGCAAACTGGTGCAGCCACTGTAGAAAACAGTGTGGAGGTTCCTCAAAAAATTGAAAATAGAACTACACTACAACCCAGTAACTGCACTACGGTATTTACACAAAGTATATGAAAACACTAATTTGAAGGGATATTTGCACCCCTATGTTTTTGCAGCATTATTTACAACAACCAAATTATGGAAGTAGCCCAAGTGTCAACTGATTGATGAATAGATAAAGAAGATGTGATATATTCTTTATATACCAGTGGAATATTACTCAGCCATAAAAAGAATGAGATCTTGCCATTTACAGTAATGTGGATGGTTCTAGAGAGCATAATGATAAGCAAAATAAGTTAGTGAGAGAACAATAAATACCATCTGATTTCACTCATATGTGTAATTTAAGAAACAGAATGAAAGAACAAAGGAAAAAGAGCCACGAAATAGGTGAGGGGGATTCAAAGTATGCTTGTCTTGATGGGCACTAAGTCATGTATAGAATTGTTGAACCACCATATTGTATACCTGAAACTAATATAACACCATATGTTAACTATACTGGAATTAAAAAAATTTAAATAGTAATAGAAGGATGAACCTGGACCACTTTCTTACACCATACACAAAATAAACTCAAAAAGGATGAAAAACCTAAACGTAAGACAGGAAGCCATCAAAATCTAGAGTAGAAAACAGGCAACAACCTCTTTGACCTTGGCCGCAGCCACTTCTTACTAGGCATGTCTCTGGAGGCAAGGGAAACGAGCAAAAATGAACTATTGGGTCCTCATCAAGGTAAAAAGCTTCTGCGCAGCAAAGGAAACAATCAGCAAAACTAAAAGCCAACTGACAGAATGGGAAAAGATATTTGCCAATGACATACCAGATAAAGGGTTACTATCCAAAATCTATAAAGAACTTATCAAACTCAACACCCAAAGAACAAATGATCCAGTGAAGAGATGGGCAAAAGACATGCATAGACATTTCTCCAAAGAAGACATCCAGATGGCTAACAGACACATGAAAAGATGCCCAACATCACTCATTATTAGGAAAACACAAATCAAAACCGCAATGAGATACCACCTCACACCTGTCAGAATGGCTAACATTAACAACTCAGGCAACAACAGATGTTGGCAAGGATGTGGAGAAAGGCTAACCCTTTTGCACTGCTGGTGGGAATGCAAACTGGTGCAACCACTCTGGAAAACAGTGTGGAGATTCCTCAAAAATTAAAAAGAGACCTATCCTACGACCCAGCAATGGCCCTACTAGGTATTTATCCAAAGGATACAGGAGTGCTGATTCGAAGGGGCACATGAACCCCAATGTTTATAGCAGCACTATTGACAATAGCCAAAGTATGGAAAGATCCCAAATATCCATCAACTGACAAATGGACAAAGAAGATGTAGTATATATATATACACAATGGAATGTTCCTCAGCGATCAAAAAGAATGAAATCTTGCCATTTGCAACAACACGGATGGAACCTATGCTAACTGAAATAAGTCAGTCAGAGAAGGACAAACATCATATGATTTCACTCATAGGTGGGATTTGAGAGAACAAAACAGATGAACATAGGGGGAGGGAAGGAAAAATAAGATAAAAACAGAGAGGGAGACAAACCATAAGAGACTCTTAAATACAGAGAAAAACTGAGGGTTGCTGGTGGGCTGTTAGATGGGGTGATGGGCTAAATGGGCAATGGGCATTAAGGAAGGTGATTGTTGGGATGAGCACTGGGTATTACATGTAAATGATGAATCACTAAATTCTATTTCTAAAAAAAAAATAGTAATAAAATAAATTCTAGGGGCACCTGGGTGGCTCAGTCTGTTAAGCATCCAACTCTTGATTTAGGCTTGGGTCATGATCTCACACTGTGCTGACCACTTGGAGCCTACTTGGAATTCTCTCTCTCCCTCTCTCTCTCTCTGGCCCTCCCCCACTCGTGCTCTCTCTCTCAAAATAAATAAACTTTTAAACTTTTTATTTGTATTATTTTTTAATGTTTATTTATTTTTATTTTTTATTTAAAAAAATTTTAATGTTTATTTCTGAGAGAGAGAGACAGAGCATGAGTGGGGGAGGGGCAGAGAGAGAGGGAGACACAGAATCCAAAGGAGGCTCCAGGCTCCGAGCTGTCAGCACAGAGCCCGACGGGGGGCTTGAACCCACAAACCGTGAGATCATGACCTGAGTCAAAGTTGGACACTCAACCGACTAAGCCACCCAGGTGCCCCAATAAATAAACTTAAAAAAAAAATAAATTCTAAAATAAAATGATTAAAAAGAACAAAAATAGTTTGTTTTTAAATTTATTTTTTATTATTTAAAAAAAATTTTAATGTTATTTTCAAGAGAGGGAGAGTATGCACGTGTGCGCAAGGGGCAGAGAGAGAGGGAGACAAAATCCAAAAGTGGTTCTGTATTGACAGCAGAGAGCCATCTGATGTGGGGCTTCAGCTCACAAAGCGTGAGATCATGACTTGAGCTAAACTCGGACGCTTAACATACTGAGCCAGTGAGGTGCCCCAGAACAAAAAAATATTTTGCGACATGAAAACTATACAAAATTCAAATTTCAGTGTCAGTGAATGAAGTTTTGCTAGAATACAACTGCTGTTGTTCATTTATGTTGTCTATGGCTATTTTCACCACAATGGCAATGGTTGACTAGATGTGACAGAAACCATATGATGGGGGCACCTGGGTGGCTCAGTTGGTTGAGCATCCGACTTTGGCTCTGGTCATGATCTCATGATCTCATGATCTGTGAGTTCGAGCCCCGTATTGGGCTCTCTGCTGTCAGTAGGGAGCTTGCTTCACATCCTCTGTCCCCTCCCCTGCTCATGCATGCTCTCTTGAATATAAATAAACATTAAAAAAAAAAAAAAGAGAATGGAGCACCTGGGTGGCTCGGTCGGTTACGTGTCTGACTCTTGATTTTGGCTCAGGTCATGATCTCACGGTGCGTGAGTTCATGCCCCGTGTCAGGCTCTGCGCTGACAGAGTGGAGCCTGCTTGGGATTCTCTCTCTCCCTTTCTGTCTACCCCTCCCCTCATTCGCTCTCTGTCTCTCTCACAAAATAAATAAATAGACTTAAAAAAATTAAAAAAGAAAAGCAACTTTATGGTGTCTCCCAAAGCCTAAAATATTTACTATCTGGCCCCTTACAGAAAAGGTTTGCTCACATCTTCTGTTCTATTTCTTCACCTGACAGGCAGTTTGGTTGGTGTTCGCTTTACACTATAGTACATCAATTCTATGAAACACATTTGTGTGTGTGGCCTCTGGGACCAAAATAGGATTGCCAGGTGTCCTATATATAGAGGGCATTTCCTGTGTTTAATCAGTTTGTGCTAGGAAATGCATTACCTTTGTCAGGATGCCCCCCAAATCTTGTATTTAGATTTTTCAATGAATTGCAAAAATTTGACAGCTGGAGCTACTTTTTTGCCACAGTAATTGGTTCTTAAATCACTAAAATGGCAACATTACTTAAAATCATACCTCCTTTTGGGGCACCTGGGTGGCTCAGTCGGTTAAGTGTCCGGCTTCGGCTCAGGTCATGATCTCGTGGTTCGTGAGTTCGAGCCCTGCATCCGGCTCTGTGCTGACAGCTCAGAGCCTGGAGCCTACTTGGGATTCTGTGTCTCCCTCTCTCTCTGGCCCTTCCTATCTCGAGCTCTGTCTCTCTCTCTCTCAAAAATAAATAAACATTAAAAAAATTAAAAAAAATCATACCTCCTTTTTTATTAAAAATTATTTTATAGAGTCGCCTGGGTGGCTTAGTCAGTTAAGGGTCTGACATCGGCTCAGGTCATGATCTCACGGTTGGTGAGTTCCAGCCCCACGTCAGGCTTTGTGCTGACAGCTTAGAGCCTGGATCCTGCTTTGGATTCTGTGTGTCCCTCTCTTTCTGCCCTTCCCCCATTCACACTCTGTCTATGTCTCTCAAAAATGAATAAATGTTAAAAAAATTTTAAATATTGTTTTATAATGTTTATTTTTGAGAAAGAGAGACAGAGTGCAAGTGGGGGAGGGGCAGAGAGAAGGGGAGACGCAGAATCCGAAGCAGTCTCTAGACTTTGAGCTGTCAGCACAGAGCCCGATGCAGGGCTTGAACCCATAAACCATGAAATCATGACCTGAGCTGAGGTCGGACACTTAACCAACTGAGCCACCCAGGTGTCCCTTAAAATCATACCTCTTTAAACAAAGACATGGAACATCTCTTATGATGTCTCCTATAAGTTTGGTTGAGAGAAAACCAAAAGGGGTGACTGGGAATTAAAAATACATATTGAAGAAAGGAAAAGTCTGTTTTGTGGCCAAATTCCCAAGTTGTGAACAAGTAATCACGGTTTAGAAATAACTTTGGATCTGTACACGTGCTCGGGAAATCAGCCAATCAGTGATAGCCTCACTGCAGTGACCACACTTCTGAGGGTTTACAAATCAACCACAAGCTGAAGCTTGTGAAATTCCACGGACAAATGGGCAAAAGAGTTGAACAGGCAAGTTACAGATGAGGATAGACAAATGTTCAATAAATGAAAGAGACAGGGCATCTGGCTGGCTTGGTGGGTAGGGCATGAAACTCTTGATCTCGAGGTTGTGAGTTTTAGCTCCATGCTGGGTGTAGAGATTGCTTAAAAACAAAAACAAATGCAAAATAAAATATCTGGGGAGCTTGGGTGACTCAGTCAGTTGAGCATCTTACTCTTGATATCTGCTCAGGTCATGATCCCACAACTCTGCACTGAGCATGGAACCTGCTTAAGATTCTCTATCTCTCTCTAAAATAAAAAATAATATGGGGCGCCTGGGTGGCTCAGTCGGTTGAGCGTCCGACTTCAGCTCAGGTCACGATCTCACAGTTCGTGATTTCGAGACCCGCATCAGGCTCTGGGCTGATGGCTCAGAACCTGGAGCCTGCTTCCGATTCTGTGTCTCCCTCTCTCTCTGCCCCTCTCCCATTCATGCTCTGTCTCTCTCTGTCTCAAAAATAAATAAACAAACATAAAAAAAAAATTTTTAAAAAATGGTAGGAAATCAGATATAAACCAGCATAGTACAGCTAAGCATGAGAGATATATGATTTCCTCAACTTGTACCAAAGAAACTGATAAAAGACATTTTTGTTGAGATATTCAGCTGAAGGGGCGTCTGGGTGGCTCAGTCGGTTAAGTATCTGACTCTCGATTTCCGCTCAGGTCGTGATCTCATGGTTCGTGACTTCAACCCTTGAGTCAGGCTCTGTGCTGACAGCTCAGAGCCTGGAGCCTGCTTCAGATTCTTTGTCTCCCTTTCTCTCTGACCCTCCCCTGCTTGCGCTCTGTTTCTCTGTCTCTCAAAAATGAATAAACGTTAAAAGAAAGAAAAAAAGATATTCAGCTAAATAAGATAAATGAATCACAGCAGAAGTTGTAATGGCTTTCCATACTATCATCATTAATTTTCAGCTCAAATGACTGCATGAACTTACTACTACCACAGTATTTTTTGATTCCAAAATTGCAAGCTAACTTCTTTTTTAAGTTTATGTATTTATTTGAGAGAGATAGAGAGAGCACGTGCATGCACGCACACGACTGGGGGAGGGGGAAACAGGGGTGGAAAGAATCCCAAGCAAGCTCCGCACTGTCAGTGCAGAGCCCAACTTTGGGCTTGATCCCACGAACCCTGAGATCATGACCTGAGCTGAGACTGAGTCGGACACCCAACCAACTGAGCCACCCAGGTGCCCCCCAAACTGCAAGCTAACTTTTAAGTGCCAGGATGAAATCTACTGCAATAGTAAAAAAATGTAACAGTTCCACTTACTATTACAAATACTATGAAAGATCTAAATGCCTCATCTTTTATGAGTGCAAGTAATCACTGCACTGTGAGTGCAAGTGATCACAATTCAAAGAAAAAAATTCCTTTGCTTATACAATATTTTTTTGCATGAAAAAGGCTTGCTAATTAGGCTGTTTTGAGTAAAATCCCTTTTAGCCAAGAGTTCAGAAACAATAGAAAATTGTTACGGAGACTCTTTTATTGATTTAGAAGTTAAGGAAAAAAAATTGTACTGTTTTCAGTGCTAGAGACTTCCAATTTTTTTTTTTTTTGCTGTTACAATTATTTTTATTTAATTAATTTTTTAATTTACATCCAAGTTAGTTAGCATATAGTGCAACAATGATTTCAGGAGTAGATTCCTTAATTCCCCTTACCCATTTAGCCCATCCCCCCTCCCACAACCCCTCCAGTAACCCTCTGTTTGTTCTCCATATTTAAGAGTCTCTTATGGCTTGTCCCCCTCCCTGTTTTTATATTATTTTTGCTTCCTTTCCCTTATGTTCATCTGTTCTGTATCTTAAAGTCCTCATATGAGTGAAGTCATATAATATTTATCTTTCTCTGATGGACTAATTTCGCTTAGCATAATACCTTCTAGTTCCACCCATGTAGTTGCAAATGGCAAGATTTCATTCTTTTGGATTGCTGAGTAATACTCCATTATACATACATATACCACATCTTCTTTATCCATTCATCCATCGATGGCTCTTTCCATACTTTGGCTACTGTTGATAGTGCTGCTATAAACATGGGGGTGCATGTGCCTCTTCAAAACAGCACACCTGTATCCCTTGGATCAATACCTGGTAGTGCAATTGCTGGATCGTAGGGTAGTTCTATTTTTAGTTTTTTGAGGAACCTCCATATCGTTTTCCAGAGTAGCTGCACCAGCTTGCATTGCCATCAACAATGCAAAAGAGATCCTCTTTCTCCGCATCCTTGCCAACATCTGTTGTTGCCTGAGTTGTTAATGTTAGCCATTCTGACAGGTGTGAGGTGGTATCTCATTGTGGTTTTGATTTGTATTTCCCTGATGGTGAGTGACGTTGAGAGATGCTGGTTGGCCGTCTAGATGTCTTCTTTGGAGAAGTGTCTATTCATGTCTTTTGCCCATTTCTTCACTGGAGTGTTTGTTTTTTGGGTGTTGAGTTTGATAAGTTCTTTATAGATTTTGGATACTGACCCTTTATCTGATATGTCATTTGCAAATATCTTCTCCTATTCCGTCGGTTGCCTTTTAGTTTTGTTTCCTTCACTGTGCAGAAGCTTTTTATTTTGATGAGGTCCCAGTAGTTCATTTTAGCTTTTGTTTCCCTGCCTCTGGAGATGTGTTGAGTAAGAAGTTGCTGTGGCCAAGGTCAAAGAGGTTTTTGCCTGCTTTCTCCTCGAGGATTTTGGTGGCTTCCTGTCTTACCTTTAGGTCTTTCATCCATTTTGAGTTTATTTTTGTGTATGGTGTAAGAAAGTGGTCCAGGTTCATTCTTCTGCATGTTGCTGTCCAGTTTTCTCAGCACCACTTGCTAAAGAGACTGTCTATTCCATTGGATATTCTTTCCTGCTTTGTCAAAGATTAGTTGGCCATACGTTCGTGGGTCCATTTCTGGGTTCTCTATTCTGTTCCATTGATCTGAGTGTCTGTTTTTGTGCCGTAGCAACTTTCAATTCTATTGATGTTTTCCAAGAACTTGCATTTGGTTCCATTGATTTTTCTCTATTGTTTTTTTGTTTTCAGTTTTACTGATTGCTGTTTGTATCTTTATTATTTCCTTCCTTCAGGATAATTTTTCTAGTTTCCTGCATTGGAAATTTAGATAATTTATTTGATACCTTTCTTCTTTCCTCTTATAGGCATCTTATTGCTATTAATTTCCCTCTTGTCACCACGTTAGCTGCATCCCACCAACAGTATTTTTATTTTTATCCAATTCACAATAATTTCTTATTTCCCTTCAGATTTCCTCTTTGATTCAGTGATTATTTATTTATTTATTTATTTGAGAGAGAGAGCAAGTGGGTGAGTGGCAGAGGGAGGTTGAGAGAGAATCCCAAGCAGCCTCCACACTCAGCATGGAGCCCAACTCAGGGCTCAGTCCCATGACCCTGGAATCATGATCTGAGCCAAAATCAAGAGCTGGACGCTCAACCAATTGACCCACCCAGGTGCCCCTGATTCACAGATTATTTAGAAGTGTGTTATTTAGTTTTCAAATATTTTGAGATTTTATATATGTATATATATCTGTTGTTGGTTTTTAGCTTAATTCCATTATGGTCAGAGAACATGTTTTCTGTGATTTCAATTATATTGTTTTTTTTTATATAGGGGTTTTTAAAAATCATTTCATGGCACAGAATATGGTCTATTTTGATGAATGTTCCATGTGCATTTGAGAAGAATTCATATTCTGCTCTTGTTGGTTAAAATGCTCAATAAATGTCAGCTAGGTCAAATTGTTTGATAATATTGTTCAAGTCTTCTATATCCTTAGTGATTTTCTGCCTACTTCTTATTACTATATTACTAGATGACAAACATTGACATCTCCCACAATAATTGAATTTGCCAGTGGCTGCTGTTAGCTCTGAGCCTGCTTCAGATCTTCTTCACCACTGCCCCCCCATACCCCTCCCCTGCTCACCCTCTCTCCCCCTCAAAAATAAATAAACATTAAGAAATGTATTTTTAAAAAGAATTGTCGTGATTCTCCTTACAGTTCTATCAGTTTTTGCTTCGCATATTTTGAAGACTTGTTGTTAAGTACATGTATATTTAAGATCGTTTTATCTTCTTGGTGAATTGAGCACTTTGTTTTTACATAATTTCCCTCTTTATCCCTGCTAATTTTCTTGTTGTGATGTTTACTTTGTTTGTCTCTCCATCTTTTTTCCATCCTTTTACTTTTCACTTATCTATACCTTTATATTTAAAGTGGGTTTAGTGGTGCCTGGCTGGCTCAGTTGGTTAATTAAGCATCTGACTCTTAATCTCAGCTCAGGTCTGGATCTCACGGTCATGAGTTCAAGCTCCACATTGGGCTCCATGCTATGCGTGGAGCCTACTTTTAAAAGTGGGTTGGGGTGCCTGGGTGGCACAGTCGGTTAAGTGGACGACTTTGGCTCAGGTCACGATCTCGCAGTTCGTGAGTTCGAGCCCCGCGTCGGGCTCTGTGCTGACAGCTCAGAGCCTGGAGCCTGTTTCAGATTCTGTGTCTCCCTCTCTCTGACCCTCCCCCGTTCATGCTCTGTCTCTCTCTGTCTCAAAAATAAATAAATGTTAAAAAACTTTTAAAAGTGGGTTTATTATAGAAAGTATATAGTTGGATATTGTTTTAAAACATGTATTTATAATCAGACAACCTCTGTCTTTGAATTGATGAGTTCAAGCCAGGAGTCATGAACTATAGCCTGCAAGCTGATCAGCTGTTTTTGTAAATAACATTTTATTGGAACACAGAAAACACGTATCCATTTACAATGGTCCACAGTTGCATTTGCACTACAAAAGCAGAGTTGAGTAATTAACAGAGACTATATGGCCCACTGGCCTAAAATGTTTACTTCTCTGGCCCTGTAAGCAAAACTTTGCTGACCCCTGGTGTGGATCATTTACATTTAACGTTATTATTGATATGGCTACATTTAGGATTACCATTTTATTTGTTTTCTGTTTACACCTTTCTCTTTTCAAAAAAATTTTTTAAATGTTTATTTATTTTTCAGAGAGAGAGAGAGAAACAGAGTGTGAGTGGGAGAGGGGCACAGAGAGACTGAGACACAGAATCTGAAGCAGTCTCCAGGCTCCAGTTGTCAGCAGAGAGCCCGACAAGGGGCTTGAACCCACATACTGAGATCATGACCTCAGCCAAAGTCAGACGTTTAACCAACTGAGCCACCCAGGCACCCCCTCTTTCTCTTTTGTTCCACTGTTCCCCTTTCTTGTTTTCTACTGGATTCTTTGGATATTCTTTAGTGTTTCATTTTAATTTAGCTATTTGATTTTTGGGTGTATTTATTTATAGTAGTTTTTAGTGGTTGCTCTAGGGATTATAAAACATATAATCTTTCACAGTCTTTTTAGAGTTGATATTTTACCACTTCAAGTAAAATGGAGAAGCCTTGCAAACATATAACCCCCTTTGCCCTACCCCCTTTCGTCATGGTTGTTGTATGTATTACATCTTCATACAATTAAAACGTTAACACACAATGATAACATTTTTGCTTAGAGCAGTCATCACATTTTAAAGAATTTAAGAGGAGAAAATTAGTCTTTTATATTTACCCAGATATTTACCATTTCCGTTGCTCTTCCCTCATTCTTGAAGTTCCAAGTTTCCCTCTGTTTTTATAAACATAAAGATAAAATATAAAAATAAAATAATAATAATAAGTTATTATTATTTTATTTTTATATTTTTTAGAGAGAGCATGAGCAGGGGCAAGGGGCAGTAGGAGAGAAGGAGAGACTCCCACGCAGCTCTACGCTCAGCATGGAGCCTGATGTGGGGCCCAATCCCACGACTCCTGGATCATGACCAGAGCCGAAACCAAGAGTTGGACGCTCACCCAACTGAGCCACCAGGCACTCCCCCTCTGGTATTATTTTTCTTTATCATTTCTTGTACAACACATCTGCTGTTGACAAATTCTCTTAATTATCCATTATCTGAGAATGTCTTTAATTTTCATTCATTTCTGAAAGTCATTTTCACTGATTGAAATTCTGGGTTGACAGTTAGTTACTCTCAGCATTTTAAAGATGTTGTTCCCCTGTCTTCCAGCCACTATATTTCTGAAGTGAAATCTGTGTGATATGTATTGTTTTTCTACTATGAATAATATGTTGTGCTTTTTTGGCAATTTGATTATGATATTTCTTGGCATGATTTTCTTTGAGTTTATGCTGCTTGGGGATCACTGCATTTCTTGAGTCTGTTAATTTATGCCTTTCTCTCAAGTTTGGGGGAGGTTTGGTCATTATTTCAGTTTTTTCCCATGGCAATATCATCCTCTCTTTCTGAGACTTCAATAGTATAAATATTAGTCCTTTTTAAAATGGTTATTTTTGAGAGAGAGATGGGGGGAGGGAAGGGGCAGAGATAGAGGGGAACTAAAGCTCTGAAACGGGCTCCGTGCTGACAGCAGACAGCCCCATGTGGGCTCAAACTCATGAACTGTGAGATCATGACCTGAGCCGAAGTCAAACGCTTAACTGAGCCACACAGGCGCCCCTTAGACTTTTAATATTGTCCCATAGATCCCCTGAAACTCTCTTCACATTTTTCAGTATTTTTTTTGTTCAAGTTAAATAGCTTCTATTGATCTATCTTCCAGCTCACTGATTCTTTCTTCTGTCATTCTGCTATTGAGCCTATCCACACAATTTTTTATTCAAATGTTATGTTATATTTTTGGATCCTAGAATTTCCAATTGGTTCTTTAAAAAAAACAGTATTGGGGCACGTGGATGGCTCAGTCAGTTGAACATCCCACTCTTGGGGTGCCTGGGTGGCTCAGTCAGTTGAGCATCAGACTTTGGCTCAGGTCATGATCTCACAGTTTGTGGGTTCAAGCCCCGCGCCGGGCTCTGTGCTGACTGCTTGCTCAGAGCCTGGAGCCTGCTTCAGATTCTGTGTCTCCTTCTCTCTCTGCCCCTCCCCCACTCACACTTTGTCTCACTCTGTTTCTCAAAAATAAATAAAATGTAAAAAAAAATTTTTTTTTAAAAATCCCACTCTTGATTTTGGCTCAGGTCATAATCCCAGGGTCATGAGATTGAGCCCTGCTGTCAGCATGGAACCTGTTCAAGATTCTCTCTTTCTCTCTCTCTCTCTCAAATACTTTTTAAAAAATTATTTAAAAAAAACAGTGTTTTAATTTTTAAAAGTAATCTCTCTGCCCAACATGAGGCTTGAACCCACAACCCCGATTCATGAGTTGCATGCTCCACCGACTGAGCCAGCCAGACACCCCACCAACTGGTTCTTTTTGATAGTTTCTCTATTGTCTTTATATACTCTAAAGAGTATTTAAAACTCTATAGTTTTTAATTATATTTTTCTGCTGAAAACATCTATCTTACTGTTCCTTTCAGTTGCATTTACCTTTGTTTCATGAAATATGATTGGCATAGTTTTTTCCAGTCTTCTAAAAAGACGTTGAAAATTCTAACATGGAGTCATTTTATGTTAGTATCTGTTGTCTCCTCCCTTGAGAATTCTCTTGAGAATTCCATTTTCCTGGTTCTTTGTATGTATAGTAACTTTAGGTTTTACCCTGAACACTTTGAATGCTCTGTTCCTTAGACTCTAGCTATTGTTAAGTTTCCGAAAATAATAATTTATTTGTTTTATTAGGCAATCAATTTGTTTAGGTTGAAACCACAAATTTTGCTTCACCTCCTGTGGACAGTAGTTTTGAGGTCCGGTCCATTTTCTTAAAAAAATTTTTTTTAACTTTTTTTTTTATTTTTGAGAGAGAAAGACAGAGCATGAGCAGGGGAGGGGCAGAGAGAGAGGTAGACAGAACCCAAAACAGGCTGTCAGCACAGAGCCCAATGAGGGGCTCAAACTCAGGAACTGTGAGATCATGACCTGGGCTGAAGTTGGACACTCAACCGACTGAGCCCCTCAGGTACCCCAGAGGTCCATTCCCTTTTCAAAGCCACTGCTATCCTTTTGGGTCTGCTCATATATGTACAGCTCAGGAGTGAGCCTCAGACCTGTGTCCGTTTATGCACAGAATTAGGGGACTCCTTTCTCCAACTCTCTCCTCTGTGGAATTCCCCTCTGTATTCTCCAGCCTTCAGGGGCCTGTTTTCTCGGGTCCTCTGGCAAGAATGTTATAATTTCTCTTGGAGATTTAGTTGCCTACACTGCTGCCATAATAGTTCTGAACTGGCACCACCATTAGGATGAGGTTAGGAGAGAAAGAAGAAAAAAATCCTCAGGTTCCCCCCATCCCTACCCACACTATTCAAAGTATAGTTGGGTATTGTGGTTCTGGGTGGGAGATCCTCTTTTTTTTAAGATTTTATTTTTAAGTAATCTCTATACCCAATGTGGGGCTCGGACTTAACCTCAAGACCAAGGGTCACATGCTGTACTGACTGAGCCAGCCAAGCAACCTGGGTGTGAGATCCTTATACTGTTTGAAGATCATTCCCCAAGATATGTGGTCTCTCAGCTCTTTGGGGGTTTTATCTGAATTTAGATTTATTTTAAATATTTGGGCACCTGTGACAGAGAATTTGAGAACTCTGAACTCTGTGTGTGTGTGTGTGTGTGTGTGTGTGTGTCCCATGGATGAGGTCTCTGAGGACCTTTGATTTCTGTGTCCCATGACACGATGTCTCTAGGTTGTTTTGGGTATATTTCCAGGTGTGAAGCCTCTGTTCCTTTTGGGTATCAGTCCCAAGATACGATGTTTTTGACTTGGTAAGGTATTGTTTCTGTAGTCTCTGAGCCATTTATGAGCCAGGATCCCAAGGAATGAGATCTCTAAGGTGTTTGTAGGTTAGGTAACTGCGTGAAGTCTCCACGCTGTTTTGGTGTTTGAGTCTTAGGACGTAAATTCTCATAACTGTTTTGGCATCTGTCTTGCATGGTGTGAGGTTCCTGAACTACTTGGGGTGTGCTTTTAGGCATGATGTTTCTGTTCTTTTGGGAAAATCTCACTTCCAGGGCTGGTGTCTCTGATTAACTCAGGGCTGTGTGATTAATCAGAGTATTAGTTATCTAGGCTGTTCATCAACTTATGGCACAGGATATGTGGTCTCTGGAAGATTTGGGCTTTGTGCATCAGGTTATAAGGTCTCTGGGGGTATATGTAGATCTGGAGTGTGATGTATCTGAACTATAGAGGTCCGTGTCCAGGGTGTGAAGTCTCTGGGATGCTTTGTGGTTGCTATCCCAGTGAATGAGATCACTTGAAGTGTTCCCAGGGTTGGAGTATGACATTTCGGAGATCGCATGTACCAGGCTGTGAGGGTACACACATTTACTGGCTCTGTGCCTTCTTGTACGTGGCATCTGAGCTCTTTTGGGATGTGCGTCCAGGGTATGTGATCTTAAAATTTGTAAGCAATTTTTTTTTCTCAAGAGTTTGAGGTATTTGAACTGTGTGTAGGATTTTGTCCCAGAGTGTGAGGTCTCTGAGGTGTCAGGGGTGGGGGCTCTGTCCCAACATGTGAGGTCTCAAGGGTTTGGAATTACTATGTCTCTGGCTGTGTTCCACAGTGTGATCTCTTGGAGGTGGTTCCATGTCTATGTCCTAACATATGAGGTTCCTGAGTTTCTCTGGATTGTGCTTCTCCATCGTACAAAGATTTATATTATTATTTTAGTCTGTGTCCAGGGAGTGAGGTCTCTTAGCCATTTGGGGACCTGAGCTGTCTGAAGGGTATGAGGTGTCTGAGTTCTTCTGGGCCTGTGTTCCATGCCATGCAATCCCTGTGTCATCTGGGGTGTGTTACAAGGTGTGAGGTCTTTCATATCTTTGGTGGTTCCTGTATGAGTGTGTGATGCCTGTCACCTATTAGTTGTCTGTTCCTAGGGTAGGAGGTCTCAGACATTTATCATGTTTGTGTCTCAAGTAGGAGATTTCTTTTTTTTTTAGCATTTATTTATTTTTTGAGAGAGAGAGAGAGAAAGAGTAAGCACAAGCAGGAGAGGGGCAGAGAGAGAGGGCTACAGAGGATCCGAAGCAGCTCTGTGCTGACAGGAGACACCCTGACACGGGGCTCAAACTCGGGAACTGCGAGGTCATGACCTGAGCTGAAGCCGGGACGCTCAACCGACTGAGCCACCCAGGCGCCCTTCAAGTAGGAGGTTTCTTTGCTAATTAGTTTCTATGTAGTTCATGGGCTATTTAGGACCCTGTTCAAAATCTGTTACCAATGTAAGAGTTTCTGAATAATTTTGTGGTCTGTGTCCTGGGTGTGAGGCATCTGAACTCTGCGTAACTGGTGGCTGTTTGCAGGACGCAAGGATTCTTTTTGGTGTCTGTACCCCATAGTTGGATACCTCTGAGGGTTTGTTTTTGTTTTTTCTGGATCTGGGTCTCACCACATGAGACCTATGAGCTCAATGGCGTCTATGTTCATGGCATGGGATTTCTGAACTGTTTTCTGCCGTGTGTCCAGGGTGTTAAGCCCCTATGCTGCTTTGGATTCTGTGCCACCTGATGGGAATGCTGAGCCATTCAGGATATGTTTCCAGGTGCGAGGAACTCTGTTCCTATGGACACTCACTGTCAAGGGTATGCTGTCTCTGACCTCTGTTTCCAGGGAGTGGGGTCTCTGAGCTATGCAGCTGTCTGTGTGACTGTGTGAGATTGCTGTCTGTTCCTGGATCTGGGCTCCAGAGCATGAGACATCTGAGCTGTCTGGGGGTTTGTGTCCAGAGTGTCACATCTTCTGAGTTGTTTTGGTCAGCTTTCAGGAGATAAGATCACTGAGGTACTCGCTTTTCATGCCCCAGGGTGAATTTTTGAGCCGTTTGGGGGTGTGCATTCTAGGATGAGAATTGTCAGAGATATTTTGGGTACGTGTCCGGTTATGAAGGTCTCTGAGGTATTAGGGGTCTGGGTGACAAGATGTGAGATCTCTCTGTTTGGGGTTTTTTCTGTTCTCACAGGGTCTGCGAGGTTGGGCAGGAGTTGTGGGGGAGGTGGGGGGGTCTGAAACAGTCATTGTCCAAAGCTGAAAGCCTCAGAATGGTTTTGTGCTGTGCTCCAAGTCTGAGATTTCTGAATATCTGAGCTCTTTGGGACACTGTGTCTCAGGGTGTGAGGTGTCTGTAGTGGTTCTGGGCCATTGTCCCAGCCTAGAAGGTCTCTGAGCTCCTTGGGAATCTGTGTTCAGTGCATGAGGCTTAGGGATTATTTTATGTTCTGTGTCCAAGGATGTGAAGTTTTTGTAGCCTTGGAGTCTGATACCACAGAATGAGATTGCTGAGGTGTTTGTATTTCTGCCCATCTCAATGAAAGTTTTCTAAGCTGTTGGGGTGTCTTTGTCCCAGCATGTGAGGTTTTTAAACTCTTTGGGGATGGGTCCAGGTTTTAAGGTTTATGAACTTTGTGGGGGTCTCTATCAAGGGTGTGAGACCCCTAGCTATTACGGGTCTAAATCTCATTATATGAGATCTTGGAGACATTTGGCAGGTGTTTCCAGGGGTGAGGCCTTTGCCATTTGTGTGGGTATCAGTTACAAGAATGAGGTCTTTTATTTATTTCTGGATATATTTCCAAAGTCTGAGGTTTCTGAGGTATTTTTGAGTGTGTATACCATGATGCGATGCCATTAAGGTGTTTCAGGGTCTGTGTCCTGACCTGTGAGATCTCTCAGCTATTTGGGGTCTATGTCCGGGATAGAAGTCCCCAGAGCCATTTCAGACTTTCTGTTATGGGTTCTGAGGTATCTGAGCTCTTTGGATTCTGAGTTCCATGAGGTGATATCCTTGAGCCATTTGGAATGTGAAATCTCTCTTCCTTTCAGAGATGTCAGTCCCAGGGTGTGGTGTCTCTGTACTATTAGGGATTACTTTTTTTAATAAAAAAAATTTTAATGTTTCTTTATTTTTGAGAGAGAGACAGAGACAGAGACAGAGCATGAGCAGGGCAGGGGCAGAGAGAGAGAAAGGGAGACACAGAATCCAAAGCAGGCTCCAGGCTCTGCACTGTCAACTCAGAGCCCGATGCAGAGCTTGATCCCACAATCGGTGAGATCATGACCTGAGCTGAAATCAAGAGTCAGACACTTAACTGATTTAGCCACCCAGGCACCCTTAGGGATTACTTTCTCGACTGTGATGTTCCTGCCTTATTTGGTGTCCATTTCCAGAATTATTTATGGGGATGTATCACAAGGTATGATGTCTCTATTCTCTCGGGGGGTCCATGTCCCATAGCGTGTGATATCTGAAATGTTTTAGAGGTCTGTGCCTAGTGTGTAAAGTCTATGGGGTGTTGGGTATCTGTGTCTGAAGATCTCTGAGTCGTTTGGGGTTCTTGGCCTTAGTGTGCAAGTGGTCCCAACTCATGTGGATCCCGAGTTCCATTCACGTGAAATTTTTGAGTAATTTGGGGTTTGTTTCCAGGCAGAGATTTTCTGATCTTTTTGGTGATCTCAGTTCCAGAAGGGGATGTGTCTTATTTATTAGGGTCTATTTCCAGGCAGCAAGGTCACTTAGCTGTAGCAGTGTCTCTTTTCCAAGGTGTGAGTTGTCTGTGTTCTTGAGTCTCTGTGTTCTTTTTTTTTTATGTTTATTTATTTTGAGAGAGAGAGAGAGCAAGCAGGGTGGGGCAGAGAGAGGGAAACAGAGGATCCAAAGCGGGCTCCACAATGACAGCAGAGAGCCCAACATGGGGCTCGAACTCATGAACCGTGAGATCATGACCTGAGCTGAAGTCCAACGCTTAACCAACTGAGCCACCCAGGCGCCCTGAGTCTCTGAGCATGAAGTCTCTTAGGCTATCTGGGGTTTGTTTCTAGAGTCTGAAGTCTTTGATCTATTTATTTGTTTAAACTGTGTGCCAGGTTGTAAGGTCTCTGAAATGTTTCCACATCTGCACATACCACATCTACATCCAAGGTATGATGTCTCTATTGTTGTGAACTCCATGTCGCAGATTTTGGCGTGTCTGAGATATTTGGGGGCCTTTGTTACAGGGTGTTAAGTCTGCACTGTTTTGGAACCTTTCTTCCAGGGTGTGGAGTCTCTGATTTTTTGAATGTCTGTGTTCTTGAGTGTAAAGTCACAGAAGCCGTTTAGAGATGCTTCCAGAGTCTGAGGTCACTGTGTTATTTTTTGGTTCTGTGTCTTGTCCTGGGGTTGGAAGTTCCTGAGTTGTTTGGGAATTTATGTGCAGAGTGTCACATTCTGAGCTGTTTGGGGTCACTATGCCAGGGAGTGGGTCACATGGTTTATGTCAGAGCTCTTTGAGCTGTTTGGGTGTGAGGTCTCAGAATATTCTTCAGGGCTGGGGTTCCTGAGTGGCTCAGTCAGTTAAGCGTCCAATTCTTGATTTCGGCTCAGGTCACGCTCTCACAGTTCCAAGAGTTCAAGCCCTGAATCGGGCTCTGTGCTGTGTCAGCACGGAGCCTGCTTGAAATTCTCTCTCCCTTTCTCTCTGCCTCTACCCCACTCATGCTCTCTCTCTCTCTCTCTCTCTCTCTCAAAATAAATAAACTTAAAAAAAATTTTTAAAGAAGACTTTTCGATGCTCTTCTTATGTCTTTAAGCATTCTTTTCCCCACCTGCCCCTCCCTCATTAACAGTATGTCCTTTGGACAGTCCCTTGAGCACATACAGGTGTGTCACCCTCATTCTGTGTCCAGGCTTCTGAATTGTTTTGTGATCTGTGTCAAGGGTACGAGGTCTTTGCCTGGATGTTTTATGTAGATCCCCGGTGGGGACATCTCTGAGCTGTTTGGGGGATTACTCTGTCCATGGTATAAGGTATGTAACCTATTTGGGGTTTGTGTCTTAGTGTGGAAGGTCCCTGGGGTGCTTTAGTGTCCTAGGGCATGAGGTTTCTGCGATGTTTGTAGTAGTCTGTAGCCAGAGGACGAGATTTATAAAATAACTGATTATCTATGTCTTGTTACATGAGTTCTTGGGGGGGTTTTTGCTTGTTTTTTTGTTTGTTTGTTTTTGCCAGCCTTTGGCCAGAGTGTGAGGTCTCTAGGCTATTTTGTGGTCTGTGTCCACAGTGTGAGACCCCTGAACTGTTTTGGGCTCTGTGTCCCGTGGTGTGAGGTCTCCAAGCTTTCCTGTGCTCTGCGTTCAATGATATGACGTCCCTGAGCCACCTGGGATATGCTTCCAGGGGCAAGGTCTCATTCTGTTTCACAGTCGGCTGGTACTCCATGCTATAGCATGAATCACCTTGATTAATTTACCCTTTTTCCTCTAGTTGTTCGCTGCTCCCATTCTTTTTTTAATTAATTTATTTCTTTTGAGAGAGAGAAAGAAGGGGAGGGACAGAGAGAGAGAGAGGGAGAGAGAGGATTCCAAACAGGCCCCATGCTGCCAGCTCAGAGCCCGTCACAGGGCTTGAACCCACCAACCTTGAGATCATGACCTGAGTGGAAACTGAGTCACCCAGGCGCCCGCTCCTCCTTGTGCACACTGACCGGCGCCATGTGTATTTCCTTAGAACACATATTTAAAGTGGAATTGCCAGGTCCAATAAGTTATTTATTCAGCAATATTTTACTCCCTTTTGAGTACCTACTGTGTGCAGGGCAGTTTTAAGTGCGTGTAGAGACACCACCACATGCACGATGGTGATACTAGTGGGGAGGGATATCCACTTTTATTTTGATAGATGCTGCCACATGAATTCACACCTCTATCAGTGGCATCAGGAGAATTTGAGTACCTCTTTATGCGCCAGAACTCTGCAGCGGGGGGGGGGGGGGGGGGACACCACGGAGTCGCATTCAGCTAAATCATCTGAGGATGGGGCTGGGACGGTCCATTGTGGGATTTGAGGGGGAGCACGGAATGGAACGTGTGCAGGGGGAGGAAGACTTCCGAGTCTATTTAGTTGTGTTGGAGTGAACTGAAGATTGACTGACTCCTGGGACATTAACATGAAACTGCCCTTCACGGGCCGCACACATAAAAGAGCTTGAAAGGTGGGAATGAAGAGTTAACCAGACAGTGCAGCTCTGGGGCATACCATTGTGCCACATGGAAATGGAACGGTCTGCTCTGGGAGGTACCACGGGTGGGGGGGAGGGTGTCGTGTATTTTGGAAGAAACCACTATGTATGTAGGGACACGAAAGGTCTCTGCGTTTTGCGCGTGCATCAGCTCGGCTCCAAAACGAGAAGACCACGGCGCTGCCCTCACCGACCTGAGCCTCAGTGAGGGCGATGGTGGACCCCACCCTCAGCCTAAAACCTCCACCCATCCGGAAGCCACCTCCCACCAGGATCTTACGTCTGGTTGGCTCTGAAGACTCGAATCAACAGCAGAGGTGGGGTGGGGTAGAAGGCTGCGGAGCAATGATTGGCTCCGCTATGGGAAGGGCGGGATCAAGCCCTGCTCTGAGTCCTGATTGGCCACCGCAAGATGGCCCACCCAAGCTCTTCCAGGGTACCGAGGTTTTCGGGAATCACTTATAGGCTACGAGCGGGTCGTCCGGCTCCGTGCTGCTATTGGCTGCTGACTTGGCGCAGGCGCTATGGCCCCTGCGTTGGCGTTCGCGGTTGCAGAGGCAGGGCTTTGGCTACGGGAGACCATAGGTTCGAATCCCGCCTGGGAACTTCAGTTTGCGCACCTGTAAAGAAGCTGGCATTATTGGCTAGCACAGAATGTGTCGGGTAACCTTTTCTATTCTCTTCTACCTGTTCTCTTTTTAAAACAATGCTTATTGTGTCCCATTATATTGATTTCAGGACCCACTCACTGTTCACAGCAGCACTGAGAAAAATTCTTCACTGGGGTTCCTGACAGCTGTATTTCAGGCTGCCTGTAGGTCCGAGTTCTGCAGAGAAGGTTCAAGGTGATCTCATGATTCTACTCTAAAACATCTCCTCCTCCCCCCAGAGAGGATGACTTGGAGGCTCCCTGCCCCCTCTGGACCAGGCCTGAGTAAGGGTGTGTGGAAGAGTGTGTGTGTGCGCGTGCGTGCGTGTGTGTGTGTGTGTGTGTGTGTGTGTGTGTGTAGGGGAGTAGGGAGAGGGGGTGGGCCATAAATGCATCATAACTGAATGATTTCATGCTCTGGGATGGAGAAGTGTGTGGCATTTAAAGGGGAATTTTGAAAAGGGCAAGATGTAACTGAATGATAAACTTTTTAATGATGGGATTTTAGGCATGAGGCAGGGGAGGTGTTTGGCTGAGTGTAGGTAAGTAGAAGGAAAGTGGTTCTCAAGCCAGTCAACTCATCCTAAGGTAGCTCTTACATGCTACATGCAGCTTGGAGGTCTGTGTCACAGAGATCTAGGTCTTCCAGGTGTTTGTGGGGCTCTGTCTCAGGGTGAGAAGTCTCTAAGCTGTTTGGGGATCTTTGTATCAGGATGTGCAGGGGTTTTTTTTTCTCTTAAAATGGAATTTCATTGTGTTTTGTTGGCATTTCTCTGACTACTGTTGAGGCTTAATACTGTTTTCTGAGCTTGTTGGCAAGATGTGTTTCTTAAGTTTTACAAATTCCCTTTTACATCCTTTAATCTTTTTGAAAAATTATTTTAAAATCATTTTAGACTTAGAGAAAATTGCACAAATAGTGCAGAGAGTTCCTGTATACCCTTCACCCTGCTTCCCCTAGTGTAAAGGACTTACATAACCACAGTGTGAGCTTAAAAACAGGAAATGAATACTATTGTTCATGAACTGTTGCTCACCTGTTTTCTGTCTGTGACCACGGTGTGAAATATCTGTCCATTTTGGACCCAGAGCTCTCTTGGGTTCTGTGCCCCATGCTGTGATGCCTCTGAACTTGGTGTATGTTTCTAGATGCTGGGTCTCTCACTTCCTTGGGGGTTTCTGTCTCAGAGAATGGTATCTTTGATCTGTTAGGGTCTCTTCAGGGCATATCCTCTCTGAGCTGTTTTGGGCTTTCGTGTTCAGGGTGTGAGGTCTCTGAGCACTCTTTTTTTTTTTTTTTTTTTTTTTTGATACAGACGGCAAGTGTGAGCACATGAGCCGGGGAAGTGCAGAGGGAGAGGGAGAGAGAATCTCAAGCAGGCTCCATGCTCAGCATGGAGTCCAACATGGGGCTCGATCCCATGACCCTGAGATCATGACCTGAGCCAAAGTCGGACGTGTAACCAACTGAACCACCCAGGTGCCTGGGTCTCTGAGTACTTTGGTAGTCTAAGTTCAAAGCTATGTGAAAAAAAAAAAAGCTCTGTGTACTCCCAGCTGGTTTTTATTGGTCTCTGTCAGAGATTATGAGGTCAGTCAATACTTTCGGATTCTGTGTCCAGGGCAGGATTTCTCAACCTCAGCACTATTGACATTTTGGACTGGAAAATTCATTGTTATGGAGGGCATTGTGGGATGTCGTACTAGTTTGCTAGGGCTGTTTAAAAAAAAAAAAGGTACCACAAACTGGGGGGCTTAAGCAACAAAAATTTATTTTCTCATAGTTCTGGAAGCTGGAAGTCTGAGATCCTGGTGTCAGCAGGTTTGTTTCCTTCTGAGGGCTGAGAACAACAATCTGTTCATGCCTCTCTCCTAGCTTCTGGTAGTTTGCTGGCAGTCTTTGACATTCCTTGGCTTCCGCTGCATCAGCCCAGTTTCTTCCTTCATCTTCACATGGTGTTCCGTGTGTGTGTGTGTGTGTGTGTGTGTGTGTGTGTCCGAATATCCCTTTTTTATAAACACACCAGTCATATTGGATCAGGGGCCCACCCTACTCCAGGAATACGACCTCATTTCACATCTGCAGCGACCCTCTTTCCAAATAAGGCCACAATCTGAGGCCCTAAGGGTTAGGACTTCAACATGTGAATTTGAGGTGTGTGGGGGGGCATAATTCAATCATAAAAGATGTTTACCATGGGAAAGAAAGGAAAGAGGGAGGGAAGGAGGGAGCAGTCCCCAACATCCAATGTTGTCTTGGTACTCCCAGCTAGGCCATGTTATTCTCCTGTTAGATATAAACAGTCTCAAGAATACTCTGAGACCAAGGTTACTCTGAGACTGTGATAAAACGAGACAAAGCAAAGCTACTTTATAATGTTGTCTAAGCACAGACAAAAACTGGTCATTGTACCACCTCCCCAGATACGAAACATCCCCCTCTCTTGGTTAAAACGAATGACTGCTGCTTCTTTACCGATTTCCGCTTTATCCTTACTCTAGTCTGCCCTCGCTGTAGATAAGATTTATTGAGATACCTAGTCATCAAATTGCTCTCACTTTCTGACAGTGTCCAATCTAGAGTGAGCCCCACTTCTTTCGATCTTCTACCAAAACCACTCAACTGAAGTCCTGATCCTATAACTGGTTCTTTCTTTTTTTAAAAAAATTTTTTAATGTTTATTTTTGAGAGACATAGAGCATGAGTGAGGGAGGAGCAGAGAGAGGGGGAGACACAAAATCCAAAGCAGGGTCCAGGCTTTGAGCTGTCAGCATAGAGCCCCACATGGGGCTCAAACCCACGAACCATGAGATCATGACCTGAGCCCAAGTCGGAGGCTTAAATGACTGTGCCACCCAGGCACCCCTGGTTCTTTGTTTATTGTTTTTTTTTATTTTTTAATGTTTATTAATTTTTGAAAGACAGAGAGAGACAGAGCACAAGCAGGGGTGGGACAGAGAGAGAGGGGGACACAGAATCTGAAACAGGCTTCAGGCTCTGAGCTGTCAGCACAGAGCCCGACGTGGGGCTCGAACTCACGGACAATGAGATCATGACCTGAGCCAAAGTCAGATGCTCAACTGACTGAGCCACCCAGGCACCCCTCTTTGTTTTGTTTTTTTTTAAATACTTTTTAATTTTTTTAGTAAGCTCTATGCCCAACATAGGGCTTTGAACTCATGACCCTGAGATGAAGAGTCGCATGCTCTTCTGACTCAGCCAGCCAGGCACCCCTGATTGGTTCTTTCGGATACCCTCTTACTAAGACGTCTCTTGGCTCCCATGGTGTGCGTTCTCCCTCACTGAAATGCATAACGAACCCTACTTGTTCAATTATAGGTATGTTCCCGGGGGGTCTTTGGCTAAAGGTGGCATCCCTGATCTCTACCCACTAGATGCCAGTAGCACCTCTCCCCTCCCAGCTGTGACAACCAAAAATGTCCTCAGGTATTGCCACATGTATTCTGGGGGGCAAATTGCCTCTGGTGGAGAGTCACTGGTACAGGGTATGAAGTGTTTGAGCAGTTTGGGGGTCTTTGTCTCAAGTTTGCATTCTCTGAGATGTGTTTGGATCTATTCCTCAGGATATGAAGTCACTCATCTGTGTTAAAGTCTCTGTCCCAATGTTTGAAAGCCCTGAGCTCTTTGGGGTGCTGTATAAGGAATGAGTGATCTCTGCCAGAATTCGGACATGAGGTATTTGTGGTGCATGCGCGCACATGCACACACGCACCACCCTCCCCCCCACACACACACACAACACCATTCTGGCTATACGCCAGTTCAGAAAGGCTGTGAGAAATGGGGGTCGTGTGATTGGTAGTGAAGTGCTCCGCATGAATTCACAGCCACCCCAGCTTCCTTGTCTAGACCAGGAAATACAGGTGGCCACTTCCTTCAGAACCTCTGTCTTGCCCTTTGTTCTGGAGGTCACAGAGTCTCCCTTGATCCCATTTGTGGAGATTATGTTGTCGGGAGGTGTTTGTTGTGTCTCCTCGCACCAGCCCCAGAGTGGAGAGCCCTGTCTTGGGATGGATTGTTCAGATGGATGTTGGAGTCTATTTCCCCTCAGGCCTTGTCCACATCCAGGACACATGGGTGTTTGGGGCCTGGTAGAACCTGTTTCGGAGCCTGGAACCCCCAAGTCCTGGTTGGATAGAAGGGGAGTCCAGTGTTTTGGAGGTTTTGCAAGACTGCTCTGAGTACAAATGGACTCTCCTGATTTCAGCCCCCTCCCCCCTAATCACGCATCCCTTCTGAAAGCAAAATTCAGGGTTGGGGAAAGGGGTGAGATACAGGTAAATGCTATCTCTGGCCAGGGGGCCAGTGTGTGTGTGAGACGGTCTCAGTTGGACCATGGGAGTCATGTGTACATATTGCTTAATATAAATGTGCGTTGGGTTCAATAAAGAGTAAATATTCTCTAGAATTGTGTTTCCATCTCTGGTAAACCCATAGTTTGCCTTCAGCTGAACCTTTGAGAACATACATAATAGGGTGCGCAGTGAGAAAACAGTGAGAAAAAACACTCTTTTTCTTGTGAAAACTGTAAATCCTGTTATAAGAGAGACAGGTTTGTCCTTTTATGCAAGAGACAGGGTTTGAGCTCTAGAGAGAGGCTTTGGGGGAGGGCGCAGGGCCTCGGTGAGTCAAAGAAGTCAGAAGTTAAAAAATATAGTTTGAACTAAATGAAAATGAAAATAAAACTTACCAAGTTTGTGGGATACAGCAAAGCAGGGCATACATAGAGGAAATTTTTAAGGCATTTTGGCTTCTGTCTTGCTCTTTCTTGGATCACGCCCTCTAGTGGAAGCCAGCCATCCTGTCGCGAGGACACTCAAGCAGCTGCATGGAGAGATCTACTTACCAGAGAACTGAGGTCCCCCAGCCCAAAGCCATCACCAAATTGCCAGCAATGTGAGTGATCCAGCTTGGAAGCAGCGCTTCCGGCCCCACTCAAGCCTTCCAATGACTGCAGCCTGAGAGACCCAAAGCCAGAGCCATGCAGCTAAGCTGCTCCTGAATTCCAGCTCCCCCAAACTGTGTGAGATGATTAGTGTTTGCTGTTGTTTCAAGCTGCTAAGTTTTGGGTTCATTTGTGGCATTTCTGAGCTCTCTGAGGGTCTCTGTCTAGGGTTTGAGATTTCTGAGCTTTTTGTGGCCTATATCCATATCTGGGTGTTGGAGACACTCCATGTTGCACATTTTTAGGTCTCTGATCTCTTTAGGGTCTCTCTCTGGGTTTTTAGGCCTCTGAACTATTTGGGGATCTGTGTCTGAAAGCATGGGGATTCTGGGCTGTTTCTGGTTCATGTCCAGGACATGATCATAACTGTTTGGAATCCTTTAATCCCAGGGTATGATGTCTCTAAGATAACTTTGTACTTGAGTCCAGAACTTGAAGTCTCTGAGCTCCTTTGCAGTCTGTGTTCTGGGTGTGAGATCTTTGAGGTATTTGGGAGTCTGTATCTCTGGTTTCACAGCCGTGAACGCTTTGGAGGACTGTATGTAGGTTTTGTTTGTTCTTTTAGGTGTATGGAGTTTTAAGTCCCAGGAAGAGACATCACCGAGGTGACTGGAATCTGCATCCAGGTGTTCAAACAGTTTGGGCCCCTGAGTCCTTAGATGTGAAGTCCCTGCTGTGTTTGAGAGTCGATGTCCAGATATTGATATTTCTGGTTTTGAGGGCAGGCAGAGCCTGTGTTTCAGGTTGTCAGCTCTCTGAACTATTTCTGGGTGTGTGTCCCAGTATGTAAAGTTCCTGAGTTGTTTATGGGTGTGTGTCCCAAATGTGTGGGGTCCTGGACATGGCTGTGGCTCTGTGTTGTAGTATATGAGGTCTCTGTTCATGGGTGTATGTGGCAGCGTGTGAGGTAACTGAACTCCTTGAGTGTGTGTGCACGAGATCATAAGGTCTCTGATCTGTTTGGGTGTGTGTTTCCCAGCATGAGAATTTTTTATTTGTTTGTGGGTGTATATTCCATGGTGTTAGTTCTCTAATCTGTTCGGATGTGTATGTCCTGGGTGTGAGGTTTCTGCTATGCTCGTGGGTATATGGTCTAATGGTGTAAAGGTTTCTGATCCACCTAGGGGTATATGTCCCAGGGTATGAGGTCTCTGATCTGTTTGTCATTGTATGTCTCAGGATGTGAGGTCTCTCTTCTGGATGCATGTCAAGGGTAGGAGGTCTCTAATCTGTTTTTAGTTTTATGTCCCCGGATGTTAGATCTCTGGTCTCTGTGGGTATATATGCCAACGGGTGAGCTCTCTGTCATGTTTGTGGGTATATGTCCCAATAGATGAGGTCTCTGAGGTCTTTGTGGATATATTTTCCTGGTCGGTATGTTTCTGAGCTTTTTGGGTTATGTTTTGGTTATGTTCTCTCAGGGCACTCTGGTCCATTTGTTGGGTGTATGTTACAGGATGATAAGGACTGTCTGTCTGAGGGTGTATGTCCCAGGGTGTGAGGGTATCTGCTGTGTTTGTGGGTATATGTCTCTGAGTGTGATATATCTAAAATGTTTGTGAGTATAGTTCCCAAGATATAAGTTCCCTGAACTCTTTGTGGGTGTGTGTCCCAGAAAAGGAAATCTATGATCTATTTGTGAGCATATGTTCCAGAACATGAGGTCTCAGAGCTGTCTGTCCCTGTGTGTGTCCCAATATGTGAGGTCTCTCTTCATGGGTGTAGATCAAAGGTACGAGTTCTCTGGTTACTTTTGTGTTGGTACCTCCCAGGGAATGAGGCCTCTGAGCTGTCTGGGGTTGGGGAATTTCACATAATGTGAGTTCTCAAGTATGGTTGTGGCTATATGACCTAGCATATAGGTCTCTGATCTCTTTGGGTGTGTATGTTCCATAGTTTGAAGTCTCTGAGCTCTTTATTGATGTATATTCCAGGATGTGAGGTCTCTGATCTTCTTGTTGTTATATACTGCTAGTACGCGAGTCTGCCTTCACTGGTATATGTCAAAGTCCATTTGTGTGTGTATTTCCCAGTGTATGAGGTCCCTGATCTGTTTCCAGGTGTATGTTCCAGAGTAAGAAGCCTCTAATATGTCTCTGATCTTTTCATAAATGTATCAGGAGCTTGAGGTCCTTCATCCCTGTGGTTGTAATTCCCAGAGGCCTTGTCCATGTTGTGTGTGTGGCTCTACGTCCAAGAATATTATGTATCTGTATTGTTTCTGCAAGTATGCCCCAGTTGTGAGGTCTCTGATCTCTTTGTGGGTATATTCATCAGAATGGGAGATCTCTGATATGTTTGTGGGTGTATGTCCCAGAGTGTGAGGTCACTAATGTTTGTGCATGTAAACCCCAGGATTTGAGGTCTGTGATATGCTTATCACTATAATTATCAATGTGTGAAATGTCTCTCATGGGTGTATGCCAAAGGCATGAGCTCTCTGATATGTCTGTGTTTATATGAACGTGGGTGTAAGATCTCTTATTTGTTTATGGGTGTATGTCTCAGTGTGTGAGGTTTGTGAGGTTTTGGGGGGTTATATCCCATGGTCTGTTCTGTTTGGGGGTTATTTGCTGGGATATGACGTGTACGTATTTTTATCACTGTATATCCCAGTATGTGAGGTCTCTCAGATGGGTGTATATAGAAAGTGTAAGGTCTTTGATCTATTTGTGGTTATATATCCCTGGGTGTGAGGTCTCTGATAAGTTCGTGGATTTAATTCTTTTTTTTTTAAGTTTTATTTTTTAATTTTTTAATTTTTAATTTTTATTTTATTTATTTATTTATTGAGAGAGAGAGTGTAGGAGGGGCAGAAAGAGAGGGAGAGAGAGAGAATCCCAAGCAGGCTCCTCACTGTCAGCTCAGAGCCTAATGCTGGGCTCAAACTCACAAACCATGAGATCACGACCCGAGCTGAAACCAAGAGTTGGCCGCTTAGCTGACTGAGCCACCCGGGCACCCCACATGGATTTAATTCTTACACTTTGACATTGCCGATCTGTTTGCAAGTGTTATGTCACATGATGCGATATCTCTGATCTTTTCGAGGGTGTAAGACCTGCAGTGTGAAGTGTCTTTCTATCCCTCGTGTATTTCCAAACACGTGAGGTGTCTCACCTGTGTGAGGGTGTGTGTCTCATGATGTGAGGCCTCTTACTTATTTGCAGGTATATTCCCAAGATGTGAGCTCTTTTCCTCCCTTTTGAGCATATGTCCCAATTTGCTTCGTTTCTGAGTATATTTCCCGCTCTGTGATGTCTCAGCTGTTTGGGGTGTATACTGCAGGATTTGAGCTCTCTGGTGTATCATACATGTATGTCTCAGGTTCTGAGGTTGCTAATGTCTTTGTGGGTGCGTATCCCAGAATGGGAGTCTCTGATCTGTTTGCGTTTGCCAAGGGTATAAAGTCTGATATGGTTGTGCATATATGTCTCAGGATGTTAGGACCCTAGCTGTTTGTGGGTATATGTCCCAGGATGTGAAGTGTCTGACCTGTTTGGGTGTGTTCGTCCATGGGAGTGAGATTTCTGATCAGTTTTTCAGGAGCATTACGTCCCAGGATGTAATGTCTCTGATCTCATTATGGGTCTAATTCCCAGGATTTAAGGTCTCTGATCACGTATGGATATATGTCCCGGAATGTGTTTCTTTACTTTTTACAAGTATATGTCCCAGGTCGTAGGTTCTCTGATCTGCTAGGGGGTTCTTTGCCAAGATCTGAGGTTTCTGATCTGTTCATGGGTATGTGTCATAGAATGCGAAGTCTTGGCTCTTTTATGGTGTGTTTTATGTCCAGAGTGTCAGGTTTCTGACTTCTCTGTGGTTGTGTGTCATGGTGTGAGGTCTCTTCTCTCTTCCTGTGTGATTCAGTATGTGCTCTCTGGTCGTGAATTTTGACAAGGATGTAAGTTCTCTGATCTGCTTATTGAGTATTGCAGGATATAAAGTCTCTGATCTGCTTGGTGGTGAGTATCCCAGTGTGTGAGGTGTCTGAGCTTTGTGTGTGTGTGTGTGTGTGTGTGTGTGTGTGTGTGTCCCAGGTTGTGAGGTTTCTGGTCTGTTTAGGAGTGAATGACAGCAGGTGCCATATGTGAACTCTTGATGGGTATATGTTCCAGGCTTTGAGGACTGTGACATGGTAGTCGGTATATGTGCTGGGCGCGAGTGGACGTGAGAACCATAATCTGTTTCTGGATGTACCACCCAGCGTGTGAGGCCTCTGAATTGTTTGTAGGTTTCTGTTGCAGGATTTGAAGTCTGTGATTTCTTTTTTATCTTTAAGTAAACTCTACGCCCAACGTGGAGCTCAAACTCGTGACCCTGAGATCGAGGGTCGCATACTCTACTGACTGAGCTGGCCAGGTGTGCCTAGTCTGTGATTTCTTTATGGCTAAACTTTCCAGGCTGTTAGGTCCCTGATCTGTTTGTGGGTGTATATATGAGGTGTGAGTTCCCTGACTGGTCTGTGGGTGTATGTCCCAGGATGTCACATCTCTATCAGTCTGTGCCATGTACGTCATGTCTGAATACTCGCCCCCCCCACCCCCCGCAATGATATCCACGTCCCAATCCCTGGAACCTGTGATTATGTTAACTTTCTGGCAAAAAGGACTTTGTAGGTATAATGAAGTGAACCACTTTGAGATTGGGATTTCATCCTGGACTATCCAGGTGGGCCTAACATAATGATTAAAGTCCTTATATGTGGGACGCAGAATGGTAAGAGTTGGAAATGGCAGTGTGACAGTGATACAAGCTGAGTCAAAGATGGTGACATAAAGATGGAAACAGACTCAGAGAAAGAGCTACAACAACTGAATCAGAGGGAAGCAAAATCGGAGAGAGATTTGAAGAATGAAACCCTGCTGGCTTTGAAGATGGAGGAAAGGGCCATGAACCAGGGAATGCAGCAGCCCCTAAAACCGGAAAATGCCAGGAAATGGATTCTGTGTTGGAGCCTCCAGGAGGAAGGCAGGTCTGCTGACAACTTGATTTTATTTCTGTAAGACTCATTTTCGGGTTTCTGACCCGTAGAAACGTAAGGTAATAAATGTGTGTTATTTTACAACACTAAGATTGCAGTGGTTTGTTTGTTACAGCGGCGGTAGGAAATGACTGCAGCGTCCCAGGTTGGGAGGTCTCCATCTGGTTGTTGGTGCACATCCCAGGATGTGAACTCCACCATCTATTTGTGAGTGTGTGCCTGATGGCAAGAGGTCTCTGATCTGTGTGCAGGTGCATGAACCAGAGTGTGAGGTCTCTGACCTATTTGAGGGTGTATGTCCCAAAATTTGTGGTCTCTGGGATGTTTGTTGGTGTACGTCCCAGAATGTGAGGTCTCTGATCTGTTTGTGTGTGCGTGAAGTCTCTGAGCTGATTTGGGGTGTACGTCCAGTATGTGAGGTCTTTATGATATTTGTGGGTTGCATCCTAGGTTATTAGGTCTCTGATGTGTTTCGGATATATTTCTGATGGTGATGAACTTTCTGCTTTCAATGGTGGTATGTATGCCAGAATCTGAGGTCTTTATTTTCTTAAATATTGTGTTTTTTTAATGTTTATTTATTTCTAAGAGAGAACATGAGCAGGGGAGGGGAAGAGAGAGAAGGAGACAGAGGATATGAAGTGGGCTCTGTGCTGACAGCAGATAGCCTGATGCGGGGCTCGAACTCACAAACTGCAAGATCATGACCTGAGCTGAAGTCAGACGTTTCACCCACAGAGCCACCCAGGTGCCTCCAGAATCTGAGGTCTTTAATGTGTTTAGTTATGAATGTCCAGGGTATGAAGTTTGAAAGAGCTTGTTGTGAGTGTATGTCCCTTGGCCCAAATCCTTTGATCTCTTGTGAGTATATGTCTCTGTATATGAACTCTCTTATCTCTTCATGGATATATGTCAGAAGAGATTAGTCCTGTGATCTGTTTCTGGCTCTTTTTTCTTTGCTTTGCTTTGCTTTGCTTTCTTTTTCTTTTTTTCTGGCTCTTTTTTTCATAACGTGTCTTGTCTCTGATGTACCTTGCAAGCTTATGTTGCAGGATTTGAGATCGCTGATCTGTTTGTGGGCATCTGTTTGTATATAGTCTGTGATGTGTTTTGGAGTCTATCCCAAGATGTGAGCCCCCCGATCTGTTTGTTGGCATATTTCTCAGAGCGTGAAGTGTCTGATCTCTCTGTGGGTATATGTTGTGGGGTTTGAGGTCTGTGGTCTCCGGGTTACATGTCCAGGTTGTGAGGTCTCTAATATGTTTGTTGAAGTGTATCCCAGGATGTGAACCCTCTGATCATTTGTGTGGGGGAGGGCATATAATGCAAGACGCTGATCTGTTCTTCTGGTAAGTGAACCAGGCTGAAAGTACTCTGGCATGTTTGTGGATGTCTTCCAAGATGTGAATTCTCTGCTCTGTTTCTGAATCCACGTCCTAGGATGTGAGGTTTTAGAGTTATTTGTGGATGTATATTAGGCATGAGTTCCCTGAGCCGTTTGAGGGTCTCTATCTTAGCTTGTGAGGCCTCTGATGCTTTTGGCTTTATTTGCGAGTATATGAGATTTCTGATTGTATCCTTGAACATGTAACGGGATGCAATATTATTTGTTAAAGTTTGTGTATCCAGGGTATGAGGTTTCTGAGCTCTTTGTGGGTACCCATCTCAGGGGTGAGGCTTCTGATCTGTTTGCAAGTATGTGCCTCAGGATTTGAGCTCTCTTATCTCCTTGTGGCTGTGTGCCCCAAGATGTCAAGCATCTTTAATTACCCTGGGTCTATTTCCCAGGATATGAGGTTGTCTCTAATGTGTTGTGGGTTACTGTTGCAGGGTTTGGGGTCTCCAAGCCATTAAAAAAAACTTTTTTAATTAATTAATTTTTTACATTTATTTATTTTTGAGAGACAGAGCACAAGTGGGGGAGGGGCAGAGAGAGAAGGAGACACAGAATCCAAAGCAGTCTCCAGGCTCCTAGCTGTCAGTACAGAGCCTGATGCGGGGCTTGAACCCACAAACCGTGAGATCGTGACGTGAGCCGAAGTCAGACGCCCAACTGACTGAACCACCCAGGCGCCCCTAATTTATTTATTTTTGAAAGAGAGAGAGAGAGAGAGAGAGAGAGCGAGCAGGGGGGAGGGAGAGAGAGAGAATCCCAAGCAGGCTCCATGCTGTCAGCACAGAACCGAACGTGGGGCTCGAACTCACGAGCTGTGAAATCATGACCTGAGCCAAAACCAAGAGTCGGACACTTAACTGACTGAGCCACTCAGGAGCCCCTCTGAGCCATTTTTGCTTGTATTTCTCAGATAAGGTCTCTGATCCGTTTGCGTGTGTATATCACAATATACAAGTGGGGTTTTTTTTTGGTGTGGGGGGGACTTTTGCTTGTTGATCAATGGTATGAGGTCTGTTCTGTTTGTGTGTATGTGTCCCAATTTTTGAGGTCTCAGACCTGTTTATGGGCATATGTCCCAGAATGTGTGTCTCTCTATTCTCCTTAGACTCACGTCTGAGGGAAGGAGGTCTCTGGTCACTTTCTAGATGTATGACTCCAGCTGAGGGGTGTGAACTATTTCTAGTGCATGGCCCAGGATTTTGGGTCCCTGAGCTCTTTTGGAGGTGTGTGTTTTGTGATTGGAGGCCTCTTACTATTTGTGCGTGTGTGGGTCTCTCCTCTGCTGACTTAAGGCCTCCTAAAGATGCCCATGTCCTAATCCTTGGACCCTGTGAAGATGAGACCTTACATGTTAAAAGTTACTTTGAAGCTGTGATTAAATTAGGCATTTTGCGATGGGAAGGTGTTCTTAGATTTTCTGGGTGGGCCCACTGTAGTTACAAGGGTCCCGAAATGAGGGGGACAGGACGGTTATTGTCACTGAGTGCAAAGTAATGACACAAGCCAGGTTAGACACGGTAATCTGATGATGGAGAATTTGTGGGTGTGCATCCCGGCTTGTGAGATCCTTGAGATGTTCATGGGGGTATATTCTGGGATGTGTAATTTGGTACTGTGTGTATATGTCTGTACTCGGCCAAATAATAGGACTCCAGAGATGTCCAATAAAGGACATGTGACCAGGAAGCCCTAGTCAGGGAGGAGATTGATGACGGGGGCAGAAATCAGAGAGATTTGAAGATGAGTGCTGAGGGCTTTGCAAGTAGAGGAAGGGGCCAGGGGCCAAGAATACAGGCAGCTCTGGAAACTAGAAAAGGCAAGGAAGTGAATTCTCCCCTAGAGTCTCCAGAAGGAACACAGCTCTGTTCACACTTGAGTTTAATACTCTGAGACCCATTTTCGGGTTTCTAACCTCCACAAATACAATATAATAAATAAATTTGTGTTTTTCCCCGACACTAAATTGTGGTGATCTCTCACAACAGCAATAAGAAGCAAATACAGTGTCCTGGGTTGTGAATTTTCTGTCTGGTTGTCTGGACACATCCTAGAAATGGGTGTGTGAGGGTGTCTGCTGGTGGAGGCCTCTGATCTGTATGTGGGTGTATGAACCAGGGCAAGAGGTCTCTGGCCTGTTTGTGAGTATGTGTCCTCAGATGTGAGGTCTCTGTGCTGATTTTGTGTTTATATGTTAGGTCTCTGGAGGTGTTTGTGAGTTATGTCTAGGCTGTTAGGTCTCTGATATTTTATGGATATTTCCAAGATTTCTGCTTTGTTTGGTTATATATGTCCCAGGATGAGAGGTCTCTGATCTACTCAAATGTATATATCTAGGTGTGAGACTTGCAGCTCGTTGTGAGTATCTTTCATTTGGCTCGAGTCTCTGATCTTTTCGTGGGTTTGTGTCCCCACAATATGAACTCTCTGAACTCCTTGTGGGCATTTTCTGGTGTCCAGTACATAATCAGACTCGAGGTATTTCTCCTAGACTGTGAGGTCTCATACTTGATTGTAGGTATACATTGTAAGACTGTGGGTATGTGTCTCGGGCTGTGAGGTCTCTCATCTGTTTGTGGGAACATTTCTCAGATGAGGTCTCCATTCAGTTTTTGCCTTTCTATCACAGTATTTGAGTTTTTGATCTCTTTGCCTGTGTAAAGGTGTGAGGTGTCTTCTGTTTGTGGTTACATGTCCCAGGGTGAGAGGTCCCCACCCTGTGTGTGGGTATATGACACAGAATGTGTGCCTCACTCTTTTTCTGGATGTATGTCCAAGGGTGGGAAGTCTCTGATCTCTTTGGAATCATGTGATATGGGTGTGTATATCTCAGGATTGGATGCTTTTTTTTTTAATTTTTTAAGTAAATTCTATGCCCACTGTGGGGCTTGAACTCACGACCCTGAGATCAAGAGTCGCATGCTCCAACAACTGAGCCAGCCAGGCACCCCAGGATGGGATGTTTTTAATTGCTTGTATATGTACATCTAAGGTTGGTAGAGTAAAGGTCACTGAAAGGTGTCCATGTTCTAATCTTTGGAACATGTGATTATGTGACCTTACATGTCAAAAAGGTCTTTTGCAGGGACACCTGGGTGGCTCAGTCGGTTAAGCATCCGACTTTGGCTCAGGCCATCATCTCGCGATTTTGTGAGTTCGAGCCCCGCCGTTGGGCTCTGTGCTGACAGCTCAGAGCCTGGAGCCTGCTTCCGATTCTGTGTCTCCCTCTCTCTCTGCCCTTCCCCCACTCACACACACATATTCTCTCTTTCAAAAATAAATAAACGTTTTAAAAAATTTAAAGAAAAGGTCCTTTGCAAATGTGATAAAACAATTATCTTGAGATGGGGGATAGTAGCCTGGATTTTCCAGGCGAGTCTAATATAATCACAAGGGTCCTTACAGGAGAGAGGCAGGACATTCAGCCTGAGAAGCAGATGTGGCGACAGAAATGGAAATCAGGGGCGCCTGGCTGGCTCAGTTGGCTAAGCATCTTGCTCTTGCTTTTGGCTTGGGTCATGCCTAATCTCTTGGTTCATGAGTTCGAGCCCCACGTTGGGCTCCACGCTGACAGTGTGGAGCCTGCTTGGGATGCTCTCTCTCCCTCTCTCTCTGCCCTGTACCTCTCTCTCTGTCTCTCACAGTAAATAAACTTTAAAAAAAAGAAATAGAAATCAAAGAGGATGAGAGAGAGAGAGAGAGAGAGAGAGAGAGAGAGAGAGAGAGAGCATTCTGAGAATGAAACACTGCTTTGAAGTTTGAGGATGGGGCCATGAGCCAAAAAATGCAGGCAGCTCGAGAAACTAGAAAAGGCAAGGAAATGGATTCTGTCCCTAGAGCCTCCAGGAGCAATGAAATTCTGCCAACAACTTGATTTTAGCCCTTTGAAACCCGTTGTCGGGTTCTGACCTGTGGAAAGGTAAGATAGTAAATTTGTGTTGTTTCATGACACTAAAATTGTAACGTGTTACAGCAGCGGTAGAAAATGACTACAGTGTCCCAGGTTTTGAGGTCTCTATCTGGTTGTCAGTGCACATCCCAGGATGTGAACTCCACCATCCGTTTGTGAGTGTGCATTTGGTGGCAGGAGGTCTCTGATCTGTGTGTGGGCGTATGAACCACAATGAGAGGTTTCAGAATGGTTGAGGGGGTGTGTCCCAGACCTCGTGGTCTCATAGCTGTTTGTGGGAATATGTCTTACAATGTGAGGTTTCCAATCAGGTTGTGTGCACATGTCCTAGGATGTCAGGTGTCTGAGCTGATTTGGGGAATGTGTTCTATTATGTGAGGGTTCTCAGATGTTTGTGGGGTATGTTCCAGTTGTTAGGTCTCCGTTCTGTTTGGGGGGTATTTCCAGTGGTAGGAGGTTTCTGATTTGATCACATATATATACCAGCATGTTAGATCTCTGCTTTATTTAGATTCCTATGTCCAGAGCACACGAGGTCTCTGAACTCTGTGGGTATCTATCCCTTGACTTGAGGCCTCTGATTTGTTTGCTGATAAATGTCCCAGCACATGAGCTCTCTGATATGTTTGTGGATCTGTGTTATAAGATTTCAGGTCTATAATCTGTTTCTGGTGTTTCCTTAGCCTGTGAGGTCTCTGACTTGATTATGGTTGTGTGTTACAGGATTTAAGGTCTCTGATCCGTCTGTGGGTCTGTGCCTCGGGTACAGATGGCCTCTGCGTTGTTGGGGGATTATATCCCGGAATGTGAACTTTATGATCTATTTTTTATGTATGACTCAAGGCTTAAGGTTTCTGATCTGTCTGTGGGTACATGTTGCAGATTCTGAACTCTGTGGTTTCTTTGTGGTTACATGTCCAGGTTGTAAGGTCTCTAATCTGTTTGTGGGTACATATCTCAGGATTTCAGCTCCCCGATCTGTTTGATGGTACATGTCACATGGTATGAGGGCTTTGGGCTCTTTGTGGCGTTTGAAGTCTCTGATCTGTTTGCGGCTCTGTGTCCAAGTTGTGAGGTCTGGAATCTCTTTGTTGGTGTATGTCCAAGATGTGCATTCCCTGATGTGTTTGTGGGTAGTCTGATGGTCCGAAATGTCTCATGTGTTCACTGGTCAGTGAACCAGAATGTGAATCTCCTGACCTGTTTGAGGGTGCTCTCCTAGGATCTGAGTTCTCTTATCTGTTTGCTTTCAGCATGGTCTCTGAGCTCTTTTTTTCTTAGTTTATTTATTTATTTTGACAGGGACAGAGAGAGAGTGCAAGCAGCGTAGGGGCAGAGAGAGTGGGAGACAGAAGATCCAGAGCGAACTCCCTGCTCACAGCAGAAAGCACCATGCGGGGCTCAAAATCACAAACCTCAGATCAAGACCTGAGCTGAAGTCGGATGCTTAACCAACTAAGCCACCCAGGCGCCCCTATATGTTGATATACATGTATCTGATCTGAAGGTGTATGTCCAGGCTGTGAGGTTATTGAGCTCTTAGTGGGTCATTTTCCTTCGTTTGAAACCTCTGACCTATTTGAGAGCATGTCCCAGAATACAACCCCTCCGATCCTTTTATGGGCATATGTTGCAAGATCTCAGGTCTGTGATGGGTTTCTGGCTCTTTTTCTTAACATTGAGGCCTCCAACTTGATTGTGGGTGTATGCTGTAGGATTTGAGACCTCTGGTTTGTCTGTGGGCAGCTATCTTGGGTTGTGAGGCTTCTCGTCTTTTGGTGGGTGTACATCTCCAGGTCTCTGCACTTATTCTGGCTGTATGCCCTGCATGTAAGGCCTCTAACCTGTTTGTAGTTTCAGGTGGCAAGATTTGTGGGCTGTGATCTCTTTTTAGTAGTATTTCTCACATGAGGTCTTCTGATCTGTTTGTGAGTGTATATCACAGTATGTGAGTGTCTAGTCTCTGTGAGGGTTTATCAAGGGTGTGAGGCCTATTCAGTTTGCTGTTACATGTCCAAATTTGTGAGGTATGACCTGTTTGTGGGTTTATGTCTAAGAATCTGTTTCTCTTTGCAGTTTGTGTGTGTATGACCTGGGTGGCAGGTTCTCTTATGTTTGTGAGTTTCATTCCAAGTGCTTAAGGACTCTGAGCATTTTTTTTTTGTATTCGTCCCCAAATGTGTGTGTGTCTGTTCTTTTTGGGTGTGTGTTAGAGGGAGGAAAGTGTCTCCCTTATGTGGAAGTGTATGGCTCCAGATGCGAGGTCTGTGAGCTGTTTGTGCATACATGTCTCTTGTCTGAAAAGCAATACCCCAAAGATGTCCACTTCCTAATCCCTGGAACCTCTAATTATGTTAATCTACATGGAAAAGGGGACTTTGCTGATATGATTAAGTTAAAGGGGACTTTGCTGATATGATTAAGTTAAGCATCCTGAGATGGGGAAATTATTCTAGATTATCTGGGTATGCCCAGTGTAATCACATGTGTCCTTATATGAGGGACACATGAAGGCAAGAGTCTGAGAACACAATGTAGGAAGAGAAGCAGAGTCAGAAAAAGTGACATGAGGGGTGCCTAGGTGGCTCAGTCAGTTAAGCGTCCGACTTCGGCTCAAGTCATGATCTCACGGTTCCTGGGTTCAAGCCCTGCATCGGGCTCTGTGCTGACAACTCAGAGCCTGGAGCCTGCTTCAGATTCTGTGTCTCCCTCTCTCTCTGCCCCTCCCATGCTCACACTCTGTCTCTCTCAAAAATAAATAATAAACATTAAAAAAATAAACAAAAAAAGAAAAAGTGGCATGATGAGGGATGCCTGGATGGTTCAGTCGGTTGAGCATCTGACTCTTGGTTTTGGCTCAGGTCATGATCTTGTAGTTCATGGGTTCAAGCTGAAAGCGTGGAGCCTGCTTGGGATTTCTCTCTCCCTTTCTCTCTGCCCCTCCCTGGCTTGCGCTCGCTCTCGCTCTCTCTCTCTCTCTCTCTCTCTCTCTCTCAATAAATAAATAAATAAACATTAAAATATTAAAAAAGAAAAGAAAAAGTGATATGATGACATAAGCGGAGATCAAGAGAAATAAAGGTGGAGATAGATGGATACAGAGAGAGAGATGAAATACTGCTGACTTTGAAGGTGGAGGAAAGAGCCACGAGCCACGAGCTCAGGAAGGCAAGTGTCCTGTAGGAACTGGATTCTCCCCTAGAACTCCAGAAGGAAGTCTGCTCTACTGACACCTTGGCTTTTACCCTGTAAGACCCCTTGTCAGTCTTCTGAGCTGCAGAAATAGAAGATAATAAATTTGTGTTGTTTTACAACAATAAGATTTGGTGATTTGTTATAGCAGCAAGTCCAGAGCCCTGATGAGATTAAGACCTGCACCTTCAAGAAACAGCAGGGGGAGGGGCACCTGGGTGGCTTGGTCGGCTAAGCGTTTGACTCGATCTAGGCTCAGGTTGTGATCTCACTGTTCCTGGATCAAGCCCCGCATCCAGCTCTCCACTGATGGTGAGGAGCCTGCTTGGGATTCTCTCTCCCTCTCTCTCTGCCCCTCCTCAGCTGGCGCTGTGTCTCTCTCTCCCAAAAAATAAATAAACTTACAAAAAAAGAAATGGGGTAAATGTGGCCTTCTTTTCTTTTCTTTTTTTTTTCTTTAGTAGGCTCCAGCCCAACATGGGGTTCAAACTTATGACCCCAAGATCAAGAGTTGCATGCTCTACCAACTAAACCAGCCAGGTGCCCTGTGGCACCTTTTCTTAAAAACAATAAGAACAAAAAAAGGCAAACCAAAACAACAACAACAACAAAACCAGGCTGAGAGAGAAACAACTATAGTGTCCCAGGTTATGAGGTCTCTATCTGGCTGTCAGTCCACATCCCAGGATGTGAACACCTCTGTTTGTGAGTGTGTGTCTGATGGCAGGGAGTCTCTGATCCATGTGTGCACTTATGAACCAGGGTGTGAGGTCTCTGATCTCTGTAATGGTGTGTGTCCCAGAATTTATGGGTCCAGCTGTTTTGGGGTGTATGTCCTAGGAGGGGAGAATCTGATTTTGCATACAGTTCCCAGTATGTGAATTCTCTGAATTGTTGAGATATGTGTGTTCATGGTGTAAGGATTCTGACCTCTTGGTCTTTTTGCTCAAAATGCCTGATCTGTTTCTGGGTTTATGTCCCAGCATGTGAGACTTCCTGATCTGTTTGTCTCTGTGTCGTGGTGGGAAGCCTCTTGTATGTTTGCTGGTGACTGAAGCAGGAATGAAACAGAGTGTGTAGCCCATGACAGAAATTCCCTCATCTTTTTGTAGGTATTTGTCTGATAGCGTGAAGTGGCTGATCTTTTCACTGGTGAATGAACAAGGGTATGAGGTCTCTGACTTGTTTAATGTTTTAGCTGTGTTTTTCCAGGTGAGTTCTTTGATCTGTTTCTCAATGCATGTCCTAGGATGTGAGATCTGTGATATTTTGTGAATGCACATCCCAGAGTGTTAGGTCTCTGAACTGTTTGTGGGGGTTACGTTCCAGGTCATCAGTTGATGTTTTATGGGGGTATTTGCAAGCATTTCTGATTTGTTTGTTGGTTTATATACCATGAAGTGAAATTCTTATGTTAAGGTCTACATATCCAAGGTGTGAGATTTCTGAGCTCATCCTGGGTGTATGTTTCAGATGTGAGGCCTCTGATCTGTTGCTGGGTACATGTCCCCCGTTGCCAGCCCCTGAAATGATGTTTCTGGGTGTATTTCTATGCATGGGAGGACTTTCACCTCTTTATGGGAGGATCTGTTTGTGGGCATGTATCCCAGGATCTGAGCTCCCTGATATCCTTGAGACAGTATGCTCCAAGATTTCAGGTGTCCAAATTTATCTGGATGCATTTATCAGCATGTGAGGTCTGCAACCTGTTTTTTGGTTCATCCCGCAGGATTGAAGGTGCCTGGTGTGGTTTTGGTTGTATTTCTGGGATCAGGTCTTTGATCTGATTGTGCATGTATGTCACATATGCGAGAGTGTAATCTCCTTGGGTGTGTTGGTAAAGGGCATGAGGTCTGATATGCATGTGTTTCTGTGTCCCAGTTTGTGAGGTCCCTGGTGTGTGTGTGGGTGTGTGGGTGTGTGTGTGAGTGAGTGTCAGAGAATGTGGGCCACTTTTCTGTTCTTTTTGTGTATTTGTCTCAGAGTCAGAGGTCTGGTCTGTTTGGAGGTCCTAGAATGTGGAGCCCCTGATCTTTGTGTTGGTGTATATCCCACAGTATCAGGTTCCTGTTCTCTCTGGGTGTGTATGTCCCAAAGGGTAGGTTCTCTTGTATCTTTGTAGGTTTAATTCCCAGAATGTGAGGGATTTAGAGCCCTTTTGGAGCATTAGCTAGTAAATGTCTCAGAATGTGGCTCTCTCATCTTCTGCATGCCTGTCCCAGGGTGGAAGGTCTCTGATCTCTTTGGAAGTATGTAACTCTGGGTATGAAGTCTTCAAGTACATTATGTCCGAGGATGTGAGGTTTCTCTTTGTTTGTGCATGTATGTTCTGTTTGATCAAATGATGGCTGACCAAATATGTGCCCACCCCATTCCTGGAACTTATAAATATGTTGTTTTACCTGGAGAAAGGGACTTTGCAGATATGTATTAAGTAAGCACTGTGAGATGGAGCAGTTATCCTGGGTTACCCAGGAGGACTGATTCTAATCACGAGGGTCTTTACGTGAGGGAGGTAGGACCTTTGGGGTCACAGAAAACTAAGTGACAATGTACACTGAGACAGGGGGCCATGTGACGATGGAAGTAGAGTCACAGAAAGCAATGATATGGCAGGAGCAGAGGTCAGAGGGAGAGAGAAAGAGATTTGAAGCTAAAACAGTGAACCCTCTGATCTCTTTGTGGGTCTTGCCCCAAGATGTCACGTCTACCATCTGGGGTATTTTCCGGGTGTATTTTTCAGCACATGGAGTGTCTGACTTGATTGTGGGTTTGAGGTCTCTGGTCTGCCTTTTTGTTTTGTATGCTCCAGCACGTGGGCTTTCTGAGCTGTTTGTCCATGTATGTTACTGGATTGGAGGTCTCTGACCCATGTGTGGGTGCGTGTTCAGGCTGTGAAGTCTCTCTAGAATCTTTCGTCCGTGGACATCCCAGGACATGAGCCCTTTGATGTTTTTGGGTGTATTCCCTGATGTGTGAGGACTGATCTGCTTCCAGGTGTGATTGGTAGGTTTTGAGGTATCTGCTCTGTTGGTATATGTCCAAGGATGTGAAGTCTCCAAGGTGTTCATGGCTGTATTTCCCAATGTGTGATTTTTCTGAGCTGTTTGTGGGTGTGTGTTTCAGAATGTGTGTCTCTCTCCACTTTATGTGTGTATTTTGCTGGTGGGAGGTCTCTGATCTGCTTGTGGCTGTCTTCCCAGGATTTCATGTCACTGATATGTTTCTTTCTTTTAATGTTTATTTGTTTATTTATCTTTGAGAGAGTGAGAGAGAGAGAGCATAAGCGGGGCAGGGGCAGAGAGAGAGGGAAACACAGAATCCGAAGCAGGCTCCAGGCTCTGAGCTGTCAGCACAGAGCCCCCAACACGGTGCTCAAACCTACAAACCGCAAGATCATGACCTGAGCTGAAGTTGGACACTTAACTGACTGAGTCACCCAGGCATGCCCCCACTGATATGTTTCTGAGTGTGTGTCTCAGGATCTGTTATCTGTATTCTCTTGGTAGGTATAGTCCTGGATGTGAGGTCTCTGATTTGTTGCGTGTGTTGCAGGATATAAGGTTTGTGAATGGTCTGTGAGTGAATTTTGCAGGACTTTATGTCTGTGAACTATTTGAGGGTGTGTGTCCTAGGATGTGAGGTTTTTAATCTGTTTTTGTGCCGATTTCCCACCATATGAGGTCTGTGAACATTTTATCACTCTATGTCCTGGGATGTGGTATCTCTGATCTCTTTAGGTGTACTGTCAAACATTTGAGGTCTCTAGTCTTTTTGTGGATGCATTTCCCAGGATATCTTAGTGTATTTCCTAGAATGTACACCTCTCTGCTCTTTTTCCATGCATGCCCCAGCGGGTAGTATTTGGTCTGTTTGTGGGTGTACATCCCACGGTGTATGCTCTCTGATGTTTTGCGGGCACATCTTAGGATCTGAAGTCTCTGTTATGACTGAGTATATGTCCTAAGACATGATTTCTCTGACTACTTTTTGGATTTAAGTCACAGGATGAGCAGTCTTTTGTCTAGTTCTGTGTGTATGTCCAACTTGCAAGGTTTATTACCTATCTGTGGGTATCTGCCCAAGGGTGTGAAGACCCTGAGGGTCCGTGTCACAAGATGTCAGATTTGTTTGTGGGAGTACATCAAGATAAGAGTTGTCTGATCCCAGGGTGCCTGGATGGCTCAGTCAGTTAAGCGTCCAACTTTGGCTCAGGTCATGATCTCATGGTTCGTGAGTTTGAGCCTCGTGTCAGGCCCTATGGTGACAGCTCGGAGGCTGGAGCCTACTTCCGATTCTGTGTCTCCCTCTCTCTCTACTCCTCCTCTGCTCATGCTCTGTCTCTCTCTCTCTCTCAAAAATAAAATAAACATTAAAAAAAAAGAGTTATCTGATCCTTTTATGGTTCTATGTCTCAGGATGTGAGGGTCTGTTCTTGGTATGTGTGTCAAAAGTGTGTGGTCTCTGATCTGTTTGGGGCTCTGTGTCCCAGATCGTAGGTTTTGACTTTTCTTTGTCCCAGCATGTAAGGCCTCTGAGGTGTTTTCGGTTTATGTCCCAGGATTTGAGTCTCTGGTCTCTATGTGGGTGTAGGTCCCAATATGTGAGGTCCCTGATCAATTCTTTGGTTTATTTCTCAGGATACAAGTGCTCCGAACTGTTTGTGGGTGTATATCCTGGCATGTGAGGTATCTGATATTTTTATGTGCATATGTCACATAGATTGAAGTCTATGTGGGTCCCTGGACATGGCCCTGAAATAGTCATGGGTATCTATCTCCACTTGTGTGGTTTTTATCTTCCTGTATGTCACAGGATGTGAGGTCTGTTCTTTTGAGGTGTGTATTTCCTAGAATTTAAATTTTCTGAGCTGTTTTGTGTGTACATCCAGGGTGTGAGGTCCTTGATCTGTCTACATGTATGTGTCCCACAATTTGAGGTCTCTGAATGCTTTGATGCTCTGCATCTAGCATATTCTCTGAATTCTATTTTGGTGTCTATACCCTAAGTCTTGGAAGGATTTCTGAATCCTATATCCAAGGGTTCTGAGCTTTTTCTGGTCTACATTCCAGGGGTGAGTTCACTGAGACGTTTGGGTGACTATGTCTACACTGTATGATCTCTGAGATGTCTGGCCCCTGTGTTCTAGAGTATGTGATCTCTGAGCTTTTTCTGCTTGAGAGTTTGACATGTTTGGGGGATATTTTCAGGTGTAAAGTCTCCTCCTTTTGGGACATCTCAGTCCCAGAGTGTGATACATCTGACTCATTAAGCATTTGTTCCAGGGTCACGGTCTCTGAGCTTTCAACTGGAGGGAGAGGGGTGCCAGTTAGTGAGTTTTCTGCGCTGTTTGGAGGTCTTTATTTGGTGTGTGAAATCTCTCAACTCTGATGGTCTGTGCAGAGTGTGGTGTCTCTGAGCTACTTAGAAGTCCCTCCTTTCAGGTATGAGGTGGCTGAGCTGTTTGGGGTCTGTGACCCTCATATGAGGACTCGGGTGTGTTTGAGTGTCTTGGCTCAGGGTGTTTCTCCCCCCTCCTGTCTTGAGCCCATGTCCCAGGGGATTAGTTCTTTATGATGTGGGTTTGTCCCCAGGTTATGATTTTTTTTTTTTTAGAGCAGTTTCAGGGTCTGTATCAAGTTTCAGGTCTTTCTACTAATGTCTTTATACTTTCTTGGGCCTCAGAGGTGCTTTACCCTCTGTGCCCCAGAGTGTGAGATCTCTGATCTCTGCATTCCTGGGTGTTGAGTTCCCTGTTCCCAGGGGTGAGGTAGCTCCTGTTGGGAGAGTCTCAGTCCCAGGGTATGAGGTCTCTGACTTACCAGGGGTCTGTTTCCAGGGTTTGAGGTCTCTTGAGTGGTTTGGGGTTCTGTTACTAATGACATCTCTTGGGTGTTTTTTTTTTTTTTTGGTGGGGAGGGTCTTTGTCCAGGATGTTATACTTCTGAGCTGGGTGTGGGGGTGCATTCGTGTCCTAGAGTGTAATGTTTGTTAACTCTGAGCATTTTGGCATTGTATGTCGGATAGGTGAGGTCTCTGGCCTGTTTGTGGGTCTGCTTTCCAGATTGTGAGGTTAATGAACTCTTTGAGGGTTTCTGTCCCATTATGGGAGGTGTCAAGCTGTGTGGGCATACATCGCCAGGATGTGCTGTCTCTGAGCTCTTTTTGTGTCTGCCTCCTGGGTTAGAAGTTCACTGGGTTGAGAGCCTGTGTCCACAATGTGACATCCCTAAGCTGTTGTGGGTCTGTGCCCCAGTCTACTCTGTTTGTGGCAGACTTTGAATAGAATGTGAGGTTTCTTGGCTCTTTGGTGATGTGTCCGTTGAGCGTCAGGTATCTGAAATCTTTCTGGATAGGAGTACAAAGTGGGAGTTCCATAAATGGTTTAGGGGTCTGAGTTCAGGGTATATTTCTGAATCATTTGGAGGTCTGTTGAGAGTGTGAAGATTCTGAGCTGCTCGGGGATGTAACCCTAGGATAGGTTTCTAAGCCGTTTCGTGTCTGCGTCCAGGATATGTGATCTCAGAGCCGTTGGGGGTCTGTATTACACGGTTTGAAGTCTCTGAGCTATGTAGAGGATTTGTATCCACATTTTCAGGTCTCTGAGCTTTTCTGGGAACCACAATGGAAGGCCTCTGAGCGGTTTGGGGATCGGTCTCTGTGTATGAAGGCTCTGAGCTATTTTGGGGAAATTTGCGTCCAGTACATGACAGGACATCTGTGAACAGGAATCTGTATCAAAGGTGCGAGAACTCTGAGCTGGTTTAGGGCCTGTGTTTCAGTGTGTATGATTTCGGGGCTCTCTTGTGTTCAGAGTAGGTCTAAGCGGTCTGGTGGTCTGAGAAGAGGGTGTAAGGTCTCTGAACTGTCCATCCTTATCCCAGTTTGGAAGTTCTTTTGAGAAATTGGTGGGTCTTTCTTTATCCCTAATTGTGAAGCTTTGTGGAGGTCTGTAATCAGATTTTCAGGTCTTTGAGCTCTTGGGGAATGTGGGTTACAAAGTGTGAGGTCTCTGGGGTTTGGTAGTCTTTCCTAGAATGTCCTGAGTGAACCGTCTAGGGGTCTGTGTCAGAAGGTGTGGGGTCACTGAGCTGTATGTATATAGGTGTTTCCCAGGGCTGGAATTCTTTTTTTTTTTAATGTTTATTTTTGAGAGAAAGAGAGAGAGCACGAGCAGGGGAGGGGCAGAAAGAGAGAAGACACAGAATATGAAGCAGCCTCCAGGTACTGAGCTGTCAGCACAGAGCCCTGACAGGGGGCTCGAACTCACAAACCATGAGATCATGACCTAAGCCGAAGTCAAATGCTTAACCAATTTAGCCACCCAGGCATCCCAGGATTGAAATTAACAAGGATCTGTTTCTGGGCTGTGAGACCTCTGTGCTCCTTGGGGTCTGTGTCTAAGGCTTGAGCCTCTGAGTTATTCTAGGTAGAGCCTCTGTTCTAGGTAGAGGTCTCTGGGATATTTAGTGCTCTCTTTTCCAGGGTGTCCCTGAGCAATTTGGGGGGGGGGGGTCTGTGTCCAAGGTTTCAGAATCATTTAGGGATCTGTGCTCTGAGCATGAGGTGTTTGGGCCATCTATGTCCAGGGTGTCACATCTCCACTTTGGGAGCACTGTCCCAGGATGTGAGGTCTCCAACAAAACAGTTTGGGAATTGATCAGGGCGTGAAGTTTCCGAGTGGCTTGGACAGCAGTATCCCAAGTTGTGAGGTCTGGGAAATGTTTGTGCATCTCTATCCCAGAAAGTTGTTCTCTGACGTGTATGGGGTCTGAATCCTAGTGTGCAAGGTGGCATTCGAGGTCCTGGAGCTCTGTGGGAGTCAGTGTCCCACAGTTTCAGTGCAGCCTGAGTTACCTGGGGTGTCTAGATGCGAGCTCTCTGAGCTATTTGGAGATAGATAATCCAGGGTGTGAGGTCTCAGAGGTCTAGGGTCAATATCTGGGTATAAGGTCTGTGAGCTGTTTGGAGGCGTGTGTCCTAGGTGCCCTGTGAGGTCTTGGACCCATTTAGGATTCTGTCACCTGTGTGCACAGTCTTCAAAATAGGTATCTGTGTCACAGCATGTGAGGTCTGTGAACAAACCAAAGGGCACTGGCTCACATTCCCGACTGAGGGGTGATGAAAACAAGTTTATCAGGAATGTCATCTCTGTTCTCGGTTTTCTACCCTGCTACCTACAGGCACTCAATAAGTATTTGCAGAAAGTTTCCCCCAGCATGCGTAGACTTTTCTCTTTGAATGCAGTAGGTAGGCTCTGGGTTCAAAGCCTGTAAGAGCAAGGGAGGGTCCAGCTCAAATTATATCCTATTTCTGTATTTCCACTGTCTTTATTTCTCTTAGTGATTTTTGTTTATGGTAAATGATAATAGTCCATTTAAACAACAGTGAATTTACTTCACTTTCACAGTATATTTGAAAAATTAAAAGGCAAGCTTATTTTAGGTCACACATTACATGGGTGATGGTGCAAGTGGTACCCTGTAGGGAGCATTGTACCAAATGGCTGCAGTCTGAGGAAAATGTTCCCAGGCACCCCAGCACCCAGCCTCTTGTGCCCCCCACCCCCACCTACACAAGGCCTTCAATCCCCACACCTTGCTTTGTTCAGTCAATGATTTGTTTTATTGATGCCCACCCCAGGCTGGGTAGGGCCAAGGGATATACAACAGGAGAATCAGATTCAGTCCATGCCTGAAGGTCAGTCTGGGGGGCAGGAAGCACGGACACAGACAGACACACAGACACACAGACCTGGCATCTGGTGGCAGGGCACACAGTCTCACGTAGGGGCACTCTGAGCACAGGTAGTCAGGGAAGGCTTCCTAGAGAAGACCTCACGGGGGAAGCAAGGGGGCAAGGCAGCCATCAGAGCCTTTGCCTTCTGTACGTTTGCAGGCAGGTCACTTTTGAGGCCAGCGGACCGAAGGGGAGTGCAGAGGGCTGGGGCTGGCAGAGGCTTCCCTCTCACCTCATCGTACCCTCATGGGTAAACCATGCCCGCCCCACCCCCACTCTTGGCCTGCACTTTGCCTTCTGCCACATGCACCCTTTCCTGGGGTCCACCTCCATAGTTTCCAAGGCTTCCCTGAGACAATCCACGTGGAGCAGGTGCTCTGCCCAGTGCCTGGCACCTCATCAATACCCCATCAATGCACATTTTTGTCCTAAGTGCTATCTACAGCCTAGCTAGGTCTTGGTTCCAGCTCTAAGTAGTCCCAGCAGTCATCACGCCCCAGGTCAGGGCTCCCATTACCCTCCACACTCTCAAGAGCCCCGGGTGCCTTTCTATATGCACTCCCAAGGCGAGTTCAGACCCAGCCCACCTTAAGCACTGGCAAAATCTGGACTGCCTTCCTCTCACTGGTCAGTGGGCCGTGAGCACCCACTTCTCTTCCAGTGGCATAAGAACGTCCATTTCTCAGCTGTGCAACCCTGAAAAAGACCCTAGGACTCTTGGGCACGACACGACCCGGTACAGGAGCATAAGCAGAAACCAGCCACAGCCCCAGCCCTGGAGATCCCCTTTCTTTCACTAGTACAAAGTTTCTGTGGTAGGGGAAATATCTGGGCTGGGAACTCCAGGCTCCGATGTCCGCCTGCCCTGGGACTGCTTCCCCACACCCTTGGGGCAGTAGGGAGAGAGCCTGCAACAGACCCAAGTTCCAGGCAGAAGCAGGTGCAAAAACAGTTCTATTCTGGGGCTGGGCTGGGGCTCATCCCTTGGACTTCCTGGATAGGCCATGATTCTCAGCTGCAAAAAGTCCTGGTGTTCTGAAATTACTTCTGAAGGTGGGTGGGGGTTTGTAAGTGCAACCCACAGATGGGGCTGGGACAGGGAAAAGGGGCTCCTAGAGTCAGTCAGTCCTCACCGCAAGCCCACAGGCCCAAGCACGGGGCAGGTGGGGGCAGGTAGAGGCAGGCAGGAGGCCCAGGCAGTCATTCCTCAACAGGAGGGCAGCGGTGGGTAGGTGGGGCAGGCGGCTTTAGGCCCCCACTGTCAGTCTGGTCTCAGACTTCAAAGGGCTAGAAGAGGTATTTGCGGCAGGATTCAGTCCCACACTTGCATTCAATACGGACCCGCTTCTTGGGGGAGCCGGGGAGCCCGGCCAGGCCAAAGTTGGAGTCCATGCGGGTGCTCTCCATGTCCACGGGGTCCACTGTGGAGTCACAGCCAGGGAAGGCAGGGGGGAGGGGACTTGTTAGAAGGCCAAGGTGAAGTGTCCCGCTGCCCTTTTCACCATAAGACCCAGGAATCTTGGGTGCTGGGAGCACATCTGGGATTTGGGTCAGGTGGGGGTTGTGGGGTTGGTGGTCTGGGCTCAGCACTGGTGGTGGATGGGGTGTTCAGGTGTTAGGAAGATGGCTGGAGGTAGGGGTTTTGGAGGGAGGCAGGGGGCTGTCAGGGGGAGGGCCATGTCAGACAGAAGTCAGGAATGGTCACCTAGACATCCAGAGGGACATCTGAACTCTCCTGTCAAAGATCTCCCCCCACCCCTTGAGTGTCTCCGAGGTGGCTAGCTTGTCAAGAAGGGGACTGGTTGGAGACCCCAAGAGTGTCCAGATGCTTGGAATGAGCAAGGCCAAGGGGGTTAGGAGTGGGGAGGGTTGGGTGACTGGGGAAATTCAGATGAGTCAGGAGGAATATCTGAACTCTCGAGCCAAACATCCTCCCCAGGAGTCTTTAGGAAAAGTCTGTATGAGTGTCTCAGGGTTGGGGTCCAGGGATTGGAAATGAGGGGACCCCCGAAAGGTAGGCAGAGGTCCAGGAATCCAGATGGGAGGCTGGGAGTCAGGAAGAGCATCTTAAAGCTCCTTGGGGAGGGGTCCTTGTGTCCCATGTCATTGTATGCCCCTGCCCCCAGTCCCTTGCCACCCCCACCTTGCATGTTGTAATCAAAGGTGAGCTCCTCGCCTGCCCGGATGGTTCTTGTGGCAAAGAAAGCGATGCGGGGCAGTCGCTCATCAAGGTTGTCTATGAAGACGTTGTACACCTGGAGGTTGGGGTCACACTAGGCGAAAAAGAACAGCGGGAGGGTGAGGAGGGGCCCCAGCCTGCTCCTCCCGACCCCCGCCCGCCTGCGGGGTACCCACACTGTGGTTGACAAAGTGGGAGATGTTGCCATAATAGGCTGCATCCACGGTGTACACATCCTCCACGTAGTCCAGGTCGAAGAGGTAGGTGGCGCCCTGGCGGTCGTAGATCTGGCCCCGCCGCTCCGCCTCCTCTGAGGTAATGATCTGGGGAGAGGGCCGTGGGGGAGGGGGAGAATGGCCAAGAAGGCTCAGGAAAACCAGCACAGCTCCTGACCCCCAGCCTGGCCCCCCCTGGGCCAGGAGAACAAGTGAGCAGAGCTGTGGCTGGCTCAGCAGGGGTAGCAGGTATGGACACATGGGGGGGGGGCTGTGATGCAGAGGGTCTGTGAGCCCCCCTGAGAAGGGAGCTGGGCCTCAGCTGCCCACCACCCATCCCTCCTCAGGCCTCTGGATGGCATGGTGTCTCTCAGTGGTGGACAGAGGCTGGCCACAAGGTCCAGGAGTGAGACAAAGAGACCCATAGTGAGATACGCTAAGCAGATAAAAGGCAAGAAAAGGACCCAGGGCTCACAGAGAGGTGTGGGCGAGTGGGAGAGAAAGAGAGAGGCTGCAAGAGAAGAGAGCCTGAGGTGCTGTGAGACCCAGCACAAGAGAAGGCACCAGCGCTGGGCTGCGAACAAGGAGGAGCGGAGGACACGGAAAGGAAAAAGTGGCCTGGACCAGTGGGAAAGGGAGATGGAATGAATGGAAAGGAGACTCAGACAAGAGAGCTCAAGGCAGAGACTTAGACAGAATCTTAACACTAAAGACCCTGGTCCAGAGAGAAGATCAAGACCCCTGTTGAGAGTCTAAGATAAGATAGCAAGAAAGAAGCAGAGGCCAGAATCTCAGAGGCAGAAGGTGTAAGAAAGGAGGCAAGAACACAGGAAAGAGACCCTCCTTCATCCCTGATGCTGCAGAGTGCCAGCAGCCAGGATCTAAGACAGCAGTGGGCATTTCCTCCTCCCCAGATGGGTCCCTGGATGTCCTGGAAAGCCCCCGCCTCTCCGCCCCCTCGTGTTCCCTCCTCCACCCCCAGCCAACCACAGCCTTGCCTTCTGGTAATTCCCAGGCACAGTCAACCATGCCTGACTCTGGGTGAGGGTCTTGTGGACCCCAAGACTTCCTGCTCCTCAGCCTAGGTTGCCTCCAGACTGGGGCAGATCTCATTCTCCACCCCTGGGCTTCCAGCTACCTCTGCGAACCCCTCAGAGACAAGTGCCCGCACAGCACAAAGCAGAAACACCATGAGTACCCTTTATTTTTACTCTGCTTTCTAGCCCAGTAACCTATCCTCAGTCCTGCGGAGGTCCTAAAAGCAACTCTAACACTCTCTTCCCCCCACACCCTTTCTTCCCCCCTCCCTTCATCAGAGACCCACTAGCCACCACCACCCCTGCCACTCGACACAAACCCAAAGCTGCCCTGGCTTCCTTCCTTGCTCGCCCTCATGCCAGCCATGACCATCCCCTTCCTACTTCCAGTCCTCACCACCCTCCACTTTTGCCAGCCAGGATGGCTGCACTGGTGTCCGGTCTCCTCCCTGCCTCTTACACCAGCACCTCCAGCCTCTGCTCTGATCCAATTCCTAATCAACACCTTGAGAAGACCAGGGTCTACCCCTCGGGCCACAGTGCTCACTGCCCTGCACTCAAGCTCCATTCTGAGGAACCTGCCTCCCTGACACTCCCAATTTGTGCTGGTTTGTTCACTCATTCATTCGGGGCATTTTTTTATGAGGCCTATCCCATGCCTGGTCCCAGTGCTCAGGGGCCAGTGTCTGCAGGGAGAGAGACAGGGACCAGGCTGGGCCCCTGTTGGGAGTCACAGTTGGATCAGGGGAGACACAGGAACCAGGCTTGGTCCTGGCCCTCAGGGGTCACAGTCTGGTAAAAGAGAAATGGATTTGGATACCTGCAGTGCATGATGCTGATCGGAAAACATGGTGCTTAGGATTCCCAGGGCAGTAAAAAAGCAATACACCATCTAAAGCAAGCTACAGGTCAGAAAAGGGCTTTGACACCAGGTTGAAGAGCGGGGACTCTCTCCTGAGGGATGCAGTAGGAGCCACAGAAGTGTTCTGAGGAGGAGTTCATCAGGGTCAGTCTCCCTTCACCTCCTGAGAACACATACTCTTTCCTTGTGGAGTCAGCACAACAGACGTGACTTCTCTGCAGTATTCTTGAACCTCCCAATCCCCAGTCGCTGTGAGGAAGCTGCTGCCTCCCCGAAGCTCTCTGAAGCCCTGGGACTGAAGGGCAGCCTCTGCTGGCTCACAAGCATGCTGGGTGGTGTCCGAGCCAGCTATTTCCATTCCACATCCTCCCTGGTCTCCATCTTCCCGCCTGTTCTGCCTCTACCTGCTCCCCGAGTCTCACCAAGAGTGAGTCACAGGGTGAGCCCTCCAGGGCACAAACGGCTCCTTCTTGGTCTTCTTTCTTTCCAATCCCACTCTGTAAGGGCGGGTGTGCCCTGAAAATTCGGAAACAGAGCAGGCCATGTCCCTGCTCCCTAGCAGCTCTCCAGAATGACTGGGGAAGACAGATGGGCTATAAGCTAACAGCCTGGGAAGGGTGTTGACGGTGAACAGTAACCAGAAGACTTAGAGTCTGGTCACTGCTCTGCCCCATCTGGATATGGGATCCTGGAATGTTCTCTCCTTCTGCCTGTTTCCTCAGCCAAAACAAACAAACAACAACAACAACAAAAAACCCACAACCCTTCACCAGGTCTGGCAGCACACCAACTTTACACTTGGACTTTCTTTTTTACCTATTAGCCTGATGACTCTGAGCACGTTACTATACCTCTCTGGGCCTCAGTTCTCATCTGTAGAATGGGGGCGACAATGACAATAATCCCAACTGGCAGGAGCTATTACTGTAAATATCCAATGCAATCAGGGTCATGAAAGAGGTTTCACTTTTTGCTTTAGTTAGGACACGGAGCAATGTTAGGAATGGCTGAGTAGTGATTTTGTCCGAATCTAACATGCTCCCTTATTTTATGTGCCCTTTCCCAAGAAAGGAAAAACAGCTAATTAAATGATGCACCATCATTTAATTAAAATAATTGAGACTCATCTTCATTTCAGCGTCGTTAAAATATGAAGAGAATTCAGGTTTCAGAATGGATAAAACGGGCTGTTGTTCTCTTCTGGGTGAGGGTGGGGATGTTCGGACAGAATGTGGAAGGGTGCGAAGGCAAGGAAGGGCAGCTCACGTATGTGGAGGGGCTGTTGGTGCAGAGACGGGAGAGTGAATGTTATGTCCAGAGCGTAGAAGGATAGCGTGGTGAACAGGTATGGGGTGCATGCCCTCCATTACAGGACATCAGGTAGGGTCTGGGACAGTACCATGGAACGGAGTAAGTTAATAGTTCTACAATGAAATTCACGAATATTCACCCCAAGTGGGATAAATAAACTACAAATAGGCCCCTATCAGGTCTGGTTGGGTTTTATAGCCAGATGGGTTACAAAAAACTTTGGGGTTTCTGAGCATTTGGGATTTTCTGGATTTTGGACTGTAATGGCTAACACATATTGAAGGCTTACTGTTAGAGGGCTTCCTCCAAGCGCTGCACACATCATAACTTATTTCAATCTTATAACAAGTGAATGATGTGGCTGCTACTATCACCCCCATTCTACAGACTGGGAAACAAACACAAAGAGGGTAAGTGCTGCTGAGTGGTGGAGCTAGGCTCCAACCTCAGGCAGTCGGGCTCCAGGGCCCTGCCCCCCCCCCCAACCATTTGGCTGTGCTGCCTCCTTACAGGGGATGCACAAAGAGGAGTTTGGCAGTGTTTGGGGGCCTATAGTGCCATCAGGAAGCCCCACAGCTCTGAGAGGTCAGAAGGGGGCCTGGAAGTCACAGAATGTGGCAGGAAGGAGGCCAAGAAATAGCTTGAGGAGAGTGTGTGGAGTGGGAAGAGTGGGGACTGAGGTGAGAAGCCCCGGAAGCCCCAGTGTTTATAGCATGGAACAGTAGACACGAAGAAAGAGCAGCCAGAACAGCATCCTGACCAGGGGACTCTGGGGTGCCTGGGGACTGTGGACTCTCCCTCCTCTTCACTTGTCAGGATCCTCTGTTATAAAGAACTTTTCCTCAAGATTGTCAGTACAGCGAGGCTGGAGACACTCCCTTCTCTGAACTGTCAGGTTCCTGTGGGGGCTGGATACCTCCTCCTCCAGACTGTCAGGGGCTCTGGAGTGTACACACATATTTCTTCAGACTGGTGACATCCCTCTAGGCTGTTAACATCTCCTCTACACTGTAGCATCCCTCCGAGGTCTGGACATCTCCTCCAGAGTGTAAGGACACTGAGGATGTGGACATTTCTTCCAGGCTGCCAGAGTTCTCTTACATATAAACCTGACCTCCTTTAGGCTGTCCTGATCCCTCTGGGGTAAGGACACTTCTTTTTCCTGACTGTCAGGACAGTATGGGTGTGGACACTTCCTAAGTTGGACCACCAGGGTTCTCGGGAGTGTGGAGAGCTTGCTCTCTTCCTCCTGGTCACTCTGGGACATAGACCTCTCTTCCTGTAAACTGTCAGGACCCCCACCCCAGACTGTCAGGAACCCTCTAGGGTGTGGCCACCTCCTCCTCCCCCAAGACTGTTAGGTCCTTTGATGTGTGGACATTTCTTTCACCAGACCATCAGGATTATCTGGGTGTGGACTTCCTGTCTAGACTATCAGGGTCTTCTCTGCAGTGTAGACTGCTCTGCCTCTAGGTCATCTCTGCCCCCTGGAGCTATGACTCTATAGTTCATCACTGGAAGCCTCTCCCCTCCACCAGTGTCATTACTATAGTGTGGACACCCTTAGGTGTGTGTCCCTTCCCAACCATATCACACCCCTAAGAGACCTGTGTAAACAGGAAGATATTTGGGTTGTCACCATGACAGCACACACATGGATTTAAATGGTCAAAACCCAGGGATGTTAAATGTTCCCCAATGCAGGAGATGGTCCTACATAAAAAGAACGGCTCCACCCCCAAATGCCCACCACATTTCACCTTAGAACATGACACCTGCTGTTATAGACCCTTGCCAGTTACTCGAACTCCTTTTGTTTTCCACCTGTGTACATAGCTAAATCACACTTCCCAGCCTCCCTTGCACCGAGGTTGAAGCCAGTGACTCAGTTCCAGGCAGTGGGTGTGGGCAGAAGTGATGGGTACCGTGTCCAAGCCTGGACCATTAGCAACCTCTCCTTCCACCCTCTCAGCCCACTTGCCAGCAATGCTGAGTGAGGATCAGGGGTGGCTCCAAGGCTTGAAGGCACAGCAAAAACACAAGAGGGAAGGAGCCTAAGTGGCCACACCACTGTATAGAAAGATACTACCCAAATACCCATGATGGACTGTTATAGGAGCAAACAGACTTCTAGTGTGTAAAGTCACTAAGATCTGAGGGTTGTTTGGTGTATCGGTTAGCCTGCCTAATACAGCTGACCCTTGAATAACACAGATTTGAACCCTGTGGGTCCACTTACATGCAGATTCTGACAAATACAGTGTAGTACCGTAAAGGTTACTTCTTCCGTTGTAAGAATACAGTATATAATACACGTAACTTATAAAATATGTATTAATCAACTGTTTATGTTATAGGTGAGGTCAACAGTAGGCTGGCTATTAGTAGTGAAGTTTCTGGGGAGTAAAAGTCACATGCAAATTTGACTACATGTGCTGGGCACCCCTAACCTCCCCCTGGCCCCCCCTCCCCTGTGTTGTTCCAGGGTCAACTGTATACACAGGCTTTCCCCAGTGTCCCGCAAGTCTGGAGAAAGAGGCAGCCAACATAAGGCATGTCTACATCCTACTCCAGAGTGATCGTGTTCCTTTGGGCAGATTAGTCAAAGGTGCTCCTCCTGGTTAGACACTGCTTGGCGGTAAGCTGGACCCTTGTGAAATGAGAAATAGTGCCTTTTTGGGTGATGCAACCTTGTGCAGACCACAATGCCTGTTAAAAGGAACACTGCTTGGATTTCAGTTCCCACTTTCCTCGTTGCTAGGTACCCTTAGGAGGTTAAACCCAGTCCAGAAGTACTTCAATGTGCTTTCAACTACCAGCTTGAAATACGTGCCCCTGCCAGGGTGTCCCTATCACACTCAGGTTAAACACCCCCACCTTTCCCTGGACAGGAAAAGCAGGGAAGTCACAGGCACACAGTGAGGCGAGCTGGGCACACACAATGGGAACACATGGTGGGAAGAGCTACACACGCGCGCACACCACACCAGGTCCCGTCTCCCTACCTCTCCCACGTACTCCATGACGAAGCTGTTCTTGCGGATCTTCTCCAGCGTGCGGACACCCCAGCCACGCCCATCATCCGTGCGGAAGATGCAGAGGTCATAGCGGATGCCTTTCTGTACCACGCGGTTGGGGCAGTCATAGCCGCAGCGGCAGCGGGAGTTGCACTCGTAGATGGGCAGCCCGGCGCGCAGCCGCACCTGACCCTGGTCATTATAGGCAAACTTGTGCAGTGATGCCCCAGGGCAGCAGCCTCCAGCGGGTGCCCACAGACAGTCCTGGCACTCACAACCCACTGCCACCTGGTTGAGGGTGATGCCCTCACCCACACGGTACTCGTTGATGTATACGAAAGCCCGCGGGGGGCCGTCCAGGTCCACCTCGTTCTCCACCGTGATGCGTCCCAGGTGGCTGCGTTTGGCATTGAGCTCCTGCTCCCAGCGCCGGAGCGCCCGCCTCTGCTTGGCCTTCTGTACCAGGTAGTTGGCCAAGCTTGGGTCCAGGTGCCGAGGTGGCTTTGACCGTTGGTGCCGCCGGAGCAGCTCCCTTTCTAAGTCCTTGTGGAACTGCTTGAGAATGCGCACACACTTGAGATTCTGCCGTGGCTCCCAGGTGCTCTCTGAGTCTGGGTATCCACGCCATTTTACCAGGTAATACTCTTGTTCCTGTTGGGGGACCAGGGGATGGAGGGGGGCACCATAAGTGGCAAAACCCTTGGACCAGCACTCCTGGGACTGACATCCCAAAACCAGTGGAGAGCACCCAAACCATCCCCTCATCTCTTCTGGAATGACTTCATGCAGTGGTTAGAAAGCATGGGCTCTAGGGGTGCCTGGGTGGCTCAGTTGAGCAGCTGACTCTTGATTTCGGCTCAGGTCACGATCCCAGGGTCAAGGGATTGAGCCCTCTGTCAGGCTACGCCAGGAGCATGGCACTTGCTTGAGATTCTGTCTTGGTCTCTGTCTCTCTCTCTCCTCTACACCCCACCCCGCCATATAAAGAAAAAAACATGGGCTCTAGACTGAGTATCCCTAGGTTCAAATCCCATTCTCCCCCTTATTGCCCAAATTCCAAGTTTTAATTTAACCTGCTTCCTCCTCTCTCTTTCCTCTCATCAGCTCCCTCCCTCTAGCTGTTCAGGCCCCAACTCTTGGGAGTCATGACTGACTTCTCACTCCCACATCCACCCTCAGTAAACCCTGTCAGCTCACCTTCACACTACATCCAGAATCCGACCACTTCAAACCATCGTCACTGCCACCAGTGTCAACCCTTGCCTGGATTGCGGTAGTATCCTCCTCACTGCCCCCCCCCCCCAGGTCTACCCTGGCCCCTACAGTCCATTCCCCACTCAGCAGCCAGAGGGATCTTTTCTTGCAGAGAGGCAGCTATACGATACTGTTTAACTACACAGATTCTACAGTCAGACCCTCAATCTGCTGCTCCCTGGCTGTGTGGCCTTAGGCAAGTTATTTAACTGTGCTGGGCCTCAGTTTCCTCATCTATAAATAAGAAAAAAAGCTAACATTTTACAGTATTCAGTATGTAGTAGGTACTGTTCTAACCAGTTTAATCCTCATAACTCTATAGGAGCTAGACATGGATAGTCATCATCTCCACTTTACAGATGAGGAAAATGAACCACAGAGAATCTGTGTAAGTATCCCGGGGTTACAGGGCCAAAACCTGAACCCAAGCATGCTGGCTCCACTCTTTATCCTGCCATTACCTCCTCTGGCACTGGTAATAGTTCCCATTTTGCATTGTTGTTGGGAGGATTAAAGCAGTTTCTGAGAGGAAGTGCCCAGCCCACTCAAAGTGCTCAATAACCGTTAGCTATCATCATCTCTAGTCCTGGACTCAGCATCTCAATCTTTGGTCTGTATTCCTGTGGAGGTGGCAAGAGAGACTTATTTACTTGGGGATTCATTCTGGCTCCTGCCTCCCTGAGGAAGCCACTTAGTTTCCTCACCTGTAAAACAAGGATGATCTAAGAAGGCCTACTAATCCTAATTTTTTAAGATCAAAGGAGAAAACTCCCTTTGGAAACAGATGCAGGCAGTGGGGAGCAAGGGGGCAGTAAGCCAGCTTCCTTGACACACCCCTGCCCTGGCCATGGTCACCCCAGACTCACGCGGATCTTTTTGTAATCACACAGGTACTCGACTTCAAAGTCATAGAGATTCCTCTTGGAGATGCCGAGGGCAGGGCAGGAGAGCTTGGCCAGGCGACACAGGTCCTGTAGCTGATTCCAAGAAGACTTGCAACACACACTGCAGCCTAGAACAAGGAGGCCAGAAAGAACTTACTGGGCATCCTGGTGAAGCCAGGGATCAAAGGGGACCTCAAATCCTCTTTGGAACTTCTGAGTGAGATTTCATCCACAGGCTTTACCAATGCTAAGACCCTTCTACCACGAAATTGTGCCACTTCCTTCAAACCCCAGTGCTCATTCCAAAGCTACCCCTAGTACAGCAGACCTCAAAGCAGACCTGCTGCAGGGATTGTTCCGTACTGTTCCTAAAACTGCCCGCAAACCTGCCTTGGGTTCAGGACCTAATCATCCCTCTCCCCACTTAGCAAAATAAAGAGAACAATCCCCCACCTCAGTAGGGTGCATTGCCCCAAGGGAATGGGTGGGGATGGGATTACAACCTCTAGGCACCAAACAAAAGCTTAACTGGAAAGACTGGTCGGGGATCCCTTATCTGAAACTCCTGGAGCTAGAGGTGTTTAGGAATTCAGATTTTCTTGGATTTTTACAAATGTAGTTTTAGGTATACCCCATACATTACCTAACACCCTCTGTGTGGTCAGGGACATCAATCCACAAACATATTAATAGTTCTGCAGCAATAATCAGAATTTTCACATTAAATAGGAGAAATAAAGAGGCAAGACAGTCCCACTGTACAATCCAGTTTTGCCACCAAATTTAAGTTTTCAGGGCTTTTTTAGATTTCAGGATTATGAATAAGAGATTGCGGAGTGGTATTAGATTTCAGGAAGCTTCCTTGAATGATTAGTCTGGGTGCCTTAAACCTACAAGGTACATTTTTTCCCACGGCATTTTGATGGTCTGTCTCATCTACATTTCTCTGAAGGGTAAAGCTCACCCAAAGGAGTATGCTCTGAATTCAGGAACCAGCAGAACAGTACAGGTTATTGACAATTCTTTTAAATATAACTGGAATGTTTCTGGGGTTGCCAGAAATTTTCAAGACATGGATTAAAAAAAAAAAAAAGGGCTTCTGATTCAAGGCACAATGTGCTTTAGAAGCCATTTTATCAAATCGTTTCACAGGAACATTTATTCTAAATGCAGTCAGCCCTCATCCTATTATTATTCTCTACCTCCCATTACGAAAACCAAACATTTGAAGTCATAACGAAATACTATAGACGTCACCCTGAAAATGTACAAGAGCTTTGCAAAATTATTTCGTGTGCACATCCCCCCCCTCCACTTAGGCAGGCCTAGTGGAGACTCAAGCCTGTGCCCACGCTTTCCTCTCCTCCCTATGATGACTCTCCCTTTCAACCCCCTTAACTTGCATTTGAAACCCCACTGAAGCGGTCCCAAGTAACATCTCCAGCAGCTGGCTCCGCACGGACCACAGGTGGATTCCTACCCCTCAGACGTCCCCCTCACACTGTGGACCCCATCCTCCCCGCAGCTCTCCTCACCCAGAGGAGCCCACCCTCCCCAACATACTGGAAAAGTCACCCCTCTTTCCCTGCACACGAGGGAGTCCAGCTCTTCTATTAGAGAAGCCCCCTTCCCCTCTTCCTGGGGGAGTCTTCGCTACAGCAAACCCTTCCCCCATCACGCTGAAAAAAGATACCCTCTCCCTGAAGAGTCCCCTGTCCCCTCACTCTGAAAAGGAGGTCCGTCCCCTTCCCTTCCCTCCCCTTCCGGCGTCTCGCGTGGACACCAACCGGGTAACGGTCACCGGCGGCCGATTTTCCCGCGCGCGGGCGCGGCCTCCCCGACAAGCCCCCGCGCGTGCGCGCGCCGACTGGTCGCGATCAGAGGCGCGCGCCCCCCTCCCGCGTCCCCACTTAGCCCCGCGCCCGCCGCGTTCCGAGGCACGCGCCCCCTCCCCTCAGCCCCGCCCAGCCCCGCGCGCCAGGCCCGGGCTCCCTGAGCCCCATCCTTTCCGCGCCAGGCTTCCGGCTCCCGGCTCCGTGGCCTCGGACGCCGGGGCCCCGAGCCCGCGACGCCACCCCTCCAGCCCACCCGGCCCGGCCAGCAGGCCCGCGCCGCTGCCGCCACTGCTTCACCTTTTAAATTTTCCGCCATCTTTCCCCACGGCTAACGACATTCGGGCCTAACCGGCCTCGCGAGAAGAGAGCTCGCGCGGGCGTGGCCGAGAACACGCAGCCTATTGGCCGCGCGGCGCCGCGAGCAGCGCCCGCGCGGACCAACCGGCGAGCCGTGACCGGACCCCTCCCCGCCACCCCGCTCGGTCCCGGAGGCGGGTGCTCGCCAGAGCTTTCCCAGAGTGCGTCTGGGCGGTGGCGGCGGCGGCGGCAACTGAGTTCGCCGGAGGCCCTGCCCGTACGCAGGCCTATTACGTCGTCAGCCAATCACGTTGTCAGCCCGCCGTACGGGGGATTCTCTGTCCTGTCAGACCCCCAATTACCACCGTCAGTCAGTCGTCACCACATTTTAACCCAAAGCAGGCCGTGACTCTCAAGATGGACTGTCGCCACGGACAGTCCCCAGACTCGAATCAGACAATGGGCCCATCACCGCAGAGAACTGTTTAGACTCCGCCACCACCACCCCCCCTTCACGCTGTCTACCAGTCAACAGCAGCAGCATCCATTCCTGCCTCCAGGCAGGCACACGGCGCTAACAACTCCCCTGTCACCCAACCTGTCATTCCCTCTCTCTCTCTTTCATACAGTCCAGCAGCCGCTCTCTCCATTTACTCTTGCTCTAGGGGCAGCTCTGAATCCCCCTGGGGAAACTATCTCAGAGCCACCAGCCATGCCCTCAGGCAGGCCGTGATTATTACTTCAGGACAGTCTGTCACTGTCAGCATCTTCTGTCGCCCTCTCAGGCAGTCACGCATCCAATGCTAGTTGGTCACTCTCTAATTCCCTCGGGTTACTCCTCATTCACACCATGATCAGGCAGTTATTCCCTCAAAGCAGTCACAGCAACTAAAGCCTCCACGCCACCTGACAGTGGCTCAGCAGCCTGTCCCTTCTCAGGCAAGGTATGCCCAACATTGGTCATTCAATCAGTCTCCTCTGACCCAGGGGGCTGCCTCAAGGTGGCTTTGATTCCAGCCTGGCACAGCCATTGAATCCAGCAGCTACACTGATCTTTCAATTGGTCAGCTGGCCTGTGACTCGTTCGCTGCCCTTCATCATATTGTCAATCAGCCAGGCAGCCATTCTCAGCATCTGACTACAGGGTCTGTCAAGCATGCCGTGATTTGGCCAGGGTGGACAGTCACCAGATACAGCTACCTATCAGGCAGTCACAGATCTCTCCATCAGGCAGCATGAAATTCCCTCTACGCTTCATCAGACAGTATAACATCCAGACACTCCCTCAGGCCAGATGTGACTCCTAGCAATAGACAGGCCATTCACAGCGTCCTGCCACCCAGGCAGGCAGCCTGGCAGTCTTTCAGGAGGCTGCCCATCCTTTACACTATCTGACCACCAACCAGCCCCAGACAGCCCCAGGCTGGTGTAATTTAGTTACACATTGAGTACCCCACAGCATCAGGAAATTGCACTGTCAGTTCCTCAAACTGCCCCTCTCCTTGTTGGTCCATGAGTTATGTAGTCAACCAAACAGTTATACAGTTAAGCAAATGGCCTGCTAAGTCTAGCTACGAGCTAGTTGGAGAAACGGCTGGTCAGTCTGAGGTTGCATGTCAGCCCCTGCTTACCACGAGTGGAATAGTCAACAGCGCACATCCCACCACGCATCTTCTTGCATTCATTATTCCTTCTAGAACACACGCTGGTCTTCGCATGTTCCCCCGTCTCTCTGGACGGGCAGATCTTTCCCATCCCAGGAGTCCAGGACTCCTGTCCAACCCACAAGGATGATTTAAAGCATGACTGAGCCTGGGGGTGGGTCATGTAGGGGGTCCGTGGGTGTGGGGAAACATTCCTTTGTTAAGGTTAAAAACTGCCAGTTATTTAAGGAGCAACAGCTGCATTTATTCAGGAATAGCTGAGAATTGCAATCCAAGACTAGCAAGGTGTGGCAAAACCATATGCCAGTTCAATAAACAAAGGAGAGGAACGTTACATTCTGGAGAAGGAGGAATTTGGGAGGGGTTGTTTGGAACCAAAGTCTATTGGATAAAAGTAAGAGTTCCTAGTGATGATGGGTTGTCATTGGCAAGTTGCAGGACTAGTCTGTTTCTTGTAGGAGATACAATGTACATCTTTCCCTCCAAGGGGCCTGTAATTGATCATTCTTGCCTTTTGACATACTTCTCTTGGGGGGGGGGGGTAATTGACAACCTTTCTTGTAATTGATATTGAGTGGTAAGCTTCTTCTACCAGCCTCCCCTTCTAGCATCCTGAGTCCATTTTAGAAAGGTTTCCCTCTATTAATTTTTTATACCTCGGTCCTCCCCAAACATTGTATATAGTGTAGTGGATCCTGGAGCCTAGCTATCTGGTTCAAATACTAGCTCCATCATTGTGTGACCTTAGGCAGTTTCTTCATCTGTAAAACCTCAGATGAGTGACCTTGGGGTGGGGGCATCTCTAGCTCATGTGGAAATGAATCTTTCTCAACTAGCATCTGTTCAGATATCAAAAGTAAGATGCCACCTTGTTATTACTGTGTCCCACTCCCAGCCACTTGTCTCTTCATTCAGTATTAATTTAGTGCCAACTGTGTGTATTGCCTTACCTAGTGCTGGGGCCAGTATAAGGTCTTTTCCATTCCAAGCTGTACAGGTTTGATCGGTTTTTAATGTAAACCTCATATTTGATTGTACTACACATACATGAGTGCACAGACCATGGGTGACCAGTATCATGAGTTCTCACAAGCAGACATCCATGTGGAACCAGAACGCAGGTTAAGGAACATCCCCAGCCAGCGTTCCAGGAGCATGTCATTTTTAACATCTCTGAAATCAGGCTGCATCTCTCAAGCACTGGTGAGTCATAATTCAATCCGCAGTTTTTTGTCTTTCTTAGTGATACATAAAATAATGGGGCATTTTATAATCAGCGGTGACTCAGGATCAGTGACAACCGGTAAGAACAAGAACAGTAGCAGCAGCAGCATCTAATGTTTACAGATGACTCAAGGAGCCAGGCACTCTGCAGACGCCATCTACTTTAATTCTCTCCACAACCCTGGGAAGTAAGCATTTTTAGTCTCCATGGAAAGACTGAGGAAACTGAGGTCCAGAAAGGTTCAAGCAACTTGTCCACAGTGGATACTTTTAAGCCAAGTCTGTGCCTGCTCCAGGCAGCGCTCCTGGGGATTCAGAGGTTGTGTGATGGAAGTTTCTTCCCCAGGACAAAGCCTGCTGAGGGGGTCCCAGAACACTGGATTTCTAGGGTTTCCTAGCAGGGGGTGGGGAGGCAGGTAAGTGATACTGACAGGCCCTTCCTAGACTCAGCTTGCTCCTGGGACCTGGCCGACGTGCTGTGCCGTGGGGAGGGGAGTGAAAGGTGAAGAACAATGAAAGAATTAAAAAGAACCTGAGACTCCCTCCTTCTTCAGCTTCTGAGGCTGCAGGCGAATTCTTAAGGAGCAAAACCAACTCCCACCTCCCACACCTCCACCCTCACCCTGGCTCTCCTTCATTCCCTCCCCTAAGCCCCTGCCTGCACCTTGGATGGTTCAGAAATTCTTACACTAGTCTTGCAGATGGATGAGGCCTTTCCTCTCTGGATTCCTCCTCACTGTTATCTTTCTCCCCACTCCCCTCCTTGTTCTCTAAAAGGTAGGATACTTGAGATCTTGAATCCACCAGATGTTAGAAATGGGAAGGAGTAGGCACCTCTTCTAAGGCTCTGGTGAGCAAGAGGTACTAATCACTCCCTTGGAAACAGCTTTAAACACCAAGGACAGTTTTGACTTGCTCCTTTTTTCTTTCTGGTAATTCCTAGAGGAGGAAGGGTGTCTCAGTGCGATCTCAGTTGGGAATCGGTTACATATTGTAAACCTCCATTGTATAGATGAAGAAACTGAGGCTCAGAGATGGGGCATCTTGCCTGGGTTCTAGAGCAGATCTATCTGATTACTAAGTCTTCGCCTCTTTCATTGCCATCGGCCAGGACTTGGTTTGCACTGAGAACTGGGCAGAACCAAATTTAAAAACTGAGAAGGGGTCCTGCCCATCAGGATCCTGGTGTGTGAGTTGTGGGCATGGAGAGTAAGTCTGACCACTGAGTAGTCTCTTGATCTAATATAATGCTGATTTAATGTTTTGGGGTTTTTTTTTAATTACTAAATAAGTAAATTAATAATAAATAACTCCTGCTCATTCACCACACTCACCCTCACACCAAGCACCTCAGGGCCCTTGCACTGGCTGTTCCCTCCAACTAGAGTGCCCTCACACTGGCTGTTCCCTCCACCTGCAGTGCCCTCCCCCCAAATATTTATTGGTTGACTCCTCTCTCTTTAGGTTCTGCACAACTATCACCTCCTCCAGGTGACTTTCCGTGAAGTTTCCATCTGAATGTCATTCCCCCTCAGCATATCACAGCACTTAACCATGATCTGTATCTTTTGTTTCTATTTGATTCCTTGTTTTAGAGCTGTCTCCTCCACTAGAATGTTGGCCTCACTAGGTTTTTTTCCCCACTGCCTTATCCCCAGCCCCTAAAGTAGTGCCTGGCAGTAAATGTGGAAAGAAAGAAGGGCAAAAGGAAGCAAAGAAATCAATGAGGGAACAAATGAGTGAATATATACATGTAAGGCTAAATAAATGAAATGGTATAGATGAATAAAAGAGACTATATGGAAAAAGGACCCCACCTTTCCATATTTGGAATATAAACAGATTGAGAGAAACAAAAAGACAGTTATTTTATTTCTGTTTAAAAATCCTTATGTGAGGAGAACTAGAAATTTTATATAAAAAGGGGCCCTGGCAATTTGCTAGTGTGAATGTTGGGGATCAGTCAGAGATGACAGCATTGGAAGGGTTGGTGGGGGAGAAATGGGGCTTGAGGGCCTGGAGGCCAGGAGTGGAGGGCAGGAAACAGCGGCTGCCAGGGGAGGAGGCGCAGAACAGGTGGGCAGGGTGACTCAGTCATCCCACTCATCGTCCTCATCCTCATCACCGGCCTGGTCCTCCCCTTCGTCTGGAGGAAAAGAGAAAGCAGGTCTCAGGATGAGCATAAGCGTTCAAGGGACCTGAGTGGGGTGAGGTTCCTGGGGTCTGAGAGTCAGGACTCAGGGTCCTGGGGGACTGAGGTCTTCTGCTGGAAATCACATCCGGGGCCTGTGCAGTTGGATGAGGAAGGGGCCCCCTCAGAGGAACAAGAGTTAGGGTATGGGTTGGAGTTGGAGTTGAAGTTAATGTCATTGTCAAAAATATGGTTAATTGGGATATTACTGTCGCTCACACAAGGGTTAACGTTAACGGGTTTGTTACTTAATTGGGTGGATTTAAATATTATTAGCAAAGATGGAGTATATTACAATATTACTATTTCATACCAGGTTAATGTTAATATTGTTGATACATAATGGGTTATTGACAATATCACTATCAAAGATGAGATTCATTACAATATTGTCATATAATGGATTCATAGTAATCTTGTGGATGTACTCTGGGATACATGTTAATACTGCCAATAATAGGTTGAGGTCCATATTACCCTCATATAATTGTCATATAATGACAATATTGTTGACACATCAGGGGATTAATGTTAACATTATTATATAAAGATTTGACTAGTTATATAATTATCACATAATGAGCTAATGTTCACCTATTGACACATGGAGTTAGAGTTAATATTATTGTCCAAGGTGGGGTTCTTTATAATATCATCACATGTGGACTAATGTTAACACTACTGAATATACAGGATTAATATTAATACTGTGGACATGCCTTGGCATTAATGATAATATTATCATCAAAGATAGAGTGAAACAGGTACGCCTGGGTGGCTCAGTCAGTTAAGCCTCCAGCTCTTGATTTCGGCTCAGGTCACGATCTCACAGGTTTGTTAGTTCAAGCCAGTCATCAGGCTTTGCACTAATAGTGCAGAGCCTGCCTGGGATTCTCTCTCCCCCTCTCTCTCTCTGCCCCTCCCCCTCCTGCATATGCCTGTGCCCTCTCTCTCTTGCTCTCAAAACAAATAAACTTTAAAAAAAGATAGAGTGAATTATATTATTGTTCCATAATACAATGTTAACATTGTCAAAAAGGAGATTGATACAAGAGTCATGTATGGATACTATTACTATTGATGGTAACCGTTGGGGTTATTTTTTGACCAACACTAGCCTTGGGAACCAGGCTCTGTCCTGGCAAAGGGCAGGCTCTCACCTGAGGAGTGGATGGCTCTGCTTCTCTTCTGCATCACGTGCATCAGGGCTCCCACCAACCCTTCCGATCTCGGAGGTGGAGGCTGCAGTGCTGAGCTCTCTGGGGCCCCAGGGGTCTGCAGCAAGCAGGGTTCAGCACAGAGGGTTCAAAGCTCGTGACTGGAGCACTCCTCCCTGCCCCTTCATTACTTCCCCTCCCATACACTCCAGTCCCCTTCAAGGTTCCCAGCCTACCTCGCCCCACCAACCTCCCAGCCCTGTTACTGAAACCCCAAAGACTGGGACCTCCATTAATTTCAGCCCTGGCCCCCTAATATCCTGGCTTGCCCAGCACACCCGAGCCCCAGACCCCCAACCCTCAATCCTGCCCATCTTCACCTTGTTCAGCTGAATTCCCTGCCGGATTTGATCCAAAAGTGCCCCCCGACCTCCACTGGGGGCCAGGCCCCCCACAGGCCCCAGAGCAGGAGGAGGGGGAGGGACTGGCCCATCATCAGAGCTGGGTGGTGGTGGTGGTGGTGGTGGTGGTGGTGGAGGCACAGGAGTCCCTCCAGGTCCAGAGGGCGGAGGGGGCGGTGGTCCAGAACGTCCAGTGGCTGGAGGGGGTGGTGGTGGAGGGCCCCCTCGGCCTGGGGGTGGGGGTCCCCGGGGAGTTGGCGGGGGTGGAGCACCTCCCAGAGGTACAGGGGGCAGTGGACCAGAACGACCCTTGTTGCTCCCAATAGTAGGGGGCCGGGGGGGCTGGTTTCCTCCTCGGGATGGCGGTGGGGGCGGTGGAAGTGGCTCTGAGGGGGGAAAATAACACATAGCTATTGTTATAGTTTTCTTCAGAGCCTCAGTTTTGCTCATTTATAAAATGGGTACCCCAACTGATCAACTCCTCATTCAAGGAGTATAAGGGTTTCCATGAGGACTGAGTGACTATATCTCTTAAAAATCAGCTACTAGGGCTGGAGAAGAAGGGGGGGGGAACTCACCCTGGCGCCTCATCTCCTGCCGCACAGCCTCCAGCCCACCCTGGTCCTCAATGAAATCGTAGATAAGCTTGGAGGTCTCAGCATCTGTGAGCTGGGCCTCACTGATTCCTGCCCTGGAGAACAGACTCCGCAGATCCGGGTCCAGGTTGTTTACCTGCCCAGGAGGAAAAAGGCCAGGGCAGGGGTGGGGGAATAAAGTGGATAGGGAAGGGGCACAGGTTATCAATAGGTCCACCCCCGAGAGGGATCTTCTGAGAGGGGTGTAGAAAGGGTGGGGTCTAGGGGTAGGTCTGAGCCAGTGGACTACGGAAGGGCAGGTGGGTAGTTAAGTGGGTCAAGGGGTCTTTGGAATTACTCACGTCAAATCCATTCTGGGGGTCCCACCCCACGTGGCTGACATGTCTGGGGGAGGTGAGGAGATCCCAGTGAAACCCCACTGCGCTTCCTTCCCTCCCTTCCTAGTGAAGCCCTCTTGCCTTCTGCCCAGAGAGACTCCGAGGAGCCAGAATTAATGAATGAGTCACAAGTGAATGACTGAGTGACTGAATGAGAGCAACAGTTATAGAATTAGAAGGGGTCCATAGTTTGTGGTGCCCATCTGTCTACCCATCCCTTTTTCTACCATCCATCCACCCATCCATTTGCCCACCTAGCCATTTGCATCCACCTGTCAGACCACTGATCTATTGTACATTTGTTTCTCTACTCATCTTCCTATATCTGTTTACCCATTTGTCCACCAATCTATCTTCACACATACTTGATCATCCACCCAACCACTTACCCATGTGCTCACCTTTCAATCCATCTACTCTTTTGTCCACCCATTCAACCACATACTTTTGTCTGTCTACTTATCCATTGAACTGTCCATTCATCCACATATCTGGCCACCTGTCCATCCCCATCCACCTTGTTTGTGAACCAACCAGATATCCATCCATCTGTCCACACACTCATCCACTCACCCATCCATCTGCCTACCCACTTCCCATTTACCCATTCACCCATCAATCCACCCACCTATCCATTCATTCCCCAACTCACTCTTTCATCCACCCATTCATCCATCCATCCATTTACCCATCTACCCACCCATCCATTTACCCACCAGCCCACCCAAGGTGGGACTAAGGTGAAGCAAGTGAGGTGCCTAAGGCGTAAAATTTAATGGGGCCCTCACTCTCAGAGTCATTAGTTACAGTTGCATGACCCTTAGAGTAACTACCTCTATAAATTTTGTAACCTTGGCGCCTCGCTTGCCTCTCTCTCCCTAGTCGTGGCCTTGCATCCACCCACCTATCCACGCATCTACCTACCCACCCACCCATGTGCCCATCCTTCCATCTACTCAGCTCTCTTCCTGTCCAACTTTTCATTCACCCCCCCCAGAGGGATCTGTGGGACCAGTGGGGAGAGGTTCTCACTTGAATCCACTGGGTGCACCAATATCAGCTTTGCTGATCTTTTTCTTCCCTGAGCGTTTCTTATCAGCTGGGCCAGGCCCAGGTGCTGGGAGCCCACGGTATCGTGAACTTGTGATGTCCGGGTTTTGGATGTCCACTGTTACTAGCCCCAGGGAGAGGGGGCCAGCTGCTGGGCCTGTGGGGAAAATAGTGTGATTGAGCCATTGACCTACTTACCTACCAACCAAAGCATAGGGGCAAGAGACAGGAAGAGTGTTGAGGGAATCTGTGTGTGTGTGTTTGATGGTCACAGAGGGAGTGGGTAAGGGGTCCAAGTAGGGTTTATGGAGAAGTGGATGAGTGGATTCTACAAGCCATTCTTACATTCACCAATTCATTTATTTATTCATTCACTCATGCTTATCACTTAAGTATTGATTCATTCATTCATGGCTCATTGACCAAATTATTTGTTAAATTATTCATTCAGTCAGTCGTTCAGTCAATCATTGCTTTATTCACTGATTGAAATGTTATGTCAATTATTCATTTATTTGCTGTTCAATTCATTCACTTACTCATTGATTTACTCAATCATCCATCCATCTATTCATCCATATATCCACATACTCATTCTCCTATACATCTATGTTTTCATCTTCCCATCAATTCATCCCCCACTCAACCATCTATCCACCACCAATCCATCTACCCACCCATTCGCCCACTTATCTCTACACCCACCCAACTACTCATCCATCCACCCACTCCCCACCCATCTATCCATCCACTCCCCCACCCACCTGTCCACTCAGAGACACAGGAAAGAATCAGCACTCACCCCCTTGGTCTCCACCTGGGTGCGGAGGCAGGGGTGGGGGCCCTCTTCTCTCTGGAGAGATGGAACGGATAGAGAGCTATTACAACCCTGCCACAGGTTCCTGGGCTAGCCCTTTATTACCTTCCTTGAACTTGAGGACTCACCTTCATTGGCTGGTGCTGGTGGTGGGGGTAGCTGGCGTCTATCTGTGGAGAGATGGATGGACTGGGAACCAGAACCATAAGAGGAGCTTTTCCAGCTCCCTACCCTTGCATGTACTCCTGCCCAACCTCGTTTTCTCCCCCAAGGCCTCCTCACCTCCACTTTGCCTCTGATTCCTTTTTTGTATCTTCTCCTGCACCAGGGCCCGGAAGGCCTGGGCCTCGCCCTCGTCTGCAAAGTTCAGCCCTGCTTGGCAGTCCTGCACATATCTTGGGTTCAATAGCCTTCCAGGCCCCCCATACCTTTCCCATCTCCTCCCCACATCCCAACTGAGGCCCAGGGGTTGAGTGGCCACTTACATCTCCAGCAAAAGTGTGGAAGTAGGGGGTGGGAGTGGAGTAGACCAACTGTGAGTACAGTTCCTGTTCCCAGAGCAGCTGGCCAGCCTGGAGAGGTGGGAAACACACTGGCACTGAGGCCTGCCCGGGGTGGCAGGCCTCTGTTATCTGGGCAAGGAGAATGATATCATAATATGGGGCCCCAGGATCGCATTAGAGATTTCCAGCTTAGCATCAGGGAGTTGGGGGTCTAGATGTCAGATGTGGAGGGTTGAGGTACAGTATGGGAGCTGGACACTGCAGTCAGAGATTTGGATTTGGGGTTCAGGGCCCTAGATGTGGGACTTGGGGGCTTGAATAGGAGGATTTAGGACTCTAGTCCTAGGAAACTGAACTCATTCACAGACTCCATCTTACATCCTTCCTTTATGGGGGCCTTCATTTGGACAGGTAGGGCTCCAGTCCTGGGAGTTGGGGTTGATATTTGAGGTTCAGACATATAGACTTGAAAGCTTTGGGGGTGGGGGATTCAGCCAAGGTGTATGTGCGATTTGAGGTTTGTGGAGCAGAGCTATGGCTTAGGAGCTAGGCAAACATTTAGGGTTCAGGAGTTATGATAGGGAATTTATGGGACCCAAAATGTTAAGTTTAGAAAAGATTTGAAGTTAAGGTAAACATACAGGGCTCTTTTTGTTTGGAGTTCATGAAATAGAACTATACTGTTAGATTTAGGAGTTATACTAATATTTGGGGTTTTATAGATCTTGACATGGAGATTCTGGGTCAATTATCAAAAACAAAGAAAGGCAAACCAGAGTTTGACATCTGGATGAAGTCTTTGGTCCCAGGGCTCAGGTTTACTGATCTGTCCAAGGCCTTGGGGCTATGGACACAGGTATGGGTTTGCAGGGTTGAAAACTGGTTTGCATGTCCAGTGCGGGGAGGTGGGAGTCACCTGAAGGCCGTAAAGACGGATGAAGTAGGACTTCTGGGGGTTATCCTTCACGAAGCACACAGCCCCACAATGCTCCTTGGTCCAGTGCTCTGCTCCGGGAGGCAGTGCCAGGTAGAGCTGAACAACGGCGGTGGCCAGTGTCTGGGAGGGAAGAGCAGGGCTCATTGGAATCTGGTCAGCCAGAGGGTCCAGTTCTCCCATGTCCGTGGCTGTTAGGGCTCCAAAGGAAGAGCCACGGCCAGAGGGAGAGTTGACAGACTTGGAAATCAAGATCTTCCTGGGATCGGTGAATGGGGCTAAGTGGATTCTAAGAGAGGAGATGATGGAGAAGGAGGAGAGGAAGAGGGGAAGGAAGAAGAGGAAAGGAGAAGGATGGGGAAGATGAGGAGGCAGAGAGGAGTAGAGGAAGAGGAGGAAAGGGAGGGAGACAGGGAGGGAGACAGGGAGGGCTAGGAGATCCCCAGCTCACCCAGCATTTCCGACCCAGCATCTCGAAGAGTCGCTGGTTCTCGTGGTCCTGGAGGAGCGTGGAGGGTACGTTCTGCTGAACCCCTGGTCCTCCGCGACCCCCAGACCTGCCTCCCACAGGGCCCCCACTCATGGTGCCTCCTGCCCTTGTCCTCTCCGGCTAGGCTCTGGGTGCAGGGTAAGAAGAGGAACTTCCGCAGTGAGCAGGGGAACAGGAAGTGCAAAAAACCACAAGGGAAACAAGTCCTCCAGGGGCCCCTGGGTGGGCCTGGCCTCCTCCTCCCTCCCTAGAACAGGCTTGGACCCTCCTCCCTCAGACTGGGGCCCTCTTCCATTCAACTGGTTAAGACCCATCTTTTGGACCAGCTCAGGTCCTCTTCTTCTATTCTTACTCCCTGAGGCCCATCTCCCTCTGACTGGCTCAGATCCTCTTCCCTCTGATTGGATGACAGCAAGAGCTAGGCCACTGCTGCACTTCTGCCGGGGGACACTATGGCAGGGAGCAGTCATGGAGCTGGGCAGTCTCCTTCCTCCCCAAAGCATCCAGTTGGTCTGGGCCTGAGGCCCAAGGCCCCTCATGCTGAAGAATTACTGTGTTTAAACCTTTCTTCTAATGACACTGGGAGTGCCTGGGATCCCACCCCTCTCCTGAGACCCCAACAATGCGTATGCACCCAGCTCACTTCCCCATCCCTTACTCTTGCCTCCCCACAGTTCCCAAATGATTTTCTGCTTATCATCCCTTTATAGCATATATGAATGCCTAGTCAACATCTTGTTTAGTTTTCATTGCTTTTGAACTTTTAAAAGTCAGTCATCTTCAGAGTCTTGCTTTTTCCCCACACAACATTCTATTTTCATCCACGTTTATGTAGCACTGAACATGTATGCCACACTGTTCTGCCCTCTTTGTAAATATCGACTCATCTAAATCCTCATAACAGCCTATGGGGCATACACTCTTACCATGTCCATTTGATAGTGGGAAATGAGGGAACTGAGGCACACGGCGGTTCCATGATTTTTCCCAGTAGCTCCCAGCTCGCAAGTGGTAGTTCAGTCCTCACTTCTCCGTGGGCCTCAATTTACCATTTGGGGACATGAAGCTCTCAGGCACATACAGCAGTCTGGGGGAGCTGAGCAGGTCTGGAGTGTAACTGACATTCTCTGGTACCTGCAGGGAAACAGCACATCTCAAGGTGGGACCCACACTCGTGCCTGGAAACCTTCAAGGAAGTACAGAGCTTCTCTCCCAAGCCGAAACTCAAAGTTCCTTCTGATGGGGCAATTCCAGCCTCCCTCCCTCCCCTCCTCACAACTCAGCCTTGGGCACCTACAACTCACCAGACAATTTAGGCAATTTCGTACCTCTGCCTGGAGCACCTTCTGGCTTGTCCATAGGGCAAAGCTCTGCTTTGCTGCTCAAAGAGCCATTGTATTCATTCATTTTAATACTGCTCATCATGCTCTTGCCCTGTGCCATGCGTATCTCCAGTATCTGGCACAAACTAGACACCAAATAAATGTTTACTGAAGGAATCAATAAGGGATTAGTGTCGGATTTAGGTTTTCTTTTTTTAATTTTTTAATTTTTTGTGGGGGAGGGGCAGACAGAATCCCAAGCAGGCTCCACACTATCAGTGTGGAGCCCAATGTGGGGCTCAGACTCATGAAACATGAGACCACGGCCTGAGCCAAAATCAAAAGTCGGATGCTTATGTATGTTAACTACCTTGAATTTATTATTTTTTTTTTTGAGAGAGAGAGAGAGAGAGAGAGAGAGAGAGAGAGAGAGAGAGAAGGGTACAATGAGTGAGGGGCAGAGTGAGAGAGAATCCCAGGAGGAGCAGAGGGAGGGAGAGAGAGAGAGAAAAGAGGGGCTCACCCAATGCGGGGCTCAAGATCACCCAAAGCAAGGCTCAAGCTCACCCGATGGGGGATTCAAACCCACGAACTGTGAGATCATGACCTGAGCCGAAGTCCTGAGCCACCCAGGCACCCACTAACTTGAATTTAAATAAATAAATTAATTATTAAAAAAAAAAAGTCTGATGCTTAACTGACTGAACCACCCAGGTGCCCCTGATTTAATGTTCTGAGCTTTTTCTAAGTGCCTTACATTTATTAACTGGTTTCACTTTCACAAATGACCCCACGAGGGAAGCACTGCTCTTATCCCCATTTTACCCATAGGGAAGCTGAGGCCCAGAAAAGTTAGCTAACTTGCCCAAGATCACCCAGCTTGTGAACGGTGGAGCTGAGGCCAAATACATGAGAAATGATTCCTAATCTGTCAAGTGCCACGTGGGAACAGAGAAAATTCTTCTGCTCCTTCTCGGCCTTGTGTTCTCAACCTTCCACCTCCTTCTTTCTCTGCCACTAGATCTGTCTCCCTTGAGTCTACATCAGAAGGCCTTAAACCTCTGCCACATTTGCTGGTTGTTTTTTAAATTAACATTTTTTTAATGTTTATTTATTCATTTTTGAGAGACAGAAAGAAGAGTGCGCAGGGGAGGGGCAGAAAGAAAGAGAGAATCCCAAGCAGGCTCAATGCTGTCAGCACAGAGCCTGATGCGGGGCTCGAACCCACAAACCGTGAGATCATGACCTGAGCTGAAATCAAGAGTCGGACGCTTAACCAACTGAACCACCGAGGCACCCCTAAATTAATATTTAAAAGTTATATACTTCCAGTTCTAAGTAGCAGACAAGTTTAAAATTTATATTTTTTTCCAAAAATAAATAAATAAATTTTATATGTTTCTCTAAATAAAAAACCTAGAGTTTTATTTTAGTCCTTCATAGAATGAGTGTCCCCACCCTGGAATATAGTGACTTAGAAATCATTTTTACCATTATCCAGATTATTGAATTACTTTGTTGACCTGCATTAATAATTTGGAGCTGGTTTATTTTACTTTTATGTATTCCCATTGATGCAGTGCTTTTCTGCACTGGATGACAGTACTTGGTGAAGTGAGGACCTCAAAGGTAATTTGCTCTCCAGGACCTTCAAAAAGACTTAAAAGAACAAAAACCTCAATTTAGCTTTTATGGTTCGCAGCAGGAGGGTGGGTCCAATACCAGTCCACCACAGCTGGGAGCAGTGGTTCAAACTCACTTCTTAGCAATCCAGTGAATACCCAGGAACCCCCCAGACCCAGGATATAACCAATAACTTAGACCATCCTGATGTCCCTCCACCACCCCCCCCACCCCCCGCCGGGGTCACCAGATGGAGAACCATTTCCTGTTTATATCCTGTGCTTATTTTGCTTTATTCTGAGAGGATCTTGCCACACCTCAAGCCCTGAGTAGGAAATAAGACACAGTCAGTGATAAGACATGGGGTGTCTTCCCCACTTTGGTCCTACCACATGACTGAGTCCATGGAGGAGAAGTAGGCACAGGTAGGGCCCTACTGGGGGGCCCTACTGCTGTCCCATAAGACCAAACTGAGGCCAAGATGGCAAAATGTCCTTTGCCATGCCATCCTTCTCCCCTTCCTTCCCTGCCTCTCCTGGTCCTCTGTACCCCTGACTGAGGGGTGCTTCCTAGGGACAGGCCTAAGGAAACAGCAGTTCCCAACCATCTGACCCTGGAATGACATTCAGATACATTACAAGGGTTGGTGGTGTGGGACTGTCCCCCAGCATCCTAGCCACCCCCCCCCCATTCAATGCCAAAGCACCCCCATCATTGTGACAACCGAAGTCCGCCTACCAGGAATTCCCAAAACACACCCCCAGGTCAGGAAGGAACATGACCCTTGTCTGTCTGGTTCTTTGCCAGTATCCCCACCACCCTAGCACAAGACCCTGCATGCAGCTCAGTCAGCATTTGTTGAGTAATCATCGTACAGTCCAGCTATCTATGCTGTGATTTACTGCCCGCTGTCCACAAGGCTCCCCTGTCCTCTCTTCACCCCTCCTGCCTAGGGAAAGGGGGAAGAAAAGAACTCAAGAGTGTGCAGGGGCCAGCCTCTCCCACAAAGGTGTCTAAACTGTTCATGGATGTTATGGGCAAATGGGTACTTTAGGGGTTCTCAGGAGAGGGGCTGATTTCTAGTCCTGATAGGGATGGAGTAAGGACAGGGGGTGCACAGAAAAGCAGAGATACCTGAAAAGATAACAATGGTTCAGTGGTGGGGTGCCTGGCTGGCTCAGTCAGTAGCGAGTAGGTGACTCTTGACCTCAAGGTCATGAGTTCAAACCCCATGTTGGACTTAGAGCTAACATTAAAAAAGAAAAAGAAGAAAAAAATTTGAGAGAAGAATGGCTCAGTGGTTGGAACCACAGATTCTGGGGCCTTACAGCCTAGCTCCGGCTCTGGCTCTGGCTGTGCCACTTACCAGCTGTTAAAAGTCTGGGAACCTCTCAGTGCCTCCCTTGTCTCATCCGTAAAGTGAAGATAATAGCAGTTAATGTTGTTTTGAAGGCTAAATGAGATAATTCATGCAAAGTGATTAGGACAGGGCTTAACATGTTATAATCATGCATAGTTGTTTTTATGAAACAGCAGTGACTTGGATAACCGAACTATCATCCCTTCAGCCTAGCATTCTCCCACCCTCTCCCCCTTCCTTTCCTCACCCTCCTCCTTTGCACTTTAATTGGTGGACGGTCAGAGACCCAGGGTACACGACCACCTTCCCACTGCCCTTTTTCAACTTTCCCTTGCATCCCTGAAATGCAAAGACCATCTCAGAGAGCCATTCCGTGGGCCCTGGCCAGACTCCTCCAGGGCTGTGACATGTTCCTGGCGCCCTCCCGGCCAACCTGGGAGGTGCCACCCACCACTTGTTTCCTGCCCTACTCCCCCAGGCCCAGCACAGGAAAATACCCCCTTCTAGGTTTGTGTCCCCTCCAAGTCCCTACCCTGTCCACAACCTCAAAGTCACAACTCTCCCTAGATAGGTGCCCGCTACCTCTGTGCACCCCAATGTGTGTCCATTCCCTCGTCTGTGACACCAGAATTGTACACACCCGAGTGTGTGTGACCCCTTGCGTGTCCAAACCCCTGTGTGTGTGACTCTAGGAACATCCACTTGTGCTGACACCCTTGACTGTGAGCCCCAAAACAGCCATAACGCTGCAGCCTGGAAAGCACCACTGCTGGTGTGGGGAGGAACGCAAAATGGAGCAGTCCGCCCAGGATCATACCACTAGAAAGGGGATGGCCACCTTTCAACATACCATTTGTTTGTGGGGGAGGATTGCGACAGCTGCCTCACCCCTAATGGAGAGGGGAATGTCGCAATCTTGCTTGTCCCAAGATTCCCATCCCGTCCTCCCGACTCCCACCCGCCTCAGGCGTGCCTTGCGCTCTGGTCGCGCCCTCAACCTCTCTCGCGTCCGCCATCTTAACCACTCTCACCCCCCTCGATTCCTTAGAAGCCTCTGTCATTGTACCGGAACCTCCAATTGGCTCAGGGCTGGGGAATCAGAGACTGCCGTGGGCTCTTATTGGTCGATGGTAGAATTCCGCTTGGGTCTCAGAGCCTAACAGCCCGCCTCCGCTCGTGCGCGCCGGTCTCCCATTGGTCACGGGCTCGGGCATGTGCAGTGGGTGCCAGACCCGGGTGCCCAGCCACTGAAGCGAGGCTTTGGAGATTTCCGATGGCGGGTTCGAATACCATCTCGGGAGGGTCAGTTGGTTCACCTGTAAAAAGGTGGTGCTTCCTGTTGGGGGTTAGTGAGATGACATACCGGGCCATGATGCCCTGTGTAAACGCTAAATTGTAAACTCTAACAAAGCCAGTAGGGTTTTCCTGCCCGTACCCAGTTGTTCTTGGGTGCATTTATTCTCTAGTTAACGCAGAATAGAAAGTATTCTCTGAGTTTGGGTTCTAGGAAATACTCTTAAGTTACTTTAATAAAATAAAATTAAGCCGCAGTAGGACGGGCACAGGTTGGTTATCTGGCTCTCCCAATACCATAAATTGCAGAGTGAACATCTGTGGTCTTTGGGTTCAGTGTGCTAAAATCATTAATTTTACTCCTCTGACAGATGGGTACAAAATTGACAACATCCCTCATGGCGAGGACTTTGACAAAATATGTTTAAGAGAATAAATATTTTCCCCAGTTTTCGAACCAGAGGGGACAGGATCATTGTGATTGACATGTGTTATTTAATATACGTAGGTGGCTCAGTCTGTTAAGCGCCGACTTAGGCTCAGGTCATGATCTCACATCCGTGAGTTCGAGCCCTGCCTCGGGCTCTGTGCTGACAGCTCAGAGCCTGGAACCTGCTTTGGATTCTGTGTCTCCCTCTCTCTCTGCCCCACCCCTGCTTGCTCTCTCACTCTCTCTGTCTCTCAAAAATGAATAAACGTTAAAAAAATTTAATAGACATCGTAGGTGATCTAGCCAGTTACCTGTCTTAAAGTTTGCAATTTTTACATTATATATGTATGTAAATTAAAATTTAAGCATATGTATGTGCATTATAAAATACATACAAATAATAAATACATGATTCATAGGGATGTAGATGATGTAGATGGAGGAGTGGGGCTTCGATTCACTGTCCTGGGTCAGTTACATGCTGAAAGGCAAGTAACTGTTGATAATTTCACATGGTGATCTCAATTTTAGGAAGCCTGAGCCCTGAGCCCCCTGCCTTCACCAGGTGGGGCACATTTCCCTTAATTTGCTTGGAAACTCCAAATCTATGGCCAGGTCTGCCTCCACTGCTGAAAACACAAGCTGACCTCTGCGTCAGCTCTGATCCTGGGAAGATTGTTATTTTAAGTGTGTGTATGGGTGTGTGGCGTACTGGGTCGGGGTACTTTGTCATCACTGGATGTTTCTGATGGTGGCTGGGTTTATAACATTATATACTTCAGTTTAGTATCTTCCCCCCTGGGGGCCATTGTTGGTGAGAGGTGAATTGCTTTCATTTGGGATCTTGCCCTAATTATTATACTATGGTATAGCCCAACAGGCAATAAATACACCCCAAAGTGATACAATTGAAGAGGACTGGAGGGGAACTAAAGACAATCTTTAGCCTCTGAATAAAAGAATGAGCCTATCTAAAATAAAGTGCTTAAAGGAAACCTCCAAGAGGGGCACCCGGGTGGCTCAGTCAGTTAAGTGTCCAACTTAGGCTCAGGTCATGATCTTACGGTTCATGAATTTGAGTCCTGCTTTGGGCTCTGTACTGACAGCTCAGAGCCTGGAGCCTGCTTCTGATTCTGGGTCTCCCTCTCTCTCTGGCCCTCCCCCACTCATGCTCTGTCTCTCTTTCTCTCTCTCTCTCCCAAAAATAAATAAATATTTAAAAATATTAAAAAAGAAAACCTCCAAGAAATGTAGTTTTTGTTGTTCATCTGTAGCCCTTTAAATTACACAGATTTCATCATCAACCCCAGTTTAGACCTTGATTACAAGCAACTTGAAAAAAAATTGGTTTTTGTTTATTTGCTAGGTTTGGCAGCTATGGGAAAACACAGTGTGTGCATTTATAATTTTATGATCAATGGAGCTTTTAGGAAATGGGGTGATAGATATGCACATATGCTTGCTTGAGTCCTGCAAGTTAGTCAGGAAGTTTTAATGTCTCTTTCTTTCTTTCTTTCTTTCTTTCTTTCTTTCTTTCTTTCTTTCTTTCTTTCTTTCTTTTTTTTTTTTCCAACGATGGTCTTTTAAAGTCGAAGCAAAACCTTCTCAAGCTTTTTTTTTTTCTCTTGATTTTCTTTGATTTGTGACTGAAAGATACTTTGTCAATGTTTGCAAATAGGAGTCTGGGTCTGGGGTCTAGCTCCACAGCAGGGAGGGATGGGACATTTGGGAGGGCAGGGATTTAGTGGGTTTTTTTCTGATTAATTAGTCATAGTCTTATCAAAGATAGATGAACTCCTATGTAAAACTTGAATTATAAAAGAATTATAGTGGTGTGGGGTATCTGGCAATGAGTGAGGCCAGGTACCAAACAGAATCTCTCCTCCCTCCTGAATCAGGCTGTGAATATCTGCTTGTGAAATCCCTGAACGCCCTAGCAGTTTGGGTTCCACAAAGAGTAAAAGTAGGTGCCAGGTAGGGTGCAGTGAGTGGCCAGGCGGCTTCTGAGCCTCATCCCAGATTTATTTTCCCAGATGAAGGAAACCACGTGTTGAAATCAAACAACCAATTGGAGTAAAATATCTTGTAATTGGTTTGTAACCAAGTGCACTTGGGTAGGTTGTTTGCAAAGATGAGCGTTATGGACTGAATTGTGTCCTTTGAAAATTCATATGTTGAGGCCCTAACCCCTAATGTGACTGTATTTGCAGATGGGGACTTTTAAGAGATATCTACGGTTGAATGAGGTCACAAAGGCGGGACCCTTATCCAATAGGGCTGGTGTCCTTACAAAAAGAAGAAGAGAGGGATGCCTGGGTGGCTCAGTTGGTTAGAGTTAGGCATCTGATTTCAGCTCAGGTCATGATCTCACCATTCGTGGGTTGAGGCCCATGTTGGGGTCTGTGCTGACAGCTCAGAGCCTGGAGCCTGCTTCAGACTCTGTGTCTCCCTCTCTCTCTGCCCCTCCCCCCTCAAAAATGAATAAACATTAAAACAAGGGGAGGAAGAGGCACCAGAGGTTTGTGTACAGAGAAAAGGCCACGTGAGGACACAGTGAGAAGGTGGCCATCTGCAAGCCAAGGAGAGAGACTTCAAGAGAAACCAGACTTGCCAACACCTTTGATGAGGGAGCGCTGAGCAAGCTGAGGGCGAAGTACAGGCTAACAGCACCCTCCCCCTCAAGGTGGGATATGTGTGATATTCCTCAGACACTCCGGCTGCCCAAGAACAGGGGAAAGGAAAGAAGGCAAATGGTTGACTGATAGAGATTACAGTCGTGCAGGACAGGAGTCTCCTTCAGTTTATGGACAACTTAGTAAAGTCACAGTATGCTGCAAATAAAAGGCAATCTAATCCATAGCCTAATCTCCAGACACCTATAGACTCCGTTTCCTGGAGCCCTAATATCACGCTCATCAAGATGTAAGGGAGTTTAAGTGCTTGCCATGGTGATGTGGGAAACAAAGGCAAATGAAAAATTATATTCCCTTACTGCCTACAGCCCATTGACGAGTCTTTCAAACAGGCAGAGTGACCTTCTTCTAGGAACTCAACTGCCTCGATGATGACACTTTGCTAGAGGCAAAAGGAATCTTGGCTTAACATTATCCCGACCCCCCCAGGATCCTGTGAGTCTCCTCAAACACAGAAAACTTCCTTTGCAAACATCCTTTATGTTTAACCCCCAAGTATATGTTGGCAATTATACTCTAAGCATATGGCCCCTGATATACATATCTGAAGGCTCTCATGACTGAGGTTTTACTAAACAGTATTAAATGACGTTTTCCTAACAACAGCTAGCCCCTCAAGGTCCTGGAAACCTGGCTCCTAAAATTCCTTAGAGACTTATGCTGTCCCTAACCCCCTCCCAACCTGAAGGTATATAATCAGTCACTCTTCCCAACCCCAATGCAGCTCTTTCTGCCCACGGGTCCTGTCCCTGTGCTTTAATAAAATCACCTTTCTGCACCAAAGACGTCTTCAAGAATTCTTTCTTGGCCATTGGCTCTGAACCCCACCATCACCCCAAAACTCCATCACCTTGATCTTGGACTTCCACCCTCCAGAGCTGTGAGAAAAATATATTTCTCTTGTTTAAGCCAACCAGTCTGTGGTATTCTGTAATGGCAGCCCTGGCAGATGAACAGAGACGGCCACAAACATTCCCCCGTATCTGCAGTCCTGCCCCTTAGCAATGTGATTTTGCAGCTACCATATCCAGAGCTGGAGTCTGTTTCCTCACCCCTTGAAACTAGGCTGGCCTTGTGACTTGCTGTGACCAACAGCATACAGCAGAAGTGCCATTATGTGAGATCCAGAGACTAGTCCTCAAGAAGGATGCAGCCTTGGCCATAGTGGAGCAGGGCTCTGAGCCCTCCTGGTGAGGAAGCCGACCTGGCTTCTTGAGAGGAGGTGTGGCGGAGAACCAAGACACCCCTAATGACAGCCAGCACCAACCACCAGACTTGTGAGCCAACCCTCCAGTTGACTACAGCCAAGAGAGAGCAGAGGAAACTCTGAGAGGAACCACCAGCTGATCCTAGCTCACCATACACAGTTGTAGTTCAAAGCCACTATGTTCTGTAGTTACATTGCAACAGCAACTGAACTGACACAGTTCTTCTCTCCCTGACCAGGGCTGAGTGGACCTGGCAGTGTTCCTCAAGAGCAAATTTTGTTTTGGTGGCCAAAGGCCCGATCCTTGGGAGGCCTGGAACTACCACAAGGAGACAGACCCTCCAGTCCCCCAGGGCTGGGAGTCCCAGTGTGACACTCAACACTTGTCGGCTTCAATTCTCTTTCCCCAGATTAAAAGTCAGTAGTAGCCTTTGCTGTCTTGGAAATTGCGGTGATAACTACTGGAAAATCCAAAAACAAAGAAAGGCTTCTTTAAGCAATTATGAGGCTTCGCTAGAGAAATGGCGCTACAAGGTATATTATGGACAAGTGATGGTATATAATTTGAATACCTAGTTATTAGTGTGAATAACCAAGATGAAGGTGCTGTATATGTTTGTTTGTTTGTTTGTTTATTGAGAGAGAGTACAAGCAGGGAATGGGCAGAGGGAGAGGGAGAAAGAGAATACCAACCAGGCTCCAAGCCCAGCGCAGAGCCTGACACAGGGCTTGATCCCACAACCTTGAGACCATAACCTGAGCCAAACTTAAGAGTCAGACACTCAGCCCACTGAATCACCTAGGCGCCCCTAGTGCTGTAGGTTTTTTTAAGTTTATTTATTTATTTTGAGAGAGAGAGAGAGAGAGAGAGAGAGAGAGAGAGAGAGAGAGAGAGCACAAGCAGGGGAGGGGCAGAGAGAGAGGGAGTGAGAGAGAATCCCAAGCAGGCTCCATGCTGTCAGCACAGAGCCAGACATGGGGCTCAAACTCATGAACCGTGAGATCATAACCTGAGCCCAAATCAAGAGTCGGATGCTTAACTGACCGAGCCACCCAGGTGCCCTTAGTAATGTATAAGTTTAAATGTAGAAAGGGACACCTGGCTGGTTCAGTCCAAAGAGCACTGACTCTTGATCTTGGGGTTGTGATTTCAAGCCCCATGTTGGATATAGAGTACTTAAATAAACATTAACAAAAAATAAGTGTAGAAACAGCATTTTTCAAAATCAGAGAGAAAAGTGTTAAATTTGCCTGATTATTTTAATACATTCACTCAGCATGTTACAGAGTGCTTTACATTGTCAAAGAGTAGTTGGAATTTTTTCTTGATTTCAAGTTAAATCCACAATGTTAAAGCACATTGTGGGGCACCTGGGTGGCTCAGTTGGTTGAGCATCTGACTTTGGCTCAGGTCATGATCTCACAGTTCGTGAGTTCAAGCCCCACATCAGGCTCACTGCTATCAGCCTGTCAGCTCAGAGCCTGCTTCAGATCCTCTGTCCCTCTCTCTGTGCCCCTCCCCCGCTTATACTCTGTGGGGGAGGGGCAAATATAAAATAGCAATAAATAAAATAAAAATAAATAATAAATAAATAAAAATATTTTTAAAAACACACATTGTAATTTCCATCAGTAACTTGTTGGCATTGGGTGAGAGGAAACCCCTCCTCTTCCAAAGGTGTGATTTCTGCTGAAGACTTTCAAAGACATTCTCTAATGCAGTGTCATTAAGAAGGTCTTTTAGGGGCACCTGGGTGTCTCAGTCAGTTAAGCATCTGACTTCATCTCAGGTCATGATCTCACCGTTTGTGGGTTCGAGCCCCGCGTTGGGCTCTGTGCCAACAGCTCAGAGCCTGGAGCCTGTTTCAGATTCTGCGTCTCCCTCTCTGACCCCCCCCACACTCTGTCTCCCTCTGTCTCAAAAATAAATAAACATTAAAAAAAATTTTTTTTAAAAAGAAGGTCTTTTATTTCTCTGCCCACTCTCAGCACTTTCGGGCTGAGAATTTCCATTTCATATTTTGATTAAGCAGTGAGTAGGTTTGTGTCCAACACTGATTGAAATAGGAAACTGAGGGGCACCTGGGTGGCTCAATCAGTTAAGCATCCAACTTTGGCTCAGCTCATTGTCTCACACACAGTGCAGAGCCTGCTTCAGATCCTCTGTCTCCCTCTCTCTCAACCCCTCTCCCGCTCTTTCTCTCTCAAAAATACATAAACATAAAAAAGGTAACTGAAATACATCCCCAGGTTGCAGAGGGAAAGGTGAGCCACATGGCTGAGAGATCTCCAGAAACTCTGGCAAACGAATGTATGTATATACTTCACATGCATACTCACACACAGACAGGAGCATGCGTGTTTGTGTGGCTCATAGAGCCGCGGATTGGTCAGGGACCTCAAGGGGGAAAAACCTAATATTGTCACTGAAGTGATTTGGTAGGTGACACCACCATCCTCAGTACCTAATTATTTTCCTCAAATAGTTCAGTGAGTAACTGCACAAGAGTTCAGGATTCAATCTTAGGCACGAGAGGAACACCTATAAAATTTGTAGAATGCATTAGATCCGCCGAACCAAAATGTATTCATTCAACAAATATTTTTGAGTGCCAGCTCTGTCCCAGGCACTGCGTTCAGCCTGGTGGTTAAAAACCTGAGCAGAGCTGCTGCCCTCACAGGGCTTCCATCCAGAGGTGAAAATGGACAGGTCAGCAGGCAAGAATTGATTGCTTGGCTCCAAAACAAGAGATTCATGATTAAAGTTTATAAACTATCTCATTCTTTTTTCTTTCCAGCTTTACTGAGAGAGAATTGACAAATAAAAGCGGTATATATTTAGGGTGTACAAAGTGATGGTTTGATAGATGATACATTGTGGAATGAGGACCACATTCAAGTTACTAACACATCCCATCACCTCAGAGCTACTGTGTGTGTGTGTGTGTGTGTGTGTGTGTGTGTGTAGAGAACACTTCATTTCTATTCTCTTAGCAAACGTCAAGTATACAATATAGTATTGTCAACTATAATCACCATGCTGTGCCTTGGATCTCCAGAATTTACTCATCTTATAATTGGAAGTTTGTACCCTTTGACCAATGTCTCCCCATTCCCTTCACCTCTCTCCTCCTGCCAGGCCCTGGCAGCCACTATCGAGTTCTAAAGACATCATTACAGGGCACCTGGGTGGCTAAATAGGTGGAGCATACAACTCTCCATCTTGGGGACCCCGAGCCCCACATTAGATGTGGAGATTACTTAAAAATCAAATCTTCTAGGGGTGCCTGGGTGGCTCAGTCTGTGGACTGTCCGACTCTTGATTTCAGCTCAGATCATGATCTCATGGTTTGTGAGTTTGAGTCCCATGTGTGGCTCTCTGGTGGCAGGGGGGAGCCTGCTTGGGGTTCTCTCTCTCTCTCTCTCTCTCTCTCTCTCTTTCTGCCTCTTCCCTTCTCTCTCTCATGCTCTCTCTCTCTCTCAAGGTAAATCAACTTTAAAAAAATAAAATAAAATCTTTTTTAAAAAGGATATCATATGGGGCTCCTGGGTGGCTCACTGGGTTAAGTGTCTGACATCGGCTGAGGTCATGACCTCATGTTTCATAGGCTCGAGCCCCGTGTCAGGCTCTGTGTTGACAGCTCAGAGCCTGGACTCTGCTTCAGACTCTGTCTCCCTCTCTCTCTTCCCCTCGCCTAGTCATGCTCTGTCTCTCTCAGTCTCTCAAAAATAAATAAATGTTAAAAAAAAAAGGACATCATACAGCATTGTGTCTTTTAAAATACAGTTAACTATGCTTCCTGAATTTGGTGAACTCCACAAAAATGTGGGATTTTTCAGTCTCCATAATTTTGATTCTATTTTAGGCACAGAATTGAGCATTGAGCATTTCCCTGCTTGGGTAAATCTGATCTGCTCACTTCCAGGGAAATTTGGGACCCTAAACACCAAATCTTCCCTCTTATTATAGAATGTGAAGCTGCTGCCAGTGGCGAGAGGTGGTAACTAAACCAACCAGAGCACCATCAGTGGTCCCTTCCCCAAACTCAGGGTGCAGATTGGCCTGTCTCCGCATCCACAGGTTGAAACTTTCAGGATCAATTTCCCTTTTGGCAGACTGTATAACTTGCGAAATACGGTCTGATGGCCTGCAGTCGTGAATTGCAATCCAGATTGCAGATGCTAGTTCGGTCAGCTGTCCTCGATGCCTTCGCACACAAGAGATCTGTCCCTGCTTAGGACAGGGGGATTGACCTGATGAATTACTGAGGTATCTCTACGCCATCAGATGCCTGTTGCACATCTGCTACATGCTGCACGTTCTGCTGGATGCTTTATCTATATCCTCTGCTCTAAACCTTCATGACAAACCCACAAGATAGCTATTTAGTCCCCATTTTACTAGCAAGGAAACTGAGATTCAGAGAGATCTGAATCGCAATAGTACATAAACTTAAAAACAAACAAACAAACAAATATAAATAAATAAATAACACTAAGGCATAAACCACAAAACTGGGGGGGGGGAACCCGAAATGGCTATTGCATGAGTGAATAAATGAACGTGTGAATGATGCACTCCCCCAGTCTCCAGTACCCCACAGTCCACCCCCTTACATAGGGCCTGCCAGTGCTGAGCCCCCCTGGGGTGGGGGACAGAGTACAAAAACAAATGAGACCCACATTTTCTAGTTCATTGCTAGTTAGGGAGACATTCCAGAAAATAATGGTAATGTAGAGTGCCCGAGCTGGAGGAGAGGATGGGGTGGAGGGAGGGCAACTGAGGGAAGGAAAATCAACTGACATCACTAGAGATGAAACACATAGTTTGTTTCACCCAAATAATTTTCTCAATTCAAATACGAGAACAATCATCTGAATATAAATTGCGGACTAGAGAATTGAACCTCACGCCTTAACAGTCAGATGCTGATGCATAGACGAAGTGAGCACATTTTTACCTGTGAGTGATTTATTATTTACAAGGGGGTATTATTGCAAGTGACATATTATTTGCCAGTAGTTCTAAGGCATTTTGCATGTCACTCATCCCCTAGTCCCTGCTTGCTCAGTCACACATTGCCCTCCTCCTGATTTCCAGCTCTGGCCCTCACTCCCTCACTAGGCTAGTTCTCTCTTTGGACAGTACGGGGATGAGTCCCCTGCCTCCCGGAAGGCTGGAAGCAATATGAGGACAGGAACAAAGAGTGACTCATATTTCTGTGTTCCCTCCACAGCATTTGGGGCAGGTCAGACCAAAAGATGGAGGAAGGTATATGGTATGTGCCTGATGGATAATGTACTGCTTTCCTGTAAATGTGGAGGGCACTCCGTTTGTCTCTCAGACCCTAATTCAGATTTTTCCCTGGTCTAATAGGTTTGGATTTCACTCCAGTAGGCATGGGCGGTTTGCCTCTGCCCAAGGCACCATGAACTTCAGGCCCAGGCCAAACAGCACACAGTTCCCATCACAGACTGAGAAGCCTCTGTCTCTTTTGCTATTTGTTTGACACCATTAATTCTTGTCATTCAACGTGCCTTTTTCTTTGGTTCTGGCATGGGAAAAGAGGTGGAACAAAGGGAACCCTGGCCTGGTCCTGTGAGTCTTCTGCCTTCTGATAAATCACTGGCTTTCTAATTGGGCGACAACTGGGAGGAGCCTCCCCACTGCTCCCCCTGCTCCCCCTACTCCCCAGGCTCCCCCTACTCTCTGCTGCTCCCCTGCTCCCCTTTGTTCCCCCTGCTCCCCGCTGCTACCCCTGCTTGTTCTGCTCTTTCTGCTTAGCTTCTTCCCAGCTGCTGCCTGCTGCTTCCCACTGGGGCTGCTTACACTGCTTACCCTGCTCCCCCTGCTCCCACTACTCCAGGCTGTTCTGTTCCCCCTGCTCTCAGTACTCCCTGCTGCTCCCCCTGCTCCCCATCGTTCTCCGTTCTCCTCCCACTCCCACTGCTCCCCACTGCTCCCCCTGCTCCTCCTGCTCCCCCTTCTCCCCACAGTTGCCCTCTGCTCCCAGAGGCGCCACCCTTCACTCTCCTGTAAGAGAGAAGGAATCAGTGCCTCTGGAACTGAGGTTGAGGCTCTTCAACCAGAAACTGCGTCTGCTACCTCCTTTCACAGAGTGACCTGAAGGCCACCTTTCGGCAGTGCCTGCGCCTAGAAGGGATTCCTGCTGCCATGCTCAGGGAGGATGAATAACCAAAGTCAAGGTTCCACTGGAATCACAGGGGAAAACATATTGGGATCTTGCTGAAGATTCATTTTTTTTAAATTATTTTCTTTACTAACCAGTTGACACGTGTTTGAAATGTTCATGGTAGAAATTGTCCATGTTTGGGGCGCCTGGGTGGCTCAGTCGGTTAAGCCTCCTGTTCTTGATCTCGGCTTATGTCATGATCTCAAGGTTCATGGGTTTGAGCTCTGAGTAGGGCTCTGTGCTGATGGTGTTGATGGAGAAGGTGCAGAGCCTACTTGGGATTCTGTATCTCCCTTCTGCCCCTCCCCGGCTTGTACTCTCTCTTGCTCTCTCAAAATAAAAAAATAAACGAAAAAGAAATTGCTCATGTTTCAGGCCTCAATCAGCCACTGGATTCTACCGGTGTTTGTTTGGTTGCAGTTCTGCGATGATTCCAAAGAGGTTAGAAATTGTTTTTCAAAAAATGTTTATTAAATACCTTCCTGCACATGGCAGTTTGCCAGGCAATGCGTAAGGATAATAAAATGCCTGGCCTCTCCTCTCCAGAAAATCATCACTGGGAAAGGGCACAGGCATGCAAGATAAAGAGCAGAATCAGGGCTAAACCCATGCAGGCGGGGAAAGCTATTCCCCTTATCGTATTCAGACCAGAGACACATACATTCTGGAAACAGTTTTTAAAAAGGTAGAAAGCAAAGAACAGGGCCACCAGAGAACAAAATTTTAACATTAGCAGTTGGGATTAGATCCCATACAGTTGAATAAACAAGACCTCCATAGCCAAGAGTCCAAGTTTTTCTACATTGTATTTTTCTGCCATCATCAGTATCATCAGCAGCAGCAGCAGCAGCAGCAGCACTGTTACATTACATGTTATTTACATCTGGGCAGCTACCGCTTAGATAGTACCTCCTTGTGGTCACCTCTGCCTCGAATCCCACTGCATCCAGAATTGTTGTTCTTTTCTCTATTGCTGTGTGTTTGTGGGGCCACAGGAGAAGGACGATAGCCCTGAGCCACACAGCAGAAAACGTAAAATCAAATACAGGACATCCACTTTCTTAGAAGTGCTCTCAGCGCTGAAAGGCAGGGATTCCTGCTCCCCAGCTTGCCCTGGTGTGCTGGGCACCTTCAACTTTTGAAGTTTTATTTTAGAGAGATTGAAAGAGAGCACAAGCAGGGGAGAAGGGCAGAGGGGGAGAGAGAGAATCTCAAGCAGGCTTCACGCTCAGACCCCGACACGAAGCTTGATCCCATGAAACATGATTGACCTGAGCTGAAATCAAGAGTGGGACGCCACCCAGGTGCCCCTACTTCTCTATTTCATTCATCCAAGATTGACTCTGGCCATTTCCTTGAGGCGATGCCTGGCACAGGACCCAACTTGTAGCTATAATTATGTTTTTTCCTATTGTTCCTTTAGCAGATCCACCCTTCTGCAAAGGTTGCCTTTCTTAGAGATGATATGGAGAATATGGGTGACTTTGTTATAAATTACTTTATGATAAATACTACATAAATTTCTACAGTGTAAGAAATTTTAGATATATAATGTGGATACTAGTCAAATGAATTATGGACTAATGAATCTCCCCCCCCCCCAAAAAAAACAGGTGTAGCCATGTATGTGAATATGTGGGAGGGGGCAGAGGTTGGCCAATTTTCAATTTCCCCAAGTTAAGACATTCAAAAAATAAGAAAGCTTCAACTTCTAACTATTCCCACCATAATTTTATGAAAGAAAGGACATTTTTCACATAAAAAAAAAAAAGCAGGAAGGACATAATCTCAGAATATAGCCATGTCATCCTCCGGGACTCCAGAGGTCCAGAGAAGAAAGCAAGAATGGGTATGAAGAACAGACATATGAAAAGACACTGAACATCACTCATCATCAGGGAAGTGCAAATCAAAACTACAATGAGAGAGCACCTCACATCTGGTGGAATGGCTACTATCAAAAAGGCAAGAAACCACAGGTGTTGGGGTGCCTGGGTGGCTCAGTCAGCTGGGTGTCTGACTTCGGCTCAGGTCATGATCTTGCAGTTGGTGAGTTGGGGCCCTGCGTTGGGCTCTGTGCTGAAAGCTCAGAGCTTGGAGCCTGCTTCGGATTCTGTTGTCTCCCTCTCTCTCTGCCCCTCCCCTGCTTGTGCTCTCTCTCTGTTTCTCAAAAAATAAACATTAAAAAAAAATTTTTTTTAAGAAACAACAGGTGTTGGCGAGGGTGTGGAGAAAAAGGAACCCTCATGCACTGTTGGTGGCAATGTAAATTGGTGCAGCCACTGTGGAAAACAGTATGGAGGTTCCTCAAAAAATTAAAAATAGAAAAACCATGTGATCCAGTAATTGCACTGCTGGTATTTACCCAGAGAAACCTAAAACAGTAGCTCGAAAATATATATATATACTCCCATATTTACTGCAGCATTATTTGCAATAGCCAAGATACGGAAGCAACTCAAGTGTCCATCTATAGATGAATGGATAACAAAGATGTGGTATATTACAATGGAATATTACTAAGCCATAAAAAAGAATGAAATCTTGCCATTTGCAACAACATAGATGGACCTAAAGGGTATTATGCTAAGTGACATAAGTCAGATAGAGAAAGAAGATACCATATGATTTCACTTTTTTGTGGAACCTAAAAAACAAAACAGAAACAGAACAGACTCATAGAGAACAAACTGGTGGTTGCCAGAGGAGAGGAGAGTAGAGGGATGGGTGAAATAGGTGAAGAAGATTAAGAGAAACAAACTTCTAGTTTAGAGAAAAAAAGAATGAGGGACGCCTCGGTGGCTCAGATGGTTAAGTGTCAGATTCTTAATTTCATCTCAGATCATGATCTAATGGTCGTGGGAGCAAGCCCCAAGTCGGGCCCTGTGATGGGCATGGAGCCTGCTTGGGATTCGCTCTCTCTCTCTCTCTCTCTCTCTTTCTCTCTTTCTCTCTCCCTCTCTGCCTCTCCCTTGCTCGCCTGTGCTCTTGCTCTGTCTCTCAAAAAAAAAAAAAAACATTAAAAAAAAGAAATTGGTGCAACCATATCCCACTTGTCAGTGGTAATGATTTGGGGGGAAATAAGGAGATAGCACAGAAACCATGGTCTATTTGTGGAAGCCTGGAAATGTCTGATTTCAAGCTAAGAAAAAGAAATATTTTGTTGTGAAGACTTCTGGAAAAAGTTTCTCACGTTTCTAATGGCAGGTCCTTGGGGAAGTCAACAGTCTCTGGTCAGGGGAATGGTGGGTGGTGGCTGTAGCATTCCCCAGCTCGCTCTCTCTCTCTCTCTCTCTCTCTCTCTGTCTCATCTATGGCACCAGGGTGAACCCTGGTCTTGGCTTCCAGGCACACACTGATTGGTGTTGCTGTGGCTGCTGGGGCAAGATAAAACCTGCCCATCTTTCCTGGCGCTGGGCACATTTTCATAGTTTTATTAAGGTATAGTCTACATACCATAACACACCCATTGTTAGTGTACAATTCGCTGAGTTTTAGTACATTTATAGACTCGTGCAAACATCATCACAAGCCAAAATTTCTATCACCTCCAAAATTTCTCTAGAGCCCACTAGTAGTTACTGCCCACTCTGAAACTCCAGTCCCAGGCAACCACTCACCTTTCTGTCTCTATGGATTTGCTTTGTATGGACATTTCATATAAATGGAATCACACAACATATGGAACTCTGTATCTAGCTTCTTTCACTTAGTGTAATGTTTTTGAGGTCCATCCATGTTGCCAGTATTTTGTTCCTTTTTATTGCTGACAATAATCCATTGTGTATCAGATACGCCACATTTGGTTTATCTGTTCATCATTAACGGACATATGGATAGTTTCTGGATTTTTGTTATTATGAATAATGCTGCTATAAATATTGGCATATGAGTTTTTCTGCGCACATGTTTTTATTCTCTTGAACAGATTCCTACGTGAAATTGCTAGGTCACCTGGTTAGTTTATGAGTAAATTGTCAAGAAACCTGTCAAACTCCTTTCCAAAATGGCTATGCCATTTTTAATTCCTACCAACAATGTATGAAGGTTCCAGTTTCCCCACAGCCTCACCAATGCTTGGTATTATCTGTCTTTTTGGTTATTGTCTTTCTAAATGGCATGTTGTGGCATCTTATTTTGGTTTTAATTTTCATTTCCTTAATGTCTAATGATGCTATGTTTTCATGTGCTTCTTAGCCATTCCTATATCTTTTTTGGTGAAATATCTATTCAAATCTTTTGCCCATTTTTATTACTTAATTAATTAATTAATTTTATTTTTTAAAAAGTTTATTTATTTTTGAGAGAGAGAGAGAGACAGAGCATGAGTGGGAGAGGGGCAGAGAGAGAAGGAGACACAGAATCTAAAGCAGGCTCCAGGCTCCAAGCTGTCAGCACAGAGCCTGACACGGGGCTTGAACTCACAAACTGACAGATCATGACCTGAGCCGAAGTCAGGTTATTAACCGACTGAGCCACCCAGGCGCCCCTCTTTTGCCCATTTTTAAATTGAGTTGTTTGTCTTCTTATTGACTTTTTTTTGTTTGTTTTTTCAATATATGAAATTTATTGTCAAATTGGTTTCCATACAACACCCAGTGCTCATCCCAAAAGGTGCCCTCCTCAATACCCATCCCCCACCCTCTCCTCCCTCCCACCCCCCATGAATCCTCAGTTTGTTCTCAGTTTTTAAGAGTCTCTTATGCTTTGGCTCTCTCCCACTCTAACCTCTTTTTTTTTTTTCCTTCCCCTCCCCCATGGGTTTCTGTTAAGTTTCTCAGGATCCACATAAGAGTGAAACCATATGGTATCTGTCTTTCTCTGTTCTTATTGACTTTTAAGAGTTCTTTGTATTTTCTGGATATGAGTGTTTTATCAGATATGTGGTTTGAAAATGGTCTATGGCTTGTCTGTTCATTTTCTTTCTTTTTTCTGAGAAACAATATTTATCTTACAATATTCATTGAAATAAATACTGGACAGGTATATATCAAGTCTGCAGTATGGTTATCCTAAGATGATAGAAATTTTAGGTCGTGAACTTTTTATTTTTCGTATTAAATATTTCAATATTTTTTTCATTTTTTCGTTTTTTCAAAGATTCTATTCTTATTTTTTAAAATGTATTTATTTATTTTGAGAGAGAATGCAAGCAGATGAGCAGGGGAGGGGCAGAGACAGAGGGAGAGAGAGAGAGAATTCCAAGCAGGCTCCACACTGTTAGCACGCAGCCCAGTGCAGGGCTCGATTCCATGAACTGCAAGATCATGACCTGAGCTGAAATCAAGAATCAGATGCTCAACCGACTGAGCCACCCAGGTGCCCCATAAAGATTTTACTTTTTTAAGTCATCTTGACACCCAACGTGGGGCTCGAACTCCCCACCCTGAGATCAAGAGTTGCATGCTCTACCAACTGAACCAGCCAGGTGCCCCTAATTTATTCATTTCATTTCATTTCATTTCATTTCATTTCATTTATTTTAAAAAATTTTTTAATGTTTATTTTTCTAAGAGAGAGAGAGACACACACACAGCGTGAGCCGGGGAGAGGCAGAAAGAGACCAAGTCACGGATTCTGAAGCAGGCTCCAGGCTCTGAGCTGTCAGCACAGAGCCCAATGCGGGGCTTGAATTCACAAACCATGAGATCATGACCTGAGTGGAAGTTGGACCCCTAACCAACCGAGCCACCCAGGTGCCCCCGTTTCATTTCATTTCGGGGGGGAGCAAGGAGGGGAAAAGGGCAGAGAAAGTAAGAGAGAGTCTCAAGCAGGCTCCACTTTCAGTGTAGAGCTCCTCACGGGGCAATGATCCCTGGGATCATGACCTGACCTAAATCAAGATACTCAACTGACTGAGCCACCCTAATGTTTTCATTTTAATGGGTATTACTTTTTTCTGGAAAAATATGAAACACCTCATGAGCACTGCTTGTTTTCTTTTTTTATTAAAAATTTTTTTATGTTTACTTATTTTTGAGAGAAAGAGACAGAACACGAGCAGGGGAGGGGCAGAGAGAGACACACACACAGAATCTGAAGCAGGTTCCAGGCTCTGAGCTGTCAGCACAGAGCCAGACACGGAGCTTGAACTCACAAACTGTGAGATCATGACTTGAGCTGAAGTCGGACACTCAACCGCCTGAGCCACCCAGGCACCCCTGTCTTTTTGTTTTCTTAGAGGTGTCTTTTTTTTAGTTTAGCTTAGTTTTTTTTTTTTTTTTTTCATGCCCAGCGTGGAGTCAGATTCGGGGCTTGAACTCAAGACCCTAAGATCAAGACCTCAGATGAGATAAGGAGTCAGAAGACTGAGCCACCCAGGCACTCCTCTTAGTGGTGTCTTTTGAAGCACAAACACTTTTAATTTTAATGAAGTCCAACTCATCAACTTTTTTTCTTTTATAGGCTCTTGTGGTGTCTTTATTTATTTTGAGAGAGAGAGAGATCGTGTGGGCAAGAGCAGGAGAAGGGCAGAGAGAGACAGAGAAAGAGAATCTTAATCAGGCTCCACACCATCAGTGCAGAGCCCGATGCAGGGCTTGAACCCACAAACCACAAGATCATGACCTGAGCTGAAATCAGGAGTTGGATACTCAACCGACTGAGCCCCTATTTTTTTTTACTTTATTTATTTTGAGAGAGAGAGAGAGGGTGCAAGTAAGTGAGGGGCAGAGACAGAGAGGGGGAGAGAGAGAGAGAATCCCACAAGGGGCAGAGAGAGAAGTAGGGCTCACCCAAAGTGGGGCTTGTGTTCACCTGAAGTGGGCTGGAGCTCACCAAGTGCTGGACTCGAACTCACAAGCTGTGAGATCATGACCTGAGCTGAAGTCAAATGCTTAATCAACTGAGCCACCCAGGTGCCCTGTGGTGTCTTTTTATTTTTAAGTTTTCATTTGCTTATTTTTTTAGTAATCTCTACACCCAGCATGGGACTCGAACTCACCACCCAAGATCAAGAGTCTCATACTCTTCTGACTGAGCCAGCCAGGCACTTCTCTTTTGAGTGTCTTTTTAAAGAACTCTTTGCCTCTAGGTTGCAAAGATTTTCTCCTATGCTTTCTTCTAAACATTTTATAGGTTTACATATAGGTCTATGACCCATTTGAGTTAATTTTTCTGTATGGTGTGAGCTAACAGTCTAAATTGACAGTTTGCATATGAATAGTCAATTGTCCTGGCACCATTTGTTGAAAAGACTGTCTTTCCTCCCACTGAATTCTCTTAGTAGCTTTGTAAAAATCAGTTAGCCATAAATGTAGGGGTTCTTTCTAGACTCTCAATACTATTCTATCAATCTATATGCCTTTGTCAATACCACACTGTCTTGATTACTGTAGGTTTTTGGAAAGTTCTGAAATTAGGTAGTAGAAGTTCTCCACCTTTGTTCTTTATTTTTGAGAGAGTGAGAGACAGAGCACAAATGGGGGAGGGACAGAGAGAGAGGGTGACACAGAATCCTAAGCAGGCTCCAGGCTCTGAGCTGTCAGCACAGAACTGGACTCCATGAACCATGAGATCAAGACCTGAGCCAAAGTCAGATGCTTAACCAACTGAGCCATCCAGGTGCCCCAGGCTTTTCAATTTCTACAAAGCCCTCTGGGATTTTCTTAGGGATTTCTCTGGATCTGTAGATCAATTTGGGGACAACTGGCATCTTACCAATATTGAGTCTTTCCCATTAGCATAAAAAGTTTCTCCATTTATTTAGATCTTTAATTCCTCTCAGCAAAGTTTTTAGTGCACATATCTTGAGTTGCTTTTGTTAAATTTATTCCTAAGTATTTTATTCTTTTGGATACAATTGTCAATGCAATTGTTTTCTTAATTTTACTTTTGGATTGTTCACTGCTAGTATATAGAACTGCAATGGATTTTGTTTGTTGATTTTGTATCCTGAAACCTTGCTAAACTCACTAGTTTTAGTAGTTATTTTGTAATGGATTCCTTAGGATAGGATTCTCTACATAAAGGATCATGTTGTTTGTGAATAAATGTTTGGGGGCGCCTGGGTGTATCAGTCAGTTAAGTGTCAGACTTTAGATTTCCCCTCAGGTCATGATCTCATGGTCGTTGGATTTGAGCCAGGTGCCGGGCTCTGCGCTAACATCTCTGAGCCTGCTTGGGATTCTGTCTCTCCTTCTTCCTCTGCCCCTCCCTCCCTCTCTCTTTCTCTCTCTCTTAAAAATGAATAAACTTTAAAAAAAAAAAGGTTCTCTCTCTCGCTCTCTGTCCCTCTCCCCTGCTCACACACTATCTCTTTCTCTCTAAAAAAAAATTTTTTAAAAGACAGTTTCAACTTGTTCCTCTCCAGTGTGCATGCTTTTAATCCCCACTCCATTTCTTTTTCTTTCTTTCTTTCTTTCTTTCTTTCTTTCTTTCTTTTTTTTTTTTTGGCTGATTGCACAGGCTAGAACCTCCATTACAGTGTAGATTAGAAATGGCAAGAGCACACCTCTCACCTTGTTCCTGAAACTGGTGAAATAAACTTTTCCTTCACTTCAAATAAGAAGCTCGGGGCACCTGGGTGTCTTAGTTGGTTAGGCGTCCGACTTCAACTCAGGTCATAATCTCACAGTTGGTGAGTTCGAGCCCACATTGGGCTCCCTGCTGACTGTGTGGAGCCTGCTTAGGATTCCCTCTCTCTCCCTCTCTCTCTGCCCCTCTCCCACTTGTGCTCTCTCTCTCTCTCTCAAAAATGAATAAACATTAAAGAAAATTTTTTTTAGAGGCGCCTGGGTGGCTCAGTCGGTTAAATGTCAGACTTCGGCTCAGGTCATGATCTCGCGGTCCGTGGGTTCGAGCCCCGCGCCGGGCTCTGTGTTGGCTGCTCAGCCTGTTTCAGATTCTGTGTCTCTCTCTTTCTCTGACCCTCCCCTGTTCCTGCTCTCTCTCTCTCTCTCTGTCTCAAAAATAAATAAATGTTAAAAAAAAAATTTTTTTTTAATTTTTTTTAAAAACCCAGGATGCTCAATGCTGGGGCGCCTGGGTGGCTCAGTCAGTCAAGCGTTCCGCTCAGGTCATGATCTCACGGTTCCTGAGTTCGAGCCCCACACCGGCTCTGCACTATCAGTGCTTCAGATTCTCTGTCTCCCTCTCTCTCTCTCTCTGCCCCTCCCCCACTTTCTCTCTCTCTCTCTCTCTCTCTCTCTCAAAAATAAATAAACATTAAAAAATAAGCTTGATGCAAAGATATTTTTTGATGATGTTTGAACAACAGCAAGGGGTTACTTAAAAATGCCCTTTTCCAATTTTATGTTAGTGTTATATATAAATCTTTCTAAGAATTGTCTATTAGCTGACTTTGCTGCATAACAAACAGTCCCCAAACTTAATGACTTAAAACAATAAACATTAAATTATTTCTCGTGATTCTGTGGGTTAGCTGAGTGGTTCTGGTGTGGGCCAGCTCCATTGGGGCTGGAGGGTAGAGGATGGCCTTGCTCATGTATCTGGCAATTGGCAGGCTGTTCAGTCTAAGAGGAGCATCTATTGGCTTGGCACAACTCTGCTCCAGCAGGCTAGCCTGGGCTCAGGGTTCCCAAGAGCATCATTCATAAGCATGTCTCAAGCCTCTGCTTGCATCACGTTTGCTACTGTCTTATAGGCCAAAGTAAGTCTTAAGGCCAGCTTACATTCAAGGGTGAAGAAATAGATTCTACCTCTTGGTGGGAGAAGCTATAAAGTCGCAGGGCACAGGGGCGTGGAAACAGGGAAGAGTGGAGATTTGGGGCCATTTCTATGATCTATCACAAATAGGTTTGATCTCTAACCATTGAATATTTACAGGCCTCTGGATGTTACTTACATTGATTATGAATTTTATGTATGTCAACCCCAAGTGTGCAGAGATAAAGCCTATAATTTAACTAAAGCTTCCTTGGTTATGTTTGGCACAAATTAATTTTTCTCCAAATCATCTGATCTTCAGTGTGATGCTGAATTGGAGCATAGGAAAGAAACTGCTTGGTGCGTCTGGTTGGCTTCTAAAGTCATATTCAGATTAGAAGCAATCAAGGACCATTAGGGAACTCCTTGGGAAAACAAAGGCCTTGACTTCAAAGGCAAAACCTTAGGTTGATTGGGGCAACTGGATGAGGCTGAAACTGCCTGTAACTTCCCCCCAAGGCTCACCTGGGTGTTGGCCTGGACTCTCCTAAAATGCTCTGCATACAGTTCTGTTAACAGAAATATTTCTACTCTGCAATGAGCAATGAAGTTACAGGAATTAGCTTTGTAGCCCAGCTGGATATTATATAATCATTTTTAAAGGATTTTGTTTTTTATTTCTTTTAATTATTTTTTTTTAAATTTTTTGTTTATTTTTGGAGAGAGCGAGAGTGGGGGAGGGGCAGAGAGGGGTCCAAGACAGAGGAACCAAAGTGGGCTCTGTGCTGATAGGGTGACAGCAGTGAGCCCAATGCAGGGCTCCAACTCACGAACAGTGAGGTCACAATCTGAGCTGAAGTTGGATGCTCAACGGACTGAGCCACCCAGGCGCCCCTGTTGTTGTTGTTTTTAAATAAGATCTGCACTCAACATGGGCTTGAACTTATGACCTTGAGATCAAGAGTCACATACTCTACTTGACTGAGGCAGCCGGGCTCCCCTTTCACAATCATTTTAAGAATTATGTAGTAGCTTGTCAATGGGTTCAGGCAGCTTGGTGTGATTGAAGAAACTGGGGTTGGAAGGATTAAAGAAGCAAACTGCAGCCTGATCCACCCAGTCTGTCTGTTTTGCCTTCCCATCAGCATCTCCAGTCTGACCAGGGCTTGTATAAACCCTCTTTGCATAAACAAAATCATTGAAATGGTTGGGCTTTCTCCAACGTGTAACAAAACATGTTAGAAGAATAAAGGACAGGAAAACCACATGATCAGGGTGCCCGGCTGGCTCAGTTGGTGGAGTGTGCAACACTTGTTCTTGGGGTTGTGAGTTCAGGCCCCATGTTGGGTGTAGAAAGATTACTTAAAAAATTTTTTTAAGGGGCATCTAGGTGGCTCAGCCCATTAAGTGCCTGACTCTTGATTTCAGCTCAGGTCATGAGCTCATGGTTCATAAGCCTCACATGGGTCTCTGCACTGTAAGCTTGGAGCCTGCTTGTGATTCTCTCTCTGCCTGTCCTGTACACGCACACACACTCTCTCTCTCTTTCTCTCTCTCTCAAAATAAATAAATAAAAAAAGAAAAAGAAAACCTAATTTCTTTAAATGGGGGAAAGATTTGAATAGATATGCTACCAAAGGGGTTATAAGGATGGCAAATAAGCTCTTAAAAAAAATATTCAGGGGCGCCGAGGTGGTTCAGTCAGTTAAGCATCTGACTCTTGATTTCAGCTCAAGTCATGATTTCACAGTTGGTGGGTTCGAGCCCCAAGTAGAGCTCTGCCCTCACAGTGTAGAGCCTGCTTGGGATTCTCTCTCCCTCTCTCTACGCACCTCCACTGCTCTCTCTCTCTCTCAAAATTAATAAATGAAACTTAAATTTTTTTTCAAGTCTTAAATAAAAGAAAATCACATGACCATCTCAATAGACACAGAAAAGACATTTGACAAAATCCAACACCCTTTCATGATAAAAACAGTCAACAAACTAGGAATAGAAATGATTTTCCTCAACCTGATAAGGGCATTTACCAAAAAATATACAGCTTACATCATAATGGTGAAAGACTGAATGGTTTCATCCTAAGATTGGGAGGAAGGCCAGGATGTCCACTCTAACCATTCTATTGGACATAGTAATACATTGTTAAGTAGTGCAATTAAGGAAAAAAAAGTAAAGGCATACAGATTGGAAAGGAAGAAATTAAACTACTTCTATTCACAGACAACAGAATTGTCTATGTACAAAGTCTCAAGGAGTTTACAAAAGATAAACAAACAAAAAAAACCTTCCTATAACTAATAAGTAAGCTTAGCATGGTCTTAGTGTACAAGGTCAACAAACAAAAATCAATCACATTGGAAACCAATGTGGAATTGGAAACCAAAGAAATGTACAACAGCTCCAACAAAAATGAAATACAGTAAATTGTGGTTTGCGGGCATAATTTGTTCTGGAAACATGGTTGTAATCCAAAGCACTTGTATATAAAAATGAATTTCCCATTGGCCCAGTATGTGAAATTTAGCATCACATACTACTCATATTGTAAGACATCACTCGCTTATCAAGTTAAAATTTATTAGAAATTATTGTTTGTCTTGTGGAACACTTGCAGAACAAGTTACTCACAATCCAAGGTTTTACCGTACTTAGTTATAAACCTAATAAAACATGTACAGGGAATGTATGGTGTAAACTACAAAATGTTGGTGAAAGAAATCAAGAACAGCTCAATAAATGGAGAGGCATGTTGTGTTCAGTGACTGGAAGACTTAACACAGTAAAGATGTCAGCTCTCTCCAAAGTGATCTAAATATATGATGCAATACCAATCAAAATCCCAGCAGGAGTGGTTAAGTGTCCGACTTCAGTTCAGGTCATGATCTCATGGCTTGTGGGTTCGAGCCCCACGTCAGGCTCTGTGCTGACAGTTCAGAGCCTGGAGCTGCTTCAGATTCTGTGCCTCCCTCTCTCTTTGCCCCTCCCCTGCTCATGCTCTGTCTCTCTCTCTCTCTCTCTCTCTGTCTCAAAAATAAATAAACATTAAAAAAAATCCCAGCAGGAGTTTGTGTAAATATAGACAAACTGATTCTAAAATTTATATGGAGAACAAAGGAACTAGAGTAGCTAACATAATTTTGAGAAGCAAGAATAAAGTTGGAGGAATCACACTACCCAATTTTTGAAATTAAATTAAATTTTTAATTTTTTTTTCTTAGAGAGAGAGAGAGATTGTGCAAGCAGGGGAGAGGGGCAAGGGAAGAGAGAAAGAGAATCCTAAGTAGGTTCCATGCTCAGTGCAGAGGCTGACACGGGGTTTGATCCCACAACCTTGGGATCATGACCTGAGCCAAAATCAAGAGTTGGATGTTCAACCCACTGAGCCATCCAGGTGCCCCCACACTACTCAATTTTTAAAATTATGATAAAATTACAGTTCACAAGGCTGGTTCAGCAGGTAGAGCATGTGACTCTTGATCTCAGGGTCCTGAGTTCAAGCCCCACCTTGGGCATGGAGCCTACTTAAAAGAAAACTACAGTCCCCAAGACAGTGTGCTATTGGCAAAGGAACAGGCACATAGATCAATGGAGCAGAAGAGCTCAGAAATAGACTCACACAAATACCGACATTTTATTTTTGACAAATATGCAAAAGAAATTCGGTGGAGGCAGGAGAGTCTTTTCAACAAGGTGTTAGAACCATTGCTTTTGCACAGGGAAGGAAACAGTCACCAAAACTAAAAGGCAATCTACGGAATGGGAGACTATATTTGCAACCTCATAAAGTGTTTGTATCCAAAATCTATAAAAAACTTACACAACTCAGGGCACCTGGGCGGCTTAGTCGGTTAAGCATCTGACTTCAGCTTGGGTCGTGATCTCGCGGTCTGTGGGTTTTAGCCCTGCATCAGGCTCTGCTGACAGCTCAGAGACTGGAGCCTGCTTTCAGATTTTGTCTCTCTCTCTCTCTGCCCCTTCCCCACTCCCACTCTCTCTCTCAAAAATAAAATAAAAACATTAAAAAAAAAGAACTTACACAACTCAACACCCAAAGTACAAATAATCCAATTTAAAAAATGGGCAGAAGACATAAACAGACATTTCTCCAAAGAATACATACAGATGGCCAACAGACTTACGAAAAAATGCTCAACAGCACTCATCATCAGGGAAGTGCAAATCAAACCATGAGATATCACACCTGTCAGAATGGCTAAAATAAACACAAAAAACAACAAATATCAGCAAGAATGTGGAGACAAAGGAAATATCATGTGCTGTTGGTGGGAACGCAAAACGGTGCAGCCAGTATGGAGGTTCCTCAAAAAGTTAAAGATAGAACTACTCTACAATCCAGCAACCACACTACTGTGTATTTACCCAAAGATCATAAAAACACTAATTCAAAGGGACACATACATCCCTATGTTTATAGCAGCATTCTTTACAATAATGGAAGCAGCCCAAGTGTCCATCCATAGATGAATGGATAAAGAAGTGATATATATATATATATATATATATATATATATATATATATATGTATATATAAATTCAGCCATAATAAAGAGTGAAATCTTATTTGCAACAACATGGATGGAGCTAGAGAGTATCGTGCTAAACAAAATAAGTCAATCAGAGGTAAACATACCATATGATCTCACTCATATATCAAATTTAAGAAACAAACAAAAGAGCAAAGGGCAAAAAAAGAGAGAGAGGCAAATCAAGAAACAGACTCTTCAGGGCACCTGGGTCGCTCAGTCATTAAGCATCTGACTTCGGCTCAGGTCACAATCTCACAGGTTCGTGAGCTCGATCCCTGAATCAGGTGAATTTGAGCCCTACTTCAGGTGAGCATGAGTCCCGCTTTGGGTGAGCCCTGCTTCTCTCTCTCTCTCTCTCTCTCTGCCCCTCTCTCACTTGTGCCCTCTCTCCCCCCCCCCCAAAAAAAAGAAAAGAAAAGAAAAGAAAAGAAAAGAAAAGGGACTCTTCACTATAGAGAACAAATGGATCCTTACCAGAGGGGAGGTGGGTGGGGGGATGGGTGAAATAGGTGATAGGGGTTAGGAAGGGCATTTGTCATGATGAGCACTGGGTGTTGTATGGAAGTGTTGAATCACTATATTGTACATCTGAAACTAATATAACACTGTATGTTAGCTATACTGGAATTAAAAGAAAAAACGTGGGTGTTCCTGGCTGGCTTAGTCGGTAGAGCATGATCTCCAGGTCATGAGTTCAAGCCCCCCGTTGGTCATAGAGATTACTTAATTAAAAAAAAAAAAAACCTCTGTAATTATATTTTATTTTTTTAGAAGTGGTTACAGTCACTTTTTTTACATTTATTTATTTTGAGAGAGAGAGAAATTGTGAGCAGGGGTAGGGGCAGACAGAGAGGGAGAGAGATAGAATCCCAAGCAGGCTCCACTGGGGCTTGAACTCACAAACCACGAGATCATGACCTGAGCCAAAATCAGGAGTCGAACACACAGTCGAAGAGCCACCCAAGCGCCTCTGTAATTATATATATTTTTAAAAGTGTTGGGTGGCTCAGTCAGTTGAGCACCTGACTGTTGATTTCGGCTCATTCATGAATTTGTGGTTAGTGAGTTCAAGCCCCAGTGAAGCCTGCTTGGGATTTTCTCTCTCTCTCTCTCTGTCACTCCCCCACTTGCTCTCTCTCTCTCTCTCTCAAAATAAATAAGTAAACTTTTTTTTTAATTTTTTTTCAACGTTTATTTATTTTTGGGACAGAGAGAGACAGAGCATGAACGGGGGAAGGGCAGAGAGAGAGGGAGACACAGAATCGGAAACAGGCTCCAGGCTCTGAGCCATCAGCCCAGAGCCTGACGCAGGGCTCGAACTCCCGGACCGCGAGATCGTGACCTGGCTGAAGTCGGACGCTTAACCGACTGCGCCACCCAGGCGCCCAAGTAAACTTTTAAAAAAGTGTTGGAACAATTGCTCATCCATATGTGAAAAATGAACCGCAATGAAAACCTCACCCTTTATACAAGAATTAATGAAAAGTGAGTGGATCATAGATCTATATGTCAAACATAAAACAATCAAACTTTTAAAAGAAGACATGGGAGAAAATCTTTGTAACCAGGAATTAGGTGAAGAGTTCTTAGACATGACACCAAACATATGATCCATAATAGAAAAAAAATGATTAAATTTGACTTCATCAAAATTAAAACTTTTGCTTTGTGAGAGACACTGTTAAAAGAATGCAAACACAGGGACACCTGGGTGGCTCAGTTAAGTGTCTGACTCTTGATTTCTTCTCAGGTCATGATCTCAGGGTCATGAAATAGAGCCCTGCTGCAGACTCCACAATGTCAGCTAGGAGCCTGCTTGTGATTCTCTGTCTCTGCCCCTCCTGTGCACTCTCTCTCTCAAAATAAATACATAAAAACTTAAAAAAAAAAAAAAAAAGAAAGGAAGCCTAATTTCTTTAATTAAGGAAAAGATTTTAATAGATATGTCACCAAAGGGCTTACAAGGATAGTAAGTAAGCTCTTTAAAAATGTTCAGGGGGTGCTTGGTTGGACAGCTCAGTTGGTTAAATGTCCGACTCCGGCTCAGGTCATGGTTTCACAGTTGGTGAGCTCGAGCCCTTCATAGGGCTCTGTGCTAACAGCTCAGAGCCTGGAGCCTCGTTTGGATTCTGTGTGTGTGCGTGTCTCTCTCTGCCACTCCCCTGCTCATATTCTGTCTCTCTCTCTAAAAAATGAATAAACATTAAAAATTTTTTTTTAATCTTCAGGGGTGCCTGGGTGGTTCAGTCAGTTAGGTGTGTGACTCGATTTCAGCTCAGGTCATGATCTCACAGTTCATGGGTTTGAGCCCTAAATAGAGTTCTGCACTCACAGCATTGGAGCCTGCTTGGGATTCTCTCTCTCACCCCGCCCCATCTGCCCCTCCCCAACTCATGCTGGCGCTCATTCTCTCTCTCAAAATAAATAAAGAAAAAAGATGTTCAACATCATTAGCCATTAAAGAATTGCAGATTACCACCATGATGAGATATGTATATATTAGAATGACTAAAATACATAATGCTGACAACACCAAATTCTGGCATGGATATGGAGAAACTAGATCACTCATACACTGCTGGTAGGAAAGCAAAATGGCACACCCCCTCTGGAAAATGGTTTGCAATTTCGTGTGAAGTTAAACATATACTTACCTTGTGACCCAGTAATTTCAGTCCCAGATATTTACCCTAGAGAAATGAAAACTTAAAAAAAATGTAATTTTAGAGGGTGGGTAGGGGCAGAGGGAGAGAGACAGAGAGAGGGTGAATCTCAAGCAGGCTCCATGGTCAGTGGGCAGCCCTACATGGGGCTCGATACCATGACCCTGGGATCATGACCTGAGCCAAAATCAAGAGTCAGACACTTAAACCAACTGAGCCACCCACGTGCCCCAAGAAATGAAAACTTATGTTCACACAAAAACCTGTACATGAATGTTTACAGCAGCTCTGATCATAGTTTCCCAAAGCTGGAAATAATCCAAATATCCATGAATATATAAATGGATAAACACACGGTAGTATAGATTATATTCATATAATGGAGTATTACTCCAAACTTTTGATACACAGTACAACTTTCATAAATCTTAGTGCCATTATGGTGAACAAAAAAACCTGGCTAAAAAGGTCACATACTTTATGATTCCATTTATATGACATTCTTGAACAGACAAAACTAGTGATAAGAACAGATCCATGATTTACAGCGGGTAGGGGTGGGGGCAGGGTATATCTAAGAAGGGATAACATGAGGGGCGTCTCGGTGGCTCAGTTGGTTAAGCATCCGACTTCGGCTCAGGTCATGATCTCACCGTTGGTGGGTTTGAGCCCCGCGTTGGGCTCTGTGCTGACACCACAGGGCCTGAAGCCTGCTTCAGATTCTGTGTCTCCCTCTCTCTCTGCCCCTCCCCTGCTCGTGCTCTGTCTCTCTCTCTTTCAAAAATAAATAAACATTAAAAAGGGATAGCATGAAGGTGTTTCTTGGGGTGATGAAAATGTCTGTATCCTAATTGTGGTGGTGCTCACATCTGTATGTGGTAAAAGGCATAGAACTGTACAGTAAAAGATGGGGCGCCTGGGTGGTTCAGTTGGTTAAGCATACAACTTCCACGCAGGTCATGATCTTACGGTTCGCGAGCTCGAGCCCCACATCGGGCTCTGTGCTGACTGTGGGGGGCCTGCTTGGGATTCTCTCTCTTTCCCTCTCTCTCTTCCCTTTCCTCATGCACATGAGTGCACACGGTCTCTCTCAAAATAAACCAACTTAAAAAAAAAAGAACTGTACAGAAAAAGAAAAAAAGTCAATTTTGCAGTATGATATTCCAAACAAAATAAAAGATGGGTGCCTAGCTAGCTCAGTACTCTTGATCTTGGCGTCATGAGTTTGAGCTCCACATTGGGTGTGGAGCCTGCTTTAGAAAAATAAATAAAATATTTAAAAAATAAAATAAAAGATACAACCCTTGCCCTGAAGAGTATGTGGATCAGTCAGGGAGTAGGAGGTGTAGACATATCCTACATGACATGTAAGTCACTTGGCTATGTGTAGAGTGCTGTGAGAACACAGAGCAAGGATGAGATTATCACCTGGGACGGGGATCAAGGAAGGCATCACAGAGAAGTAATACTTCTTTGATTATTAGGCAGCTGTAGAATATATTTTTTCTTCTTTTTAAAAATTTTTTAAATGTTTATTATTTTTGACAGAGAAAGACAGAGAGAGAGAGAGTGCAAGTGGGGAGAGGGGTAGAGAGAGAGGGAGACAGAATCCGAAGCAGGCTTCAGACTCTGAGCTGTCAGCACAGAGCCCAAACGCGGGGTTTGAACCCACAAACCGTGGTATCATGACCTGAACCAAAGTCAGATGCTCACCCGACTGAGCCACCCAGGCGCCTCTGTTGAATATATTTTCATATGTGTTTTGGCCACTTGTGTTTAAATTTTTTTAACGTTTATTCATTTTTTGAGAGACAGAGACAGCATGAGCAGGGCAGGGTCAGAGAGAGGAAGACACAGAATCCGAAGCAGGCTTCAGCACAGAGCCCTACGCAGGGCTAGAACTCACGGACCGTGAGATCATGACCTGAGCCGAAGTCGGACGCTCAACCGACTGAGCCACCCAGGCGCCCCTTGGCCACTTGTGTTTAAAAAAAATAATTTATCATCCAATGCCCTCTTAAAAATTGGAATGTCTTTGTAAGAACTGTTTATGTATTAAAGATATTGATGCTTCAGCTTTTATGTCTGTACATCTTTCCAGTTATTTCCCTTTTATGTTTTTGTGTTATAAAATTTGTGATAAAACAGTTTTATTTTTGAGAAAGAAAAAGATTTTTCTAAAGATTTTATTTATTTATTTATTTATTTATTTATGAGAGAGAGCAAGCAGGGGAAAGGGGCAGAGGGGGAGAGAGAAAGAGAATCTCAAGTAGGCTCCATTCCATGCTCAGTGCTGAGTCAGCCTTGGGGCTCAATCCCAGGACCATGGGATCATGACCTGAACTGAAATCAAGAGTCAGATGCTCAACCAACTGAGCCACCCAGGTGCCCCTAAGACTTTATTTTTAAGTAATTTCTACACCCAATATGGGGCTCAAACTTACAACCCCAAGATCCAAACTCACACACTCTGCTGAATGAGCCAGCCAGGCACTCCCAGAGTAGATGTTATTTTGATCTTGAACCCCTCATGGATCTTCATGTTGGGAGACCTTAAGAATGGGTGGAGCATCCCAGGCTGATCCCAAGGCCCTTCTTGTAGCTCTCACTCCCCACCCCCCCTTCCCCTGCCCTACCATCCACCACCTTCCCTGACTGGCTCCCACTGGTAATGGCTGACAGAGGAGTGCCTCCACCCATCCTGTGAATGATGCTAGGGCCCCCCACCATGGCATTCCTTATCACTTTGATAAACTGAGTATCCCCTGGGCCCTCCCAGGGGACATTTTTATGGGGATTTCCTGATCCACATCATACATCCACTCCAGCAGGCCCTTGTCTTTGACCTTCTTCCACCATAGGCTCTGGTAACTCTGACATTTCTACTCCACTTTGCTTGATGCTTTCTCCAAGCTTTAGAGATAGCAGTGAAACTTCAAGAGAGCAACTATCTAAAGAACATCCTGAAAAAAGGTTAAGAAGAAAACAGATTAAATCTGTAAGAATAAGGATCAAAGTGGTATCTCATTTGTCATTCAATTGGATACAGAAGATAAGTGCTGTTTTTCCTTTGGTGTATATAGTCCTTAGAACACTGCCAGACACATAGTAGACAGTAAACACTGGTTACATGACTGATTGAAGAAGTTTCTTTAAAAATAGCTTTAGGGCTGGGACGCCTGGGTGCCTCAGTCAAACATCTGACTTGGGCTCAGGTCATGATCTCACAGTCAGTGAGTTTGAGCCCCGAGTCAGGCTCTGTGCTGACAGCTTGGAGCCCGGAGCCTGCTTTAGATTCTGTGTCTCCCTCTCTCTCTGCCCCTCCCCTGCTCACATTCTGTCTCTCTCTGTCAAAAATGAATAAACATTAAAAAAAATAAAAAAACAATAGCTTTAGGGGTGCCTCAGTGGCAATGTCAGTTAAGCACCCAACTCTTGATTTTGGGACAGGTCATGATCTCACCAGTTTGTGGAATAGAGCCCCGTGTAGGGCTCTAAGCTGAAAGTGTGGAGCCTGCTTGGTATTCTCTCTCCCTCTCTCTCTGCCCTTCCCCCACTGGAGCATGCGTGCTCTCTCTCTCTCTCTCTCTCAAAATAAACATTAAAACAAAAACAAAATAGCTTTAAACCTAGATCTATATCACCTCCCAGTTAACCTTCAAGAGTGAGGGCAAAATGTGGTTATGAGCAGACAAATACGGATTCAATAATCAATACCCAGAGACTCTAGATGAAAAATGTTCCAAGGATGTGCTTCAGCTGACAGACAAGTAAGAAAATGAAGTAATGGGATGCAAGAGTAAAAAGTGAGCAAAGCAATTGGTATAGAATGCTAGCATATATAAATAAACACTGACTATCAAATAGGATAACAGCATGTTTATTAAACTTTTGATAACTTTTTTTTAAATTTTTTTCAACGTTTTTAATTTATTTTTGAGACAGAGAGAGACAGAGCATGAACGGGGGAGGGGCAGAGAGAGAGGGAGACACAGAGTCGGAAACAGGCTCCAGGCTCTGAGCCATCAGCCCAGAGCCTGACGCGGGGCTCAAACTCACGGACCGCGAGATCGTGACCTGGCTGAAGTCGGACGCTTAACCACTGCACCACCCAGGCGCCCCAAACTTTTGATAACTTTTGATGACAAGCTAGGGGCACCTTGGTGGCTCAGTAGGTTAAGCATCGGATTCTTTTTTTTTTTTTTTAATGAAATTTATTGTCAAATTGGTTTCCATACAACACCCAGTGCTCATTCCAAAAGGTGCCCTCCTCAATACCCATCACCCACCCTCCCCTCCCTCCCACCCCCCACCTACCCTCAGTTTGTTCCCAGTTAAGCATCAGATTGTTGATTTCAGCTCAGGTCAAGAGCTTGCAGTTGATGGGATCGAGCCCCATTTTGGGCTCTGTGCTGAGCATGGAGCCCGCTTTGGATCCTCTATCCCCCTCTCTCTGCCCCTCCCCATTTGTGCTCTCTCAAAAATAAATGAACTTTTAAAAACAATTTAAAAAATTGAAAAGTCACTTTCGATGACAAGCTAGAGATTAAATTACTGAAAATATTAACATGAGAGATGGGAGGAAGAGTGTCCTGCAGTGCCAATGAATCTGTTCTTGTAAACTAAAGTGCTATGTCAGGCTTTTAAAAAGCAGTCAAGGGGCTTCTGGGCGACACAGTTGGTTGAGCATCCAATCTTTTTTTTTTTAATGTTTATTTTTTTTTTTTGAGAGAGAGAGACAGAGACAGAATGCGAGTGGGTTAGGGGTGGGGGGCGGGGGGGACACAGAAGCAGAAGCAGGCTCCAGGCTCTGAGCTGTCAGCACAGAGCCTGACACAGGGCTTGAACTCACAGGCTGTGAGATCATGCTGAGCCAAAGTCAGATGCTCAACTGACTGAGCCACCCAGGCACCCTGGTTGAGCGTCCAATCTTGATTTCAGTTCAAGTCATGATCCCAGGTTCATGGGATCCAGCCCTGAGTGGGGCTCTGGGCTGAGCATGGAGCCTACTTGAGATTCTCTCTCTCTCTCTCTCTCTCTCTTTCTCTCTGCCTGTCTCCCCAGCTCACTCGCATGCTCCCTCTCTAAAATAAATAAATAAATTTAAAAATAAATAAATGAAAATAAAAAGCAGACAACAGGGGTGCTTGGCTGGTTCATTTGGTGGAGCGTGCGACTCTTGATCTCAGGGTCATGAGTTCGAGCCCTATGTTGGGTGTAGAGATTACTTATTTACAAATAAACAAATTGAAAAAAAAAAGCAGGCAATAAAAAAAAGAGAAACAGGGGTGCCTGGGTGGCACAGTCGGTTAAGCGTCCGACTTCAGCCAGGTCACGATCTCGCGGTCCGTGAGTTCGAGCCCCGCGTCGGGCTCTGGGCTGATGGCTCAGAGCCTGGAGCCTGTTTCTGATTCTGTGTCTCCCTCTCTCTCTGCCCCTCCCCCGTTCATGCTCTGTCTCTCTCTGTCCCAAAAATAAAAATAAACCTTGAAAAAAAATTAAAAAAAAAAAGAGAAACAGACTCAAGTACAGAGAACAAATTGGTGATGGGGATCAAGAGGAACAAACGTCCAGTTCTAAAATAAGTCATGCAGATGAAAAGTACAGCACAGGGAATCTAGTCAATCGTGTTGTAAGGGTGCCTGGCTGGCTCAGTCAGTGGAGTGTGTGACTCTAGATCTTGGGCTGTGGAGTTCAAGCCCCATGTTGGATGCAGAGATTACTTAAATAAATGAATAAAAAACTAAAAAAAAAATCGTAATAATTTGTGTGCTGATGCATGTTGATTATACTTACTGTGGTGAGCATTTAATGGTGTATATCGTTGAATCAGTATGTTGTAAACTTTAAGCTAATATGTCAATTATACTTCAATTACAAAGAAAAAAGAAGGTGCCTGGCTGGCCCAGTCTGAAGAGTAGGACTCTTGAGCTTGGGGTCATGAGTTCAAGCCCCACATTGGGTGTAGAGGTCACTTAAAAAAAAAAAAAAGCAGACAATAACTTATTAACTTTCATTATTGGTAGGAAAATGTAGGTTTCAGTTTAAGAATTCTATATAAAGATTAAGGGGCTCCTGGGTGGCTCAGTCAGTCAAGCATCCAACTCTTTATTTCAGCTCAGGTCATGATTTCACGGTTCGTGGGTTTGAGCACCACAATGGGCTCTACAATGACAGTGCAGATCCTGTTTGCGATTCTCTGTCTTCCTATCTCTCTGCCCCTTTCCTGCTTGCTCGTGCTGACTCTCGCTCTCTCTCTCTTTCTCTCTCAAAAATAAATACACTTGATTGTGCTGACTCTCGCTCTCTCTCTCTTTCTCTCTCAAAAATAAATACACTTGATTTTAGCCAAAAGGCCGAGAAGCGATTCTCTCAAAAATAAATAAAATAAATACATAAATAAACTTTTTTTTTTAGGTATCTAATTATTAGTGATTGTTTTTATTTGTATGTAGCTCTTTGGGTAGTATTTTTTTAAATTAATTAATTAATTAATTAATTTTAAAATTTACATCCAAGTTAGTTAGCATATAGTGCAATGCTTTCAGGAGTAGATTCCTTAATGCCCCTTACCCATTTAGCCCATCCCCCTCCCACAACCCCTCCAGCAACCCTCTGTTCTCTATATTTAAGAGTCTCTTATGGTTTGTCCCCCTCCCTGTTTTTATATTATTTTTGCTTCCCTTCCCTTATGTTCATCTGTATTGTATCTTAAAGTCCTCATATGAGTGAAGTCATATATTTGTATTTCTCTAATTTCGCTTAGCATAACACCCTCCAGTTCCATCCACATACTTGCAAATGGCAAGATTTCATTCTTTTTGATAGCCAGTAATACTCCATCGTATATACATACCACATCTTCTTTATCCATTCATCCGTCGATGGACATTTGGGCTCTTTCCATACTTTGGCTATTGTTGAAAGCACTGCTATAAACATTGGGATGCATATGCCCCTTCTAATCAGCACTCCTGTATCCTTTGGATAAATACCTAGTAGTGCAATTGCTGGGTCGTAGGGCAGTTCTATTTTTAATTTTTTGAGGATCCTCCACACTGTTTTCCAGAGTGGCTGTACCAGTTTGCAGTCCCCCCCCCAAAAATAAATAAACTTTTAAAAAAATTTAAAATCATGGGAATAGAAAATATAACTTCCAAGCCATTGAGAGAAAACAGGAAATAAAAACCCCTAAATCAATCCAGGAAGTGAAACAAATGTACATATAGACTGATAGTTTGTTGTAAAAATATTTATATCTATATATGGGTAGATTAAAAATAAGGGGTTATACTACTAGTTAAATTAAACCATCCTGTTAATTAAGTTAAAAAGTCATTTGGTCTGAAGAATAGGATTAGCCTGTTTAGGCCTTTATTTTTTGGATAATTTTGGAAATACAAACTTGTGAGTAACAATCATAACATGATGGAGAAATATTATATAAAACTCTGTAGAAAATAATTCCACTTTTATGTAAAATATAAATATTATAAAAGCCTAAAATGAAATGCACCTATAAATTTTATTTATTTTTAAAGATTTTAATTATTTTTTTTAATGTTCTTTTTGTTGTTGGGGCACCTGGGTGGCTCAGTCAGTTAAGTGTCTGACTCTTGGTTTTGGCTCAGGTCATGATCTCTTGGTTCATGGGTTTGAGCCCTGCCTCGGGATCCAAGCTGCAAGTACAGGGCCTGCTTGGGACTGTCTCTCTCTCTCCTCTCTCTGCTCTTTCTCCACTCACTCTCTCAAACTTAAAAAATTTTTTTTTGGTTTTGTTTGTTTTAAATACTTATTTTCGTGTGACAGAGTGAGTGATCAGGGGAGGGGCAGAGAGAGAGGGAGACAGAGTACTGGAAGCAGGCTGTGCACTGTCAGGGCAGAGCCTGATGCAGGGCTCAAACTCACAAACCACAAGATCATGACCTGAGTGGGTCTTGAAATCACGAACCGCGAGATCATGACCTGAGCCAAAGTCGGATGTTTAACCGACTGAGCCTGCCAGGTGCCCCTTAAAGATTTTAGTTTTAAGTATTCTCTACACCCAACACGCAGCTTGAACTCATAGCTCTGAGATCAATAGTCACATGCTCTACAGACTGAGCCAGCCAGGTGCCCTTGAACCTAAACATTTTAAATGTGTATTTTTTATGAGGGATAAAGGTATAGGATTTGCTTATTTATCATTTCTAACTGTTCTAAACTTTGCAAATGAATGTGTTGAATTTTCAATAAGAATAAACACCTTTTTTTAACTTATAAAAAATAAGAAATAGCAGGCACTTTGAGAATAGCTATAAGGGACATTATAATATGAGGGTAAATGATGAATTGAGGGCATGAACATTGTATGTGACATGGTCTTAATTGTATAAAAGAAAAAAATGTACAATGTATTGTTGTTTATAAATATGCTTACATATATACTTAAATATATCTTATAGGGCTCATCAGTACTGATGAGCCTTGGGCATTTTGTATCCATGCTCATATATATTAGATATAACTGAATGGTTGTAAATAGAGTTTGGAATTATGCAAATCAGGCCAATAATACTGGATATATTTCTAGAAAGTTGAGATTTGAAATATTTATTTTATGTGTATTTCTGATTGTTTCACTACAATTATTACATTTTTATTTTAAAATTGTATAATATGCCTTTGCAAATTATTGTCACTGGAAAATTGCATGTTATATAACAGTATAAACAGAAGTGAAAAAGCACAATCCAAAATGATATATGTACAAATAGAGATAAGGGAGATTAAGAAATACAAACTTTCAGGGTCACCTGGGTGGCTCAGTGGGTTAAACCTCTGACTTCAGCTCAGGTCATGCTCTCTGGGTTTGCGAGCCTGAGCCCTGCATCTGGCTCTCTGCTGTCGGTTCTGTGCCTGCTTTGGGTCCCCTGTCCCTCCTCCTCCTGCAAGCACACGTGTTCTTTCTCTCTCTCAAAGGTAAACACTAAAAAAAAAGAGGTACCAGCTTCCAGTTACAAAATAAATAAGTTACAGAGACAGAAAGTACAGCATTAGGGAATAGAGTCAACAATATTGTAATAATGTTGTTTGGTGACAGATGGTGACTACACTTACCATGATAAGCACTTAGTAATGTATCAAATTGTTGAATGACTGTGTTGTACACCTGACACTAATATAACACTGTATGTTAATTATATTTCAATAATGAATAAACTTTAAAATAATGTGTTCCTGGGGCGCCTGGGTGGCTCAGTTAAGCGTCGGACTTCATCTCAGGTCATGATCTCACCATTCGTGGGTTCAAGCCCCATGTCCGGCTCTGTGCTGACAGCTCAGAGCCTGGAGCCTGCTTTGGATTCTGTGTCTCCCTCTCTCTCTGCCCCTCCCCTGCTCCTGCTCTGTCTCCCTCTCTCTAAAAAATAAACACACACACAAAAATTAAAATAATGTGTTCCAGTAAATCCAATTTTATAAGGACATATTTATGCAAATATAAACATGGAAATGTAGAAATATATAAACATGTAAAGTTTGTATGAACAAGAAATGAGAAATTCCTAGGATGTTGGGTTTATAGTTGCCATTCTAGCTCTACAATATAGCTCCTTCTTTTCTGAAAAGCCTCCAAGTAGCACGGCCTTTTTTTTTCTTTAAGAAATCTCTATCCCCAATGTGGGGGCTCGAACTCTTGACCCTGAGATCAAGAGTCGCAAGCTTCCCAGTGAGCCAGGCAGGAGCTCCTGGCGGGGGGAGGTGGATTTTTCTATTTACACTGAACACTCTTCCTGAAATCAAAGTAATAGAGATGAGAAGCAACGGAAGGCTACCTAAATGGCGTGAGAAAGGGTTCCTGCTCCAATATCAGTGATAAAACCACAAGACAAAACTGTCCCTCCCCTTCGCGGAGCGTGCGCGCGCGCCGGTCCTCTGAGCAGAGTACGGTGCGCAGCGATAAACTGATCCCGACCATCTGACCGGTCCTCCAAAGACGTGCCCCAAATAGCTACTTCCCACTGAACACAGCAGAACTGGTGCACTGATTCTCAGAATCCACCGGAGGGCTTGCTTAAGCACGGGCTGCTGGGACGCATCCCCAGTTCCCACGCAGTGGGTCTGGATTGGGGGTCTGATAATTTGCATTTCTAGTACGTTCTCAGTGATGCAGATGCTGCTGATCCACGGAGTACACTTTGAGAACCCCCGGCCTGGTGTCTGGATCCACACGGGGTGACGGACACCTGGGGCCTGGAAGGTGTGGCAGCCAGCCCTCCCCGCCCCCACCCGTGCCCCCACCCCCCACCCCCGCCCCCACCCCCGCCCTCGCCCTCGCCCTCTCCCTCGCCCTCCAGGCTTCCTGGCTGGGGGATGCTTTCTTTCCTCCAGGCCTTTAGCGTCCAGCACTTCGGGACAACAGGGGAAAATCGCTGGGATCTAAGGTGGAGGGCAGACTTACAAAGCCTAGGAAGAGTAGAAATGGAATTCTAGAAATGATGCCTGATGAGTGTTTGCTGTTGAGACTTCAGAGATTTGATTTCAGAGTCCAAGAAAGCAGGCAAAGTACCCCAGCAGCAAACAGGTTTGCTGCAAACCTGGCATCGCACAGCTTCCTTTCAGGAGGCTTTCAAGCTCGCCGGCGTTTTTTTCAGACCAGAAGGGCGGGAGAGGAGACCGTGTGTCGATGGGGGTGGTGTGAGGGATGGCGGGCTTCTTGGCATTTCTGGAGCAACACTGTCACCAAGAGGAAACTCTGACAAAGCTCAAGCCATGTGGGCAAACTGGATGAGCCTGCAATACCAGAAAGAAAGGAATGCTTTGTTAAAGCAGAAAATCCGGAAATTCTGAGAAAGGAACCTGAAGCCAACTTGAAGATGATCCCACTGATTGTGGATGGGACAATTTGAGCGTCGCCGAGGACGATCATTGCAATGGATCGAAACACATTAAATATAAACGTGTTTACGATCCACAGGTTGGGGCGCCTGGCTGGCGCAGTCGGTAGAGCTAGCGACTCTTGATCTCAAGGTTGTAAGTTCGAGCCCTGCGTTGGGTGTAGAGATTATTGTAAAATAAAATCTTAAGAAATAAGATCCACAAGTTAGACTCTTAATTAACTATAGAGAACAAACTAATGGCTACTAGAGAGGAGTTGGGTGGGTCGGGGGATGGCTGAAATAGGTGAAGGGGATTGAGAGTATGTTTACCTTGATAAGCACTGAGAAATACATAGAATTGTTGAATCACTATATTGTACACTTGAAACTAATATAACCCTGTATGTTAACTATATTGGAATTAAAATAAAAAACTGAAATGAAATCCACAAGTTCCTGAATAAATAATAATAGCTCATTAAATAAAAATAGCTCACTGTTTACCTTGAGAGGATGCTTGGGGAAACAACTCTTTATATTGAAAACTGGTAAATACAGGGAAAGAATTGAGCTGTTGACCTGTTTTTCTTATACAAGCCAGAGTTGGCCAGGGGGAAGTTCTCTTGGGCTAATAAATGAAGGAAGGAGGGAATCAGAACATTCCATTTTGCCACCCCTTGTGATTAAATGGATCCAGCCAAGGCTCACCCGTGATTGATGACATCACAAAAAGCCATAACCAACAGTCAGGTGCTTAATTATGGAGGCACACAGCATCCTTATGAAGCCATCCTGAATATATATACAAAATAACGACAATGTGAAGGCTGACTGTGTATTTGATGATATTTACAAATTATTATTTTTTTAGATGAGAAAATGGTATTGAGGTTAGCTCTAAAGAGTCCTTATCTTTCAAAAATACATACTGACATATTCTAGATGAAATAATATGATGTCTGGAATTTGCTTCAAAATAATCTGGGGGTGCATAGTAGGTGGGATATAGATGAAATTAGATTGGCCATGAGTTCAGAATGGTAGGAGCTGGGTGATGGGTATAGAATATTCATTTTTTCTGTTCTGTAGACTTTTGTTGTTTCTTTCTGTCTCTCTCTTTTAAATATTTTATTTATTTTTGAGAGGGAGAGCGAGTGAGGGGGAGGGGCGGATAGAGAGAGAGGGACAGATGATCTAAAGATGATCTCTGCTGATAGCAGAGAGACCTATGTGGGGTTCGAACTCACAAATCATGAGATCATGACCTGAGTCAAAGTTGGATGCTCAACTGACTGAGCCACCCAGGTGCCCCACCCTTCTCTCTCTCTCTCTCTCTTTCATCTTTCTTTCTTTCTTTCTTTCTTTCTTTCTTTCTTTCTTTCAATAATCCATACACCCAACGTGGGCTCGAACTCATGACCCCAAGATCAAAAGTCACATGCTCTCCCTACTGAGCCAGCCAGGTGCTCCTCATGGTATGTTTCTGATTTGCCAAAATAAAAAGTAGAAATAAAATTTGATTACGCCTTTTTTTTTTAGAATTTATTTTTAATTTTTATTTAAAAAATTTTTTTTAATGTTTATTTATTTTTGAGACAGAGAGAGACAGAGCATGAATGGGGGAGGGTCAGAGAGAGGGAGACACAGAATCTGAAGCAGGCTCCAGGCTCTGAGCTGTCAGCACAGAGCCCGACGTTGGGCTCGAACTCACGGACCGTGAGATCATGACCTGAGCTGAAGTCAGATGCTTAACCGACTGAGCCACCCAGGCGCCCCTATTTTTAATTTTTAAAATGTTTATTTATTTTTGAGAGAGAGAGAGAGCAGGGGAGGGGCAGAGAGACAGAGGAAGGCACAGATCCAAAGCAGGCTCCAGGCTCCAAGCTGTCAGCACAGAGCCCAACATGGGGCTGGAAGTCACAAACGGCGAGATCATGACCTGAGCAGCTGAAGTCAGATGCTTAATTTACTGAGCCACCCAGGGGCCCCTAGAATTTTTTTTAATACTTTTATTTATTTTTTAGACAGAGAGCATGAGTAGGGAGTTGGGGGCAGAGAGAGAGAGAGAGAGAGAGACAGAGAATCCCAAACAGGCTCCACACTGCCAGCACAGAGCCAGATGCAGGGCTCAGACCCACAAACCATGAGATCATGACCTGAGTTGTAACCAAGAGTAGGACACTTAATGGGGTGCCTGGGTGGCGCAGTCGGTTAAGCGTCTGACTTCAGCCAGGTCACGATCTCGCGGTCCGTGAGTTCGAGCCCCGCGTCAGGCTCTGGGCTGATGGCTCAGAGCCTGGAGCCTGTTTCCGATTCTGTGTCTCCCTCTCTCTCTGCCCCTCCCCCATTCATGCTCTGTCTCTCTCTGTCCCAAAAATAAATAAACGTTGAAAAAAAAAATTTTAAAAAAAGAGTAGGACACTTAACCGACTGGGCCACCCAGGCACCCTTGGAATTATGCCTTTTATTTATTTTTTTAAGATCTTATTTTTTTAAAGTGTATTTATTTATTTTGAGAGATAGAGACAGAGCATGAGCAGGGAAGTGGCAGAGAGAGAGAGAGAGAGAGAGAGGATCCCATGTAGGCTCTGCACTGTCAGCCCAGAGCCTGATGTGGGACTTGAACTCACAAACTGGGAGATCATGACCTGAGCTGAAATCAAGAGTCAGACACTTAACCAACTGAGCCACCCAGGTGCCCCTAAGATTTTATTTTTAAGTAATTTCTATACTCAATGTGGTATTCGAACTCACGACCCCAAGATCAAGAGTTGGAATGTGCAACTCCACCAACTGAGCCAGCCTGGTGCCCCTGGAATTATGCACTTTAGAAGCACAGTGCCCTTAATCAGAGCTAGCTTTGAACACACTCTTAGAACATACTCCATTGATATATTCAGTATACATACAGCATGCACGAAATGTGACTTCATAAAATTGTAGGTGTCCCAGTTTCATACGATCCTGAGTCATGTCACCCCCTATGAGTCATTTCCCAGACACATGGCATCAACTTCCTGTTAAGGAAAAAGCAGCTCAGCCCATGTTTAGCTTTTCTTTTTCGGGTAAAGACAGATTAGGCTTAGTATGGTACTGCGTTTTGTATGTATGTGGAATTACTGGGGTTCTAGTAAACACAGAGGTTCTCGACTTGCCCTGAAGCATTTCATGGTTAATTGCACACATAGGAAATTTATGTTTCAACCACTTGCACGACATGAAGCTTCCGTACCCAATGAGCAGTGTCAGCTGTTAGTGTTGCTTAAAACCCTTTAATGACGTCCTGCCAAATAAAAGCCACACTCCTTCCTTTAACCTACAACCCTATCCACTTTTCCCGCCTCATCTGTCATCATGTCTTCCTTGTACGATACACCCCAACAACTATGATCACAATAGCCAACTATGTGCCAGGCGCTCGGTGTTGTAAATACTTTGCACATATTAACTCATTAATCCTCACAACAACCCATGAGGTAGGTAGATGAAGAAACTGAAGCACAGAGAGTTTGAGCAACCTACCCAGAACCACACAGTAAGTGGCAGAACTGACGTTTGCACCCAGGCTATCTGGCTCCAGAAGCTCCTTTCACTTCTGTGAGAAATGACATAGAATTCTAGATCACCATGTGTTTGCCCATACTCCATCTTTGGGTAGGAATTGTGGGCAAAAACTTAGACTCATTTTTTTGAAAGACATTACCTAACTGTCCCCATCTCTCTGTAGCAGTTCTGGTTCTTCCCCAGGCTGACAAAAACTTCATGACTTTCCTTCCTTTTTTGTTTTCCATAACCAAACAAAACAATTTAAGATATCATAGTTAGCAACGTGGGCCTGAGTCAGGCTCTCCGTATAGGTATAAACCACTGCTTACACCTTTGCCTCCTTATAGAATTATATTTCTATTATGGAAAAATTCACACATACAGAAAAGTATAGAGAACTGTATGACTGACCTTAGTGTATTCATTATCCGGTTTCAACATTTATCAACTTACAAAAATACTTCTTTCACCCATAGCCTTGACCCACTTCTCCACCCCCACTGGATTACTTTGGGTTTTTTAAAAATGTTTATTTATTTTTAAGAGGGGGGGGAGGGTAGAGAGGGAGAGAGAGAATCCCAAGCAGGCTCCACACTCAGCGCTGAGCCCAATGGGAACCTCGATCCCATGACCCTGAGAGCATGACCTGAGCCATAATCAAGAGTTGGAAGCTTAACCGACTGAACCAACCAGGCGCCCCTCCACGGGATTACTTTGAAACAAACCCAGATACTGTTTCATCTTATCCATAAATACTTCAACATGTTGCTATGAGCGATAATTTCTGAACAAGTTAGCCCTATATCATTGTCCTATCTCAAAAATTAAACAATATTTTTTAATGTTTATTTTTTTTTTGAGAAAGAGAGACAGAGTGTGAGTGGGGGAGGGGCAGAGAGAGGGAGACACAGAATCTGAAGCAGGCTCCAGGCTCCTAGCTGTCAGCACAGAGCCTGACGCGGGGCTTGAACTCACAGACTGTGAGATCATGACCTGAGCCAAAGTCGGGTGCTCAACCAACTGAGCCACCCAGGTGCCCCAACAATAATTTTTTAATATCGATAACCTAGTCAGGTACTTTTTTTTTTTTTTTTTTTTTTTTTTTTTTACCTCTCATTATGTGCCACCTCTCAGAATAATGCGCTGGTTCACTAGCATCCTCCATAGGTGGCCGATGATATTTTTTAGCGTCATTATGATCTCATGGCCAGTTGATGTATTTCGATCCATTGCAGTTACTATTCTTTTTGTCTCTTGCTTGGACTGATCCATCTTTGGCCAGCGGGAGCCTTTTAAACTTGGTTGATATGGGGGCACCTAAGTGGCTCAGTTGGTTAAGCATCCACCTCTTGGTCTCAGCCCAGGTCAGGATTTCACCATTTGTGAGTTCGAGCCCCGCATTGGGTTCTGCGCTGATGGCACAGAGCCTGCTTGGAATTCTGTCTCTCCTTTTCTCTGCTCCTCGTCTGCTTGTGCTCTCTTTCAAAATAAATAAACTTTTAAAAACAAACAAACAAACAAACTTGGTTGATACAATCCCAGTAATCTTCGATAACTTCTTGTTTTGGGGTATGACAAGACTTTTAAAGTAGAATATAATTGTATAATACAATTATTGTATTTACATGGTTCCAAACCCAATAGTAGTGTGGCATGTTCAGAGAAATCTACCTTCTCCTCCTGTCTCTTCCCTCTTCTACCATCCCCATCATCCCATAAGAAGCCATTTTATCTTTTTTAAAAAATTTTAAAAAATGTTTATTTATTTTTGAGAGAGAGAGAGAGAGAGAGACAGAGCATGAGTGGTGGAGGGGGAGAGAGAGAGAGGGAGAAACAGAATAAGAAGCTGGCTCCAGGCTCTGAGCTGTCAGCACAGAGCCTGACATGGGGCTCGAACCCACAAACTGTGAGATCATGACCTGACCTGAAGTTGGACGCTTAACCGACTGAGCCACCCAGGCGCCCCTATTTTATCTTACTTTTTTAATTGACTTTTCATTTTTTATTACTATTTTATATTGTTAAATAACAGAAATGTAACTGAATAAATTTTAAATTATCTAATGGGCTTTATTAATTGATTCATGAATTGGGCAGCATCTGGTCTAACAAGTAGAGGGGAGCTCCAAAGGGCTACGGAAAAGGAAAGGTTTTTAAAGGCAGGGGGGTGGCGCCTAGGTGTCTCAGTCAGTTGAGCATTTGATCCTTGATGTCGGTTCGGGTCATGAATCCAGGGTCGTGGGATGGAGACCCATGAGTCCCGTGAGTCTCATTAGCCCCATGAGCCCCATGTCAGGCTCTGAAATGAGAAGTTCTCTCACTCTCCCTCTGCTCCTTCCTCCCACCCCCATACACCCTCTTCTAAAAAAAAAAATAAGTAAAGGCACAGAGGGAGTAGAGAAAAGGAAATTATTAGGAAGGAATCTGTTGGTTTAGGCAAGGTCACCATCCTAAGGAGAATGGAAGAGGCCTACCAGTACATTTCCTAGTACTGCCCAGCTCTTATTGGCATGACCCATGCAGCTATTTCAGAAACATTTTACTCCCTAGATTACCAGTTTATTATGGAAGCATATGACTGAGGAATAGCCAGATGGAAGAGGTACATAAGGTGAGGTAATGGGGGAAGGGCTCAGAGCCTCCAAGCCTTCTCTGACCACGCTACTCTCCCCAAATTCCCACGTGTTCACCAACCCGAAGTTCCCTGAACCCCGTTCATTTAGGTTTTTATGGAGGCTTCATTACATAGGTGTGATTGATGAAATGCCTGAGGTTGGTGATTGCTCTCAATCTCCAGCCCCTCTCCAATCCCCGGAAGCCAGAAATTATTAAGAAGGAATCTTTGGTTTAGGCAAGGTCACCATCCTAAGGAGAATGGGAGAGGCCTACAAATTGGAAGTTCCCACCACCCCCTCCTTCGGTTCCACTAATTTGCTAGAGCGGCTCACAGAACTCAGTGAAACATTTTTTTTTAATTTTAATGTTTATTTATTATTGGGAGAGAAAGACAGAACATGAGCGGGGGGGGGGCGGGGGTGCAGAGAGAGAGGGGGACAGAATCTGAAGCAGGTTCCAGGCTCTGAGCTGTCAGCACAGAGCCTGACAATGGGCTGTAACTCATGAACCATGAGATCATGACCTGAGCCAAAGTCGGACGCTTAGCCGACTGAGCCACCCGGGCGCCCCCCACCCTTTTAAAAAATTTTTAATTTTCATTTTGAAATTTCCAAACTTCTAAACACAGGGTGGGTTCCCTTGGCAACCAGCCCCTATCCTAAGGTGTTTTCCAAAGTCTCTTTGTTAACATAACAAAAGACACCTTTTCCGCTTCCCTCACTTAGGAAATTCCAAGAGTTTACAGAGCTGTGAGTCAGGAACCCTGGACAAAGACCAAATATATGTGAGAAAGGAATGACCAAATTCTTTATAAATCACAATATGGCACCCCTTGTTGTCTTTCTTGTATTGCACATGTCTCTCTCAGCTTATCACTTGTCTACTGATTTGGGTTTTGGTATAGCTAGTCGTTTAGGAATTTCTCAACATAACTTGTATAGTATATCTTAAACTATTAATTTTGCTCTGAGATCACGTTTAGCTATACTCTATACATTTTGATGTGTAATGTTTTCATTACAGAAAAATTTTAAATATTCTTATTCTAGATTTCTTGAATATTTTGGTTTGTTGATATATTGATGCAAGAGTTATTGAAGAGATATTTTGTTTTACAGTTTTTTTCCAAACTATTAAAAAAGAATCTAAGTTGATTGCATTATGGTCGGAGAATGTGGTGTGTACCCATGCTCCTTTTGGGAATTTATTAAACTTTTCTTTGTGGCTTAATATGAGGGTCAATGATTATTACTTTTTCTAACATTTTATTCAACTTTGAGAGAGAGAACAGAGTGTGAGCGGGGGTGGGGCAAAAAGAGAGGGAGACACAGAATCTGAAGCAGGCTCCAGGCTCTGAGCTGTCAGCACAGAGCCCGACGCGGGGCTTGAATTTACTGACCGTGAGATCATGACCTGAGCTGAAGTCAGACACTCAACGGACTGAGCCATCTAGGTGCCCCTGATTATTATTATTTTTAAGCATTTTTATTTTTAAGTAATCTCTACACCAAACGTGGGGCTCGACCTCACAACCCTGAGATCAAGACTCACATGCTCCACAGACTGAGTCACAGACTGAGTCAGCCTGAGGGTCGATTTTTAATGTTCCATAGTCACTTACTAAAAAACACATTCATGGTTATAAGAGAACAAAGTTGATACAGTTTTATTAATTATACTATTTTTTTTTTTTTAGTAATCTGCACACCCAACGTGGGGCTCAAACTCATGACCCCTGAGATCAAGAGTCCCATGCTCTTCTGATGGAGCCAGTCAGGTGCCCCTAATTATACTATATTTGCTGTGTCTACCCTAGGCTGATAAATATATAAAGTCTCCTGCTGCTGTTGTGTTTCCACCATTTGTCTCTTGCATTTCCTGGAAGTTATACATTTTGCATCTTGCCACTCTATTATTAAGTACATAAAGACTGGGGTGCCTGGGTGGCTCAGTCAGTTAAGTATCTGACTTCGGCTCAGGTCATGATCTCTTGGTTTATGAGTTCGAGCCCCGCGTTGGGCTCTGTGCTGACAGCTCAGAGCCTGGAGCCTGCTTCCGTGTGTCTCTCTGCCCCTCCCCTATTCGTGCTCTGTCTCCCTCTCAAGAAAATAAACATTAAAAAAATTTTTAAGTACATACAGAGTTATGACAGAGCATTATTATGAACTGTCCCATTTAGCATTAGAAGTGCTTCTGGAATTATTCTGCATTTCCAGTGCTAAATTCTGAACTATGTCGTTCTTTGCTTTCTGGCCATTTGCTATGTTGTCAGTTGGTGTTTGTGTGGGTGCTCCTTTTCTTTAGGCTTCCAGGAAACCAACTACTACAAATCTACACATATTGTTAATGCTGGAGATTTGTTACAAGGATTCACGAGAACATATGGGAAGATCAGGAATATTCTTGTTGTCTCATCGTGCCACCTGGACATTTGGAATTCCGTAACTTCCAAAGCTGATGGCTCAGTGCAGCCCTGGAACAGCTCAGCATAACTAGGAAATCATCAGCCTTCATATGACCCACAGTTCACGGTCCTTTGTCCCTGACGGATTTTTTTTTTTTTAAGATTTTATTTATTTATTAAAAAAATTTTTTTTAACGTTTATTTATTTTTGAGACAGAGAGAGACAGAGCATGAACGGGGGAGGGGCAGAGAGAGAGGGAGACACAGAATCGGAAACAGGCTCCAGGCTCTGAGCCATCAGCCCAGAGCCTGACGCGGGGCTCGAACTCACGGACCGTGAGATCATGACCTGAGCTGAAGTTGGACGCTTAACCGACTGGGCCACCCAGGCGCCCCTAAGATTTTATTTTTAATCTCTACACCCAACGTGGCGCTCGAACTCATGACCACGGGGTTTCCCGCTCCACCCACTGAGCCAGCTGGGTGCCCCAGGAACTTTAATCATTGAACATATTATACAGTTTTGTGAGAATATTATTACCATCGTAAGTTTTGCAAAGGATGAAACTGGGACTTGACACATTAAGTCCACCAAGGGCAAGCATTCATTGAAAGCATTCTTCAAATATTGGGGTGCCTGGCTGGTTCATTTGGTGGAGTGTGCAACTCTTGATCTCAGGGTCTTAGGTTCAAGCCCCATGTTGGATGTAGAGATTGCTTAATAATAACATCTTTAAAAAAATAAAGCATTATTCAAATATTTCTGAAATAGCAGCATGGGTAATGCCAATAAGAGCTTCAGAGCCACAAGTTCAATCCAGCTTGAACTTCACTGTCTTACTCCAAAGCTCACGTCATCAACTGCTGTCTATCATGCCTTCCACTCATGTCACTTCTCAAATGGAGGTTTTGATCACTGTCACCCCAATATGCATGTGCCTGTCGGGGGGAGTTGTTAGATCATGTCCACGTTGGGTTGCCTTCTGCTCACACATCAACTTCTGGTCTCATAGCTGTGGCCAAGGTAACAGGAAGGTTCTCAACACACGGGGACAGAGCTATTGTAATCTAGACTACAAGCACCAAATGGGGCCCCCTTCCTCCCATGGAGCAATGTAATTAGCAGTCATTTCAAGGCTTCCAGAATCTGGTGTGGAGCTTATGCAGGGAAGAGTTAGCATCGCAGTCTGGAGACTGTTGTCCTTAGAAAGACCTGTTCATGGGGTACCTGGGTGGCTCAGTTGGTTAAGTGTCCAGCTTTGGCTCAGGTCATGATCTCACGGTTCGTGAGTTCAAGCCTCGCATCGGGCTCTGTGCTGACACCTCGGAGCCTGGAGCCTGCTTCAGATTCTGTGTCTCCTCTCTCTCTGGCCCTCCCCTGCTTGTGCTTGGTCACTCTCTGCCTCTCAAAAATGAATAAGCGTTAACAATCTTTTTAAGAAAGACCTGCTTGTGAGGTTGGCCTTTGGTTAGTGTTATGAACTGAATTGTGTCCCCCCCCCACCCCTCCCAAATTCCTATGTTGAAGCCCTGACCCCCCAATGTGACAGTATTTGGAGATGGAGCCTTTGAGGCAGTATCAAGGTTAAATAAGGTCATAAGAGGGGCCCTAATCCAATAGGACTGGTGTCTTTATAAGAAGAGATCTCTCCCAGACATCTCTCTCTTTCTGCCCGTGCACACATAGAGGAAAGGCCATATGAGAACATAGCAAGAAGATGGTTGTCTGTAAATCAGGAAGATGGTCCTCCCCAGAAACCAACCTTGGTGACACCTTGATCTCAGACTTCTAGCCTCCCGAACTGTGAGAAAGGAAATTTCTGTTATTTAAGCCACCCAGTTTGTGGTATCCCGTATGGCGGCCCAAGCTGACAGCTACAGGTGGCAACTTAGATTTCAGGAGGGTTCCCACCATTCTCTAAATGATGAGTGACTCGCTGTGCCTAAACTGTACAAACACTGTGGTTTCTGCTGAACACCTGCTTTCCTTCTGGGGATCTGGGATTTTTGTACACGCTGGCCAAAGGGTGACCACATAACTGGCCCCTGATTAAAAAAAAAAATCTTTGAGTTTCCCTGCAGACAATATTTCAGATGTGCTGTCACAGTTTATTGCTGGAAGAATTAAGTGTGTCATGTGTGAGTCCACTGGGAGAAGAGCCTTAGAGCCTTGCTCCTGGCTCCCTCTAGACCTAGCCCCATGCACCTTTTCCCTTTTTTGTGTGTGTCGAACCCAGACACAAAGCATCTCCCACATACTACCACGCCATCGTTCTCAAAGCCCCTCCATCCGTTGCTTTCTTGCCGGTATTGCTACCCACTCCTCAGAGACACGGTCCTTACCCGACTCACCATGGTATGTCCAGGGTCTGGCGCAGAGTAGGCTCCCAGTAAATGTTTGCGGAGTCTTTTTCTCTTAAAACAACAGAAACTTATTATTTAATGGTTCTGGAGGTCAGAAGTCTGAAATCAAGGTGTCGGCAGAGCCATGCTCCCTCTGAAGGCTCTAAGAGGGAGATCCTTTCTTGCCTCGTCCAGCTTCTGGTGACTCCCAGCAATCTTTGGTGCTTCCCAGCTTGCTGATGCATCACTCTGATCTCTCCCTCTATTGTCATATGTTACATGACATTCTCCCTGTGTGTATCTCTATCTCTTTTCTTCTTATTTTTTTAAAGTTTACTTTATTTGAGAGAGACAGAGAGAGCACAAGTGGGGGAGGGGCAGAGAGAGAGTGAGAGAGAGAGAGAGAGAGAGAGAGAGAGAGCGAATCCCAAGCAGGCTCCACACTGCCAGCACAGAGCCCAGTACGGGGCTTGAACTCACAAAGCTGTAAGATTATGACCTGAGCCAAAACCAAGAGCCAACTGAGCCACCGAGGCACCCCTCTCTCCCTCTCTTTTTAAAAAGATTTTATTTTTAAGTAGTCTCTATACCCAATGTGGGGCTCAAACTTACAACTCTGAGATCAAGAGTCTCACACTCTACTGATTGAGCCAGCCAGGCACCCCCCCCCCCCCATGTCTCTTATAAGGAAACCAGTGATTAGATTTAGGGCCCACCCTAATCCTGTATGACCTCATCTTAACTTACATCTGTAACAATCTGATTTCCAAATAAGGTCACATCCGCAGGTACTAGGGGTTAGGACTTGAACATACAGTTGAAATAACAAGGGTTTGAATTGCATGGGTCCACTTATATGCAGATTTTTTTAAGTTTGTTTGTTTGTTTATTTATTTATTTATTTATTTATATAAGTAATCTCTATACCCAGCATGGGGTTCAAACTCACAACCCTGAGACCAAGAGTCACATGCTCTTACGACTGAGACAGCCAGGTGCCCGTAGATTTTTTTGATAAAAAAGGACAGTACCGTAAATGTGTTTTCTCTTCCTTATGATTTTCCTAATAACATTTTCTCTAGTTTATTTAATTTTCAGAATATAGTATGTAATACATAGAACATAAAAAATATGTATTAACCAACAGTTTATGTTATCAGTAAGGTTTCTTGTCAATAGGCCTCTGGGCACCTGGGTGGCTTAGTCGGTTAAGTGTCCAATTCTTGGTTTCGGCTCAGGTCATGATCTCACGGTTCATGAGTTTGAGCCCCATGTCTGGCTCTGTGCTGACAGCATGGAGCCTGCTTGGGATTCTCTCTCCCCTCTCTCTCTGTCCCTACCCTTCTCTCTCTCTCTTTCTCTCTCAAAATAAATAAATAAACATTAAAAAAACATTAGGCTCTTAGTAGTTAATTTGGGGGGAGTCAAAAGTTATACATGGATTTCCGTTTTTTAAAAAACGTTTATTTATTTATCTTGAGAGAGAGAGAGTGTGTGTGTGTGTGTGTGTGTGTGAGAGAGAGAGCAGGGGAGGGACAGAGAGAGAGGGAGACAGAGAATCCCAAACAGACTGTGCTGTCAGCACAGAGCTTGACATGGGGCTCGATCTCATGAACCATGAGATCATGATGTGAGCCAAAATCAAGAATCAGATGCTTAACCGACTAAGCCTCCCAGGCATCCCTATACAAGGATTTTCAACTGTGCAGGGGATTGGGGCCCCTAACCCTTGCATTGTCCAAGGGTCAACTGTATCTTTCTGGCGGAGGGGCACAATTCAACCCACAATATCCTGTTTCAGGTGTACCAAGATACCTCATTGTTCAATAATAATGATTATTGACAGTAGCTTCTAATTTTCACCGAGCACTTGTTATGTTGCAGGCACCATGGTAAGTACATTACATGCATTATCTCTTGTGATTCTCTCTCTCCACTATAGACACTCTTGATCTCAGGGTTGTGAGTTCGAGCCCCACTTCGGGTGTAGAGATTACCCCAAAATAAATTTTTTTAAGTTTATTTATTTTTGAAAGTTTGTGTGTGTGTGCGTGCGTGTGCACACACGCACAAGTGGGGGAGGGACAGAGAGAGGGAGGTAGAGAGAGAACCCCAGAGAGCTGTCAGCACAGAGCCTGACATGAGGCTTGATCCCATGAAATGTGCCAAGATCATGACCCAAGCCAAAACCAAGAGTCAGACGCTCAACTGACTGAGCCACCCAGGTGCCCCAAAAATAAAACCTTAAAAAAATAAAAAAATAAATAAATTCTGCACTCTAGACACTTATTTGCCTCATCCTAGTCCTGGGAGGTGATTCCAGGAAGCAGTAAAGTCTAAAATGGGTATCCCTAACGGTCAGGTGGTTCTCCTCCCATCCTTGACCCAGGAACCCCAGGTCCTGACATCTCACGGCTCTGCCTTATCCGTCAATCTGCGTAATAACTCTGGTGAGTCTTTGAGTGTGTCTATGGAAAGCAATCTCTGTACAAAAATATAAACAAACACCCAGATTAGCGGGAAAGATAATTATTTACTTTTGAGAGAGACAGAGCACAAGCAGGGGAGGGGCAAAGAGCAAGAGGAAGACACAGAATCCAAAGCAGGCTCCAGGCTCCGAGCTGTCAGCTCAGAGCCCTATGTGGGGCTGGAACTCATTAACTATGAGATCATGACCTGAGCCGAAGTCAGATGCTTAACTGACTGAGCCACCCAGGTGTCCCTGCAAGCTTTAATTATAGATTAAGTATAGTCTCTAAATTCAGTTTCATGTTTTTAAATATATCCAATAACTCATGGTGAATGAGAATTATTCAATAGCTCTTTGGCAGGGCTTTAAGAATGATATAGAACTGTTATTATCACAACCTCTATACAAATGGTAGCAGCTGACAAACTTAAACATGAAGATCTTTCCATTTCAGAAACTAAATAAATCCCCCTCTGTTTTCTCCATTCACCCACCCTTGAACTGGAGGCCCGAATTTATGAAGCTTTACTGAACATTTTTAACCAATAGTATTTGTACTAGCTATCTTTTGTGGTGCAAAATCATCCCCAAAACTCAGTGGCTTAAAACCACAAAAGTGTATTATCTTGCACGTTTTCAGAGGGCCAGGAGTTCAGGAGTGCCTTAGCTGGGTGCTTCTGACTCCAGCTCTCTCATGAGATTTCAGCCAGAATGGTGGTTGGGGCTGTGGTCTCACTAAAGGCTCATTTGCACAGAAGGATCTGCTTTTGAGCCTCAGTCATATGACTGTTGGCAGAAAGCCTCAGTTCCTGACCACATGGGCCCCTCCACAGGGCTTCCTGATATGTCCTCACACATGATGTCTGGCTTCCCCTAGAGCAGGGAGGAGGAAGGAAGAGCGAGGAGGAAGAGAGGGAGACAGGGAGAGAGAGAGAGGGAGAATGGAATTGAGGGAGGGCACGGGAGAGAGAGGAAGAGAGAGAGAGAGCGCGCATGCACACGAGTGAACACTGGAGCAAGCAAGAAAGAAGCTTTAATGGATGCTTTTTATGAACTAGTGTTGGCAGTTATACATTGTCACTGCACCAAATTCTGTTCATTACAAGTGAGACACTAGGGGCGCATGGGTGGCTCAGCTGCTTAAGCGGCTGACTTCAACTCAGGTTATGATCTCACAGTTTGTGAGTTCAAGTCCCACATCAGGCTCTGTGCTGACAGTTCAGAGCCTGGAGCCTGCCTCAGATTCTGTGTCTTCCTCTCTCTCTGCCCCTCCCCTGCTTCTGCTTGCTCTCTCTCTCTCTCAAAAATAAATAAACATTAAAAAAAGTGAGACACTGGGGTGCCTGGGTGGCTCAGTCAGTCAAGTGTCCGACTTCAGCTCAGGGCATCATCTCGCGGTTTGTGAGTTCGAGCCCCGCGTCGGGCTCTGCGCTGACAGCTCGGAGCCTGGAGCCTGTTTCGGATTCTGTGTTTCCATTGCTCTCTGCCCCTTCCCTGCTCATGCTCTGTCTGTCGAAAATAAACAAACATTAAAAAAAAAAAAAGTGAAAAGCACTGGGTGTTGTATGGAAACCAATTTGACAATAAATTTCATATATTGAAAAAAAAAAGTGAGACACTAAGTCTAGCCCACGCTCAAGTGGAGGGGAATTAAGCACCATCTCTCTTTTTTTAAAGTTTATTTATTTTGAGAGAGAGAGAGAGAGAGAGAGAGAGCATGATCAGGGGAGGGGCAGAGAAAGGGAGAGAGAGGAAATCCCAAGCAGGCTCTGCACTGATAGTGCAGAGCCTGAGGTGGGGCTCCAACCCATAAACCACGAAATCACAACCTGAGCCAAAGTCAGACGCTTAACAGACTGAGCCACCCAGGTGCCCCTAAGCACCATCTCTTGAGTGGAGGAATATTACAGAATTCACGGATGTATTCTAAAACCACCACTCTAATATGTTACAAGTTAACTTTAATAATTTCCTAAAGAAAGATGATATGGTGGGGGGGGGGCACCTGGGTGGCTCAGTTGGTTGAGCGTCCAACTCTTGATTTCAGCTCAGGTCACAACCCCAGGGTCGTGGGATCGAGCTCCACGTCAGGCTCCGTGCTGGGCATGGAGCCTGCTTAAGATTCTCTTTCTCTCTCTCTCTCTCCCCCTCTGCCCCTCTCCCCTGTTCACATGCTCTCTCTCTCTCTCTCTCTCTCTCTCTCTCTCTCTCAAATATAAATAAATAAGGGGCGCCTGGGTGGCTCAGTCAGTTAAGCGTCCAACTTTGGCTCAGGTCATGATCCCGCAGTTCGTGAGTTCGAGCCCCACGTGGGGCTCCGGGCTGACAGCTGGGAGCCTGGAGCCTGCTTCAGATTCTGTGTCTCCCTCCCTCTGCCCCTTCCCCGCTCACGCTCTGTCTCTCAAAAATGAATAAACATTAAAAATTTAAAAAAAATAAATAAAATATAAACAAATAAATGGAATTTTATATGTAGTATATATGTTACATGGAATGTATTTTGCATGTATGTCACAGGCAGTGCAAGCAGAACCGCCGCTCTGGTCCCTGAGCCACAGGGTCCCCATGTTTTGGAGTGCCTCCCTCAAAGCGGTCTAAAACCCCTTCTGGTGGCTGTTTCTGGCTGGAGCCAGAAGTACCACTTGAGTGAAGGGCCCCAGGTCTGGACCAGGACCCACGTGGGCCCTGGTCCCCATTTCTCCTTTTTGGAGATGCTCTCTTACCCCCTACCTGACGTACGGGGTCAGACAGATGCCCTGACAAACTCCGCTTCTCATACCTCTGGTGTTGACCCAGTGCTCCGTGGCCAGTTCCAGGGGGGTGACCTGGCAAGTGACGGCTCCCATTGACTGGTGTGGCATTTCTCTCAAAGGACATCATGAGGCTGGGCCATTGGAATGGTGATGGCAGGCTGATTTTGAGCAGCTCTTGTTCTTTTATAGGCCACATTCAACGCTATAGGTTTGAACTATATCCACTGCCAAGTTTTGGGCTTGAGCTGCATATGTAGGTCCATGTATCAACCCCTACACATCATCATTCCAATTGTGCGGCCGCCTCCAGCCTAGAGCACCCACGGGTGGTAGAGGTGGGGACAGGACCCTGTTTGTCTGTTGCCACTGGCACCCAGGGAAGTCACTCCCTCCACAGGCTCTGCATCGGGTGTCAGGTAGTCCTCTTGGCCATGTCCAACTCCTCCAAGGACTTCGAGACTAGTGCTCCAACGGGGTGTCTTTGCTCATCAATGTGGTGACATCGTGCTCCCCCAGGTCAGTCTCAAGCCATTCCAGATGGGTAATGGACATTCTCTGTACAAATGGGACTTCTCTTCTCACTCTGCCATGGGCCCTCTGCCCATGCTCCCCACTGATGGTGGGATGTGGAAGGCAGGGGTCCAATTAAGCTTGCGGTAGATATCACTCTAGGAATGCAGTGATTATTGGCTAAAGAGTTCAAGAGAAGACGTTGTTAGAAGACGTGTTGGGTTGTTTTTTATTTTCTTTCTTTCTTTCTTTCTTTCTTTCTTTCTTTCTTTCTTTTTTTTTTTTTTTTGAGAGAGAGAGAGTGGGTGAGTTAGGGGCAAAGAGAGGGAAACAGAGGATCTGAAGCAGGCTCTGCGCTGACAGCAGAGAGCCTAACATGGGGCTTGAACCCACAAACCATAAGATCATGACCTGAGCCAAAGGCAGACATTTAACTGACTGAGCCACCCAGGCGTCCCATGTTGGCTTTTTTAAAAGTCTATTTATTGGGTCTCCTGGGTGGCTCAGTTGTTTAAGCATCTGACCCTTGATTTCAGCTCAGGTGGGTTTGTGGGTTTGTGGGTTTGAGCCCCACTGGCGGCACAGAGCCTGCCTGGAATTCTCTCTCTCCATCCCTCTCTCTCTGCCCCTCCCCCACTTGTGCCATGTCTGTCTCTCAAAATAAATAAACTTAAAAAAAATGAAGTCTATTTATTTTGAGACAGACATACACACAGAGCGAGCAGGCGAGGGATGGAGAGACGGAGAGACAGAATCCCATGCAGCCTCCCCACTGTCAGTGCAAAGCCCGATGCGGGGCTCAAACTCATGAATCATGAGATCATGACCTGGGCCAAGATGAAGAGTCAGGTGCTTAACCAACTGAGCCACCCAGGTGCCCCAAGAAGATGTGTGTTTTTATACTGATACCATAAAATTCCAAACAGCAAATTTAACATGAAGGATTGTTTACGTTTCCCTGCATACTCTGCCTAAGGCTTGCTTTTGTGGTCCTTATCAACAAAACACAGGAACAACTTCTGTAGGAGGAGTCACTGGAGCCAGTGTTGATGGGCAGTCTAATGGATGATGCAGTGTCATGAGTAAGATGTGACCAGCATTAAATAAATGGTATTAGGGACTTGAAGAGGCAAGAAGATCTATGTTTTTCCAGTACAAACAGGTTCTAAAGAGCCATGGTACTGTGTGATAATAGAAAATATACTGTCTCTGTCTCTCAAAAATAATAAACGCTAAAAAAGTTTTTTAAAAAAAGTAAAATTAAAAAAAAAAGGGGCACCTGAGTGGCTCAGTTGGTTGAGCGTTCGACTTCGGCTCAGGTCATGATCTCATGGCTCGTGAGTTTGAGCCCCGCGTCGGGCTCTGTGCTGACAGCTCGGAGGCTGAAGCCTGCTTCGGATTCTGGGTCCCCCTCTCTCTCTGCCCCTCTGGCACAGAGCTCCTGAAACCTTTGTAATTTCCCAAGTGATAAGAGCACTAGGAGGGTCTTTTATTCTTTTTTTTAAGTTTATTTATTTATTTTGAGAGAGAAAAAGCACGAGTGGGGGAAGGACAGAGAGAGAGGAAGAGGGAGAAAGAGAATCCCAAGCAGGCTCTGCACCGTCAGCACAGAGCCCTACACGGGGCTCAAACCCACGAACCATGAGATGATGACCTGAGCCAAAGTCGGATACTTAACCGACTGAGCCACCCAAGTGCCCCTAAAAGTTTTATAGAAGAAAAAAATGTTGAGATGTAATAAGCTTGAGGCATAGTATACATAATATGACAAGAATAACAAGTAAAGCAATTCAGTAAGTCGGGAGCAAGTTCTAAACACCTGTATTTTTTAAGTTTTTTTTTTTACTGTTTATTTTTGAGAGAGAGAGAGAGAGACAGAGTGAGCAGGGGAGGGGCAGAGAGAGAGAGGGAGACACAAAATCCGAAGCAGGATCCAGGCTCTGAGCTGTCAGCACAGAGCCCGACGTGGGGCTCAAACTCATGAACCATGAGATCATGACCTGAACCGAACTTGGACACTTAACACACTGAGCCACCCAGGCGCCCCTAAACATCTGTATTTTTTTTGTAATGTTTATTTATTTTTGAGAAAGAGACAGAGCATGAATGGGGGAGGCGCAGAGAGAGAGGAAGACCACAGAATCCAAAGCAAGCTCCAGGCTCTGCACTGTCAGCACAGAGCCCGACATGGGGCTCGAACTCACGGACTGTGAGATCATGACCTGAGCTGAAGTCGGATGCTTAACCGACTGAGCCACCCAGGCATCCCTAAACATCTGTATTTTAATAAAACTTTATAACTAAGTCTGATGAGCATTGAGAACAACTGGCCTAGAAGATGCGAGATTGAAATATAAGAAGTAAGGTTGTGACCAAATAAACATTTACAATGTCATGATAACTGATGTTATAGCTGATAACTCTATATTGCTGTCATCTAACACCGGCAGGCAAAGTGCCACCAGGACTTTGACAAATATAGGAAAAGTCAACGGAAATATTTCATAAGAGTTTTGGTTAGTGTTTCCTCTGAGCTCCCTCCTGAAAAGCAAGGGCACACATCTCCAGGGACTTCTTCCCATGAACCATATACTACTTTCTAAAATATTTATATTAATAATATTCTAACCATACAAATTTATTTTTAAAAGTTTATTTATTTTGAGAGAGAGAGAGAGGAAGGGGCAGAGAGAGGGAGAGAGAGAGAATTCCAAGCAGGCTCTGTATCACCAGTGCAGAGTCTGATGCAGGGCTCGAACTCATGCACCATGAGATCATGACCTGAGCCAAAATAAAGAGTCAGACGCTAAACTGACTGAGCCACCCAGGTGCTCCAACCATACAAATTTAACCTAGGGAAGCCTAAGGATCTCTTCTGATTTGCCAACTCTTCCCATGCAACTCATTGATAGCAACACATCAGATAAGCTGAAGTATTTCTAGCATCTTTTTTTTTTTATAAAGCAAAAGAAGAGATCTTTGGGGGTTTTTGTTGGTATTTGTTTCTTTATGAAAGTTTTTATTTATTTAAGTCATCTCTACACCCAACGTGGGGTTTCAACTCACAACCCCAAGATCAAGAGTCGCACACTCCTCCAACTGAGCCATTCAGGTGCCCAAGAAGAGATCTTTGTGAATTCCCAGGGACCCTGTGTGACATCTCAAAGATGGTTTCAGATGCAAAGAAGATCCTAAAGATTGAATTTTATTTTATTTTATTTTATTTTATTTTATTTTATTTTATTTTATTTTTTCTATAATTAGGCCTGATTTGGGGGAGGCAAAAATCAAAGATGTTGTTAGAGATTTGGACACTTGATGAAGATAAGATCATAGGTGCTTGAGAAATAATAGTGGTTACTTGTTTAGCAATAAAACAGGGGCGCCTGGGTGGCTCAGTCGGTTGAGTGTCCGACTTCAGCTCAGGTCATGATCTTGCGGTCTGTGGGTTCGAGCCCCATGTCGGGCTCTGTGCTGACCGCTCAGAGCCTGGAGCCTGCTTCAGATTCTGTGTCTCCCTCTCTCTCTGCCCCTCCCCTGCTCGTGCTCTCTCTCTCTCTCTCTCTCTCTCTCTCTCTCTGTCAAAAATAAATAAACATTAAAAAACATTTTAACAATAAAACATAAACATAAACCGAGAAAGCAACATGATGGCAAAGAACTTGAATGAGAAAAATTCATTCCTTTTTTTTTTCCTTCAGAAAATGAAGGACAGAAAAAAGCCAATATAAAGCACAACAAGTTAGTCTGGTAAAGCCTAGGCTTTGCTGTCTAGGCAGATTAGACAGAAAGTAAAGAATAACCATTCATTGAAATCTTGCCATTTGCAACAATGTGGATGGAGCCACAGGGTATTAGGCTAAGTGAAATAAGTCAGACAGAGAAAGACAAATACCATAGGATTTCACTCATATGTGGAATTTAAGAAAGAAAACAAACGAGCAAAGGGGGGAAATAAGAGAGAGAGAGAGACAGAGCAAGAAACAGACTTTTAACTATAGAGAACAAACTGACGGTTACCAGAGGGAGAGGGGGATGGGTGAAATAGGTGATGGAGATTCAGGAGGGCACTTGTCGTGATGAGCACTAAGTAATGTATGGAAGTGCGGAATCACTACACTGTACACCTGAAACAAATGTTACACTGGATGTTAACTATACTGGAATTAAAATAAAGACTTAAAAAAAAAAGAATAACCATTCATGGTGTGGGCGAAGGCAATAAACAGCAAACCAAGGAAATGAGCAAAGAAGCCCATCAAAATTGAGCGAATGATACTAAGAACACATCACATAGATCCTTCTGAGACTCAGATATCATAAAGAACTTTTTTTTTTAAGTTTATCTATTTATTTTGAAAGGGAGGGCGCACGGGAGGTGGGAAGGGGCAGAGAGTGCAAGCGAGAGAGAATCCAAAGCAGTTTCCACACCAGTAGCATGGAGCCGGATGCGGGGACCGACCCCACAAACCATGAGATCATGACCTGAGCCAAAACCAAGAGTCAGATGCTTAACGGACTGAGCCACTCAGGTGCCCTGAGCCTCAGATATTGTAAACCAAGGCAAATAAAAATTCACTTACCAACGTTTGTCCTTCATTATCTCTTTCATACTCTGGAATGAACTGATACTTAATTGAGGACAGATGTCAGGGGGCCCAAAAAGTCAGAACTAATTTCATAATAATACTAAGTCATGATTTATGTTAAACATGCAATGCATTCAGCATTGCCATCATCAAATGAATCAATAAATATTTAAAACTTTCTCAGTTTTCATTTCTAACCTGGCAAACATCAAAAGATATAACCTATGTAAATCAAAGCTTTTTGAGGTCCTCAGTAAGTCCTAAGACTCTAAAGGGGATAGGAGACCAAAACTTTTGTGAATCATTGCTTTTACTTTGTTTCCTTGCAACACACACACACACACACACACACACACACACGTATTGCTCCTAAGTGGAGTTGCAACCACTTACGTTAATTACATTTTTTTTTAAGTTTTTTATTTATTTAAGAAATCTCTCTACCCAACATGGGGCCTGAACTCACCTCAGATCAAGAGTCAGATGCCCTTCCAACTGAGCCAGCCAAGTGCTCTGTTAATTACAATTTTTAGCTAAAGTAACTAACTTCTATTTCACAGCCAATTAACAGAGCTCATGACTACATTTACCCCAGCTTTCTATAGCTATGCACAGCTCTTATATGACTTTTCAAAGTGGCAAAAATGGGGGTGCCTGTTTGTTTCACTCGGTAGAGCATGTGAATCTTTTTTTTTTTAAGTTTTTTAAAGTGTTTATTTATTTTTTGAGAGAGAGAGAGACACAGTGTGAGCAGGGGAGGGGCAGAGAGAGAGGGAGACAGAATCTGAAGCAGGATCCAGGCTCTGCGCTGTCAGAACAAAGCCCGATGCAGGGCTTGAACTCACAGACCGCAAAATCATGACCTGAGCTGAAGTCTGATGCTTAACCGACTGAGCCACCCAGGCACCCCAAGAGCATGTGAATCTTGATCTTGGGGTTGTGCGTTCAAGCCCCATATTGGGTGTAGAGATTACTTAAAAATAAAATCTTAAATAAAACCCCAAAGTGGCAAAAAATGAACATGTTCATTGACAGATCCAAAGATAAGAGCCTCTCTGTAGCATATAAAAATAAGAAGCAAAAGTGTATTAACTGAAAATAATGCTTAATGTTTCATTTTTCTGTCTTACTTAAAAATGATCGGGATAGGGGGTGTGCCTGGGTGGCTCAGTCGGTTAAACGTCTGACTTCAGCTCAGGTCATGATCTCACAGTTTATGGGTTCAGGCCCTGCGTTGGGCTCTGACCTGACAGTTCAGAGCTTGGAGCCTGCTTCAGATTCTGTCTCTGTCTCTCTCTGCCCCTCCCCTGCTCACACTCTGTGTGTGTCCCTCTCTCCCTCAAAAAATAAATATTAAAAAAAAATTTTTAAATGATCTGGGGGCACCTGGGTGGCTCAATTGGTCGAGCGGCTGACTCTTGATTTCGGCTCAGGTCATGATCTCACAGGTTTGTGAGTTCAAGTCCCACATAGGGCTCTGCGCTGACAGCGTGGAGCCTGCTTCATATCCTTTGTCTCCCTCTCTCTGCCCTTTCCCTGCTCACATGCTCATGCACGTGCTCTCTCTCTTTCTCTCAAAAAATAAACATTATAAAAAAGGTTCTTTTTAAAGAAGTGATCTGGGAATCCAATGAATATCCATGAATTAATCAAATTTACTATCAGTCCAAGGTTTCAGTTATTCAAAGATCTTGGAAATTATCTTCAAGTGTACATACTACAATACATAACTGCTGTTGAAACAAATTTATGGGAATTATGATTTGTTTTAGTCAAAGACAAATATACATTTTTCATAATCTTAAACATTATGTTGGAGCAGTAGCAGTTTCTTTGATCAGCAAACCTGCATAAATTTAGGGAAAAAAAACCCCAAGTAGAATCAAATGTATACTTGTATTATACTGAATGTTGATAATCAGAGAAAACACGATTGCTTTTATTAAACCCAAACTATTAAACTAGTCTCATCTGCCAAAGATTTACCTTAATTATGTGACTTGGATTCTCTTAGTTTCTAAAAGAAGAATATTTCCAAATCAAGCACACTTAAAGGGTTAAAAGTTCCATATCCTCATTTTCCTGGAATTTGGAGAATATTTAATTTGTACAAGTGCATATTTCTCTCTACACGCCAGTCATTAGAGAGCTCCTTTAATTTAGGAGACTTTGCAGAAGAATTTGTTGATGCCCCCCTGAGGATGGGAAAACATTAAGCACCCATACATTGCAAGCTGAATTAGACACAGAGACACATACTGTTAGCTCTGGGGCAACAGCCACAGCAAGTACCGACAAATAGCCCAGATGCCCTGTTTGTCTCTTTCCCAACATCCACCCGTTCGTTCATTCACAGAGGTCACCAAACGGTCAGATCGTAGAGCCAAATCCCCAGTCATGGCGGCCACCAATGACCAGTTACTTGCCTACTACAACCCAAAGCACACATTTAACACATGAGCAGACAGGCAGTGTGGCCTGGCCTCTGCTAAATATTTTTCTTTATTTGACCCATGTGAGGAGCAGGGCGACATGTGATAGGTGTGTGACTTTCCTGCACTTTAGTTACTGACTGCTGCTGGGATGGCCCTTCTAAAACTCCACACTTCTCTTTTTGCACTCCTGCTCAAGAACTCACAGTGGCTCCCTCCTTCCCATTGATGAGGGAAACAAAGGCAGGAGAAATGTAGCTTAAGTTAAATCTCCTTACAGGTTGCAGCCTACTGAGAGACACCTGAAACATGCAGAGTGTGGCTTTTCTCAAGCAACTCATGGCTGCTTCAGTGCCTAAATGTTTTTGTTTTATTTTTTCAAAAAATTTTTAACGTTTATTTTTGAGATACAGAGAAAGGGACAGAGTGCGAGCAGGGGAGAGGCAGAGAGAGAGTGAGACACAGAATCTGAAAGTTTCCAGGCTCTGAGCTCTCAGCACAGAGCCCGACGTGAGGCTCAAACTCACGAACCCGCGAGATCATGACCTGAGCCAAAGTTGGACGCTTAGCGAATGAGCCACTGAGGCACCCCTAAAAGTAACCTTAACAGCAGCTAGTCCTTCAAGGTCCTGAAAGTCTTGCTTCCAAAATTCCTTAGAGACTTACACTATACCTACCCCCCACTAACTTAAAAGTATATCATAATTAAAAAAAAAAAGTATTTAATCAGTCGCTCCTCACAATTCCAGTGTAGATCTTTCTGCCCTCGGGGTCCTGTCCCCGTCCTATAATAAAATCACCCTTTTGCCCCAAAAGCGTCTCAAGAATTCTTTCTTAGCCATTTTCTCACGAACCCGAAACTGCCAAATTTCATCACCATTACCACTGGATCCAGCTGATTATTTCCTCAGCTTTCATGCCAGCCTGTCACCTGTCTGAATATGCCTTGAGGCCATCGCACTCACGGTGTGTCACAGTCGTCCTAAGCCTCTGCTCTGAGTGCATTACTGGATGGATTTTAGGGGTCACCGGGAATATCGGTTTCCTGAGAGCAGAGGTTTTGCCAGTTCTGTTCACTGTTATATCCTGGCACAGGACCTGGCACACTGTAGAGACTCAGTATATGTCCGAACAATGAACGGACTGCCCAAGCCTCCATTGAGTCCGGGGGAAACGGAGGCACAGAGTGGCGAGGTGACCTGCTCAGGACCGTGGGTTGAGTCATGGGGGAACCAGGATTTTATCTGGACCCCAGCTACTTACCCAGTAGCCATCTACCTGTTTGCACAGCCCCCCTTCTCCTGCCTTTCCTGGCAGTGGTAGATGCGGGTGTGCACCACCCATAACTCCTTTCAAGGAAGCGCTCCCCGAAGCGGTCAGCTCCGCAGGGTGGGCCTTAGCTGCTGAGAGCCACCTCGCCCAGGTCCAGCCCTGCCCTGGGCCAGTCCACATGCGGTGACTGAGCTCAGCCGAGGTATAAAGCCCGGCGTTTCTTCCCAACAGGGGGCGCTCCGACAGGCAACCCTTGCTCCAGGGCTCCGCCCCAGGCCAGCTGGGGTTTTGTGAAGCCTTTGCAGCTCAGGGGTCTCTTTGCTCAAGCCCGCCCAATTCCGCTTCTTCCAACGTCCTCCCGTTTCCCTGTTCAGGAATCGATCCCCAAGAAACATCTTTTTTTCTTTTTATTTCTTTTGCATTTTAAATGTTTACTTATTTTTTGAGAGAGACAGAGAGAGTGCGAGTGGGGGAGGGGCAAAGAGAGGGAGAGAGAGGATCCGAAGCGGGTTCCGCCCTGACAACCCCATGCGGGGCTCGAACCCATCAACCAAACTGCGAGATCATGACCAGAGCCAGTTAGATGCTCAACCGGCTGAGCTACCCAGGCACCCCAGATCCCTAATAAACATCTTAAACTCCAAATTCTATCTCAAAATCTGCTTTCAGAGAACCTATCTTGCGACACTGGCTATACAGGAAAGGCCCAATAAAATGCCCCGGGGATCCCAGGGGCCTTAACGCTGCACCCACCAGAATCACACCAGTGTGGGGAAAGCAGACAAGCAGAATGGCTACCTTTTTTATCAGCTGAATGTAGCTATCTGACCGGTTGAGTCAATAAAGCTCAGCTGAGAACATTGGAGGGGGCGTGGCGCCAAGTGAAAGGTGCAGGAAGTGACCTTAACTTCACCGGCCATGTGTCCATAAAACCCAGCCCGGCGCCACCAAGCAGGTGGGATAGAGCGCGAAGAACACAGCACTGGCTTTTATTTGAAACATGTTTCCATCTGGTTCGGAGGGAATAATAATAATTTTAAAAAGCCCGAAAAAACAGCAGATGGACTGCATTTTTCTGGATCTGGGAAATCAGTGTCCCGGGAGCTTCTGAAACATGTAACACGCAGAGTAAGGAATGGTGTCCAACGGGTTGTTTTAGCTTAAGGAAAAAAAATCAATAATGAAGAGTTGAAAGCGATGGTACTTAGCATTTGAATAATCTGACCCAAGAATGAGTAATATTGCTGTGTTGGGAGCAAGCCTGCCCCAAGCGCTAGAGCGTCACCTTGGGCAATAGAGGAAACAGCCTCAGAGGCTCTAGCTGAACCTGTTAGCTGTGGTAGAAGGAGCTTGCTGACTTCCTCTTCATAATTTTTCTAATTGTGTGCAATTTCTTTTTTTTTAATGCATGTTCTTCAGTTTTATTTTATTTATTAATTTTTTTTAAGTTTACTTATTTTGAGAGAGAAAGAGAGAGAGAGAGAGAGAGAGAGAGAGAGAGCAGGGGAGGGGCAGAGAGAGGGGGAGAGAGAATTCCAAGCAGGCTCCGTGCTGTCAACACAGAGCCCAATGATGGGCTCGAAGTCCGAACTCACAAAACCGCCAGTTCATGACCTGAGCTGAAACCAAGAGTTAGATGCTTAACCAACTGAGCCACCCAGGTGCCCCTCACTGTGTACAGTTTCTAATCATTATTGCATGGAGCTCTGAGATTACGGCCACTGTATGTTTTCTTTTCTAATAGCTCGAGGGTTTCTTTTTTTAAATGTTTATTTTTGAAAGAGAAAATGCAAGTGGGGAGGGGCAGAGAAAGAGGGGGACAGAGGATCCAAAGCCAACTCCTTGCTGACAGCAGAGAGCCTGATGTGGTGCTTGAGCTTGCGAACCTCGAGACCAAGACCTGAGCCAAAGTCTGACGCTTAACTGACTGAGCCCCACCTAACTTGAGAATTTCTTGTGGTTCAATAATTGAGCAGTGCACATCTTTTTTATTCAGATGAGGCTGGAGGTGGAATTTGACCATCAGGGACTTCTCCCATTGATGAAGCACCTGAAGATGTCAAGTTCTAAAAGGAGTGTTCAACACGATACCTGTGACCACTCATGTTCACTGCAAGAGAGAACATCCAAGGCCACAAGAGTATCCGTCCTTGGGTCCAGGGGCGGGAAAATGGGTAGACTACTGTCCACTTCCTCGATTTTCCTCCATTATCCGCTAAACCTAATTTATAGGCCTATTTCATGCTTTAATGTTTGATGCGAAGACTGCTCGGCTTGATCCAGCCATATGAATAAGTTGGCAAGGATTCATTTGGCTGTCTTCTCTTCCTTTATCTAAAGGCGTGGTTTCTGTTAATGTGGACTACAGACATTCATGACTCTTATACTCTCAATGTTGAGCATGCCCTTGATTTATAAAAAGTGTCCTTTTTGGGGGCACCTGTGTGGCTCAGACGGTTGAACATCCGACTCTTGGTTTCTGCTCAGGTCACGATCTCAGGTTCGTGGGTTCGAGCTCCACATCAGGCTCTGCGCTGACAGTGCAGAGCCTGCTTGGGAATCTCTCTCTACCCCCTCTCTCTGCCCCTACCCTGCTTGTTCTCTCAAAATAAATAAACTTAAAAAATTTAAAAACTGTCCTTTTTGAATGTTTGATGCTTTTTCCCCTTAATTCTATCTTGAATTAAGCTGCAACTGCTATTTCTTTTTCTTTTTTTAATTTTTTAAGGTTTATTTTTGACAGAGAGAGACAGAGTGTGAGTAGAGGAGGGGCAGAGAGAGAGGGAGACACAGAATCTGAAGCAGGCTCCAGGCTCTGAGCTGACAGCTCAGAGCCCGATGTGGGGCTCGAACCCACAGACTGCGAGATCATGACCTGAGTTGAAGTCGGACACTCAACCGACTGAGCCACCCAGGCACCCCTGCAACTGCTATTTTTATGTCTTTTCTCATACATTTCTACTTATCATCAAAAAAAATCTTTCTGAATCATTTTGATTTAGATATCATTGGTTGATTTTTGAAAATGTTTAATTTTTTTAAAGTAATCTCTACTCCCAACATAGGACTCGAACTCACGACCCCAAGATCAAGAGTCACATGCTTCACCAACTGAGCCAGCCAGGCACCCCATGTTTTCTGTATTTTTTGTGCTTCCTTAGCATTTCCTTAATGGTCTACCTTTTGTTATAGAATCATTTTTTCAAGTGATTTGGAAGTTCTAGCTCCTGTTTTTAATTCAACTTGTGAGTACCTGTAAGTTTTTAAAACTTATTTGAATCCACATTTATACAATTATCAGCAGCAGAAATGAAAGAATATCTATTCATTCCTCCTCTCCTTTGTGAATGGGGTGTAAACATTCCTGGGGGCACACAGATACGTGTCTGGACACTCCGAGAATCATATAGACTGGGGTGTTGGCTCACTTGGGGTAACACTGACCGGGACCGTGAACTCCCGTGAGTCACACAGGACACAATTTGGAAACACTGGGGTCAGACAGACTGTACTATGAATGCTTCCGGAGCTGTATAGACTGGGGTGTCAATATGCCTCAGGTCACAAGACTGGAATGTGGACACTTCTGGGTACATACATACTGGGGTGTGGGCCTCCCTGGGATCACACTTCTGGGATAGAAGTAGTAGATGCTTCTACTTCTACTGGAGTAGACACTTCTGGGATCCTACAGACTGCAGTTTGGACACCTGTGGGTCACCCAGACTGGGTTGTGGAGATTCCTCAGCTCACAGAGTCAGGTATGGATCATGAGAGTGTCCATATCCCAGTCTGTGCCTCCATGAGAATCTACATTTATTTCTGTGAACAGTTTTGTCCACATTGTGAACCCCTCACCCCATCATATCTGACTGCAGTCTGTATTTCACCAGTAGGGACCACTTTGAAGTCCTCATAAGTTTAGTAGCATTTATCTCCTATATTTGAGTCCAGACCAGAAGGCCACCACTGCCAGAACCCTGGGCTTGAAATCTTACCAAAGGGGCACAGATATTGAAAGACTTAAATTAACAATAGTCCAGGTTTAAGGTCAGAAAATAGAACATGGATGATGGACTAGTTAACATATGGCAGGGTCAGAGCTGTAAAACAATAGTCTATTGATGGCAAAGTTACTAACGAAAGGCCTTGTTTAAGCCCAGGCCAAGGGAGCGTTAACAGCGGTAGCCTTATCCGTGGAAGGCAACACCACCAGAGGGGAATTGACAGTGGAAGAATTAACAGGGATTGTGATTCAAAGTCAGATAAAAGGGAAATTAACGGTAGAAGAGTTAGTACACAGGGTTCAATAACGGACCAGAAAATCACTGATGGTGGAATAAAGAGATCCAGGTTTGAGGTCAAGGTAGGAGGGATCAGGAGGTTTTTTTTTTTAATTTTTATTTATTTTTTGAGAGAGAGAGAGAGAGAGAGAGAGAGTGTGTGTGTGTGTGTGTGAGAGAGAGAGAGAGCAGGAGAAGGCAGGCAGAGAGAGACACACACAGAATCTGAAGCAGCCTCCAGGCTCTGAGCTGTCAACACAGAGCCCGATGTGGGGCTCAAACCCATGAACCGTGAGATCATGACCTGAGCCCAAGTCAGACGCTCAACCAACTAAGCCACCCAGGCGCCCCAGGAGGGTTTTATTTTTTAACGTTTGTTTATTTTTGAGAGAGAGTGCGCGCCAGGAAGGGGCAGAGAGAGGGAGACAGATGATCCAAAGCGGGCTTCGTGCCGACAGCAGCGAGCCCCATGGGGGGCTCGAACTCATGAACTATGAGATCACGACCTGAGCTGAAGTTGGATGCCCATGTAAGAATTCAAATCAAAGGAGCTCTCAATGGAATAAAAATTCAGAGAGTCTGGATTCGAGGTCAGACCAGAGATGCCTTGATGGTTCTAGAATTCAAAAAGTCCGAGAAAAAAGCCAGTGACAGGGGGTATTAATCATAGTCTCAGACTCAAGGTTGGACCAAAGAGTAGTCAGCAGAATTTCAGTTCCAAATTAAGACCAGAGGGGTATTAATGGTAGAATAGTTTGCAGAAGCTCAGGTTCAAGGTCAGAACAGAACGGAAGTAATAATGGGATAGTTAACAGGCCTGGGGGCTGAGGTTTTCCCAGAGAGGATTGATGCTACAAGCATTACCAGTGTCTTAAGTTCAAGGTCAGATTAAAGGAGTAGTTATAAAAGAATAGTAAATAGAGGCCAGGGTTCAAGGTGAGATCACAGGGGTACAGATTGTGGAATAGTTTATTGAAGTCAAGCCAGAGGAGCATTGTGGAAAAGTTAACAGGCTCAGGTTTCAGACCTGAGGGGCATTGATAATGAGTTAACTGAAGCCTGGATTCAAGGACAAGGAGTTATTGATGGTAGAATTCTAAATAGAGTCCCAGGCTAGAGTTTAGACCTCTGTAGCACTGATGGTGGAAGAGTTAACAAGACTTGAGTTTGAAGGAAAACCAGAGGTGTTGATGATGCAAGCATTAGCAGAAGACCAGGTCTGAGGGTAGAACAGGTGGATACTGATGGTGGTAAAGTTAAAAGTACCTGGGTTGGGGCGCCTGGCTGGCTCAGTCAGTAGAGCATGCAACTCTTGATCTTGGGGTTGCGAGTTGGAGCCCCACGTTGGGTGTAGAGATTACTTAAAAATAAAATCTTAAGTTGCTCCTGGGTGGCTCAGTCGGTTGTGTGTCCAATTTCGGCTCACGTCATGAGCTAACAGTTTGTGGGTTCAAGCCCCATGTCGGGCTCTGTGCTGACAGCTCAGAGCCTGGAGCCTGCTTCGGATTCTGTGTCTCCCTCTCTCTCTCTGCCTCCTCCCCCACTCATGCTAATGCTCTCTCTCCCAAAGTTGAATAAACATTAAAATAAAATAAAATAAAATAAAATAAAATAAAATAAAATAAAGATAAAATCTTAAAAAAGATGCCTGGGTTTGAGGTCATACAGGCAAGGCGTTGGTGGAGGAAATGTTAAGAGAGGCCCAGGGGCACCTGGGCCTGCTCATTCAGTTAAGTGTGGACTCTTGATTTCAGCTCTGGTCATGATCTCATGGTTCATGAATTCGAGCCCTGTGTTGGGCTCTGCACGACAGCATGGAGCCTGCTTGGGATTCTCTCTCTCCCTCTCTCTCTCTCGGCCCCTCCCCCTCTCAAAATAAATAAATAAACTTAAAAAAAAAAGAAATGCCCAGATTTGATTTTAGACCAAAGAGACAGTGAGGGTAGAATAGTTAGCAGAAGCCTGGGCTGAAATTTGGACCACACAGGTAAATGGCACAACTGTTAAGCTACAAGCTTAACAGAGCAGATTGGAATTGACGCCATAAGGGCATAAATGGTAAAATAATTAACAGAGGCCTAGATTCAAGATCAGGATTGAGGGTCCTTGAGGTTGGAATGAAGCAAAAGGGCGCTGATCACAAATGAACAGAATCCCAACTTTAAGGTCAGATCAAAAGATAGTAGCTGATGGAATATTATACAGAGGCCCTGGTTTGAGATTTGATCAGCGGTACACTGATGAGGTAATAATTAACAAAGGCTCTGCTTCAAGCTCAAACTAGAGAGGCTTTTGATGAAGTAAACGCACAAGTTCAAAGTCAAAGGGCATATAACAGTTAATGGGGGCCTGGATTTGAGGCAACACTAGAGCAGCACTGATGGTGGAGTGGTTAAGAGTTCCAGATCTGATGTCAAACAGGATGCACAGTGATGATGGACAAGTTAACAGAGACCCAAATTTAACCAATAAGATTTTTTTTAATTACTCACTACTTATTTCCTCTTAGGTTGTAAGTCAAGAAAAGGTATCATGAGGGGCGCCTGGGTGGCTCAGTCGGTTAAGCATCTGACTTTGTTTCAGGTCATGACTGTTGTTTGTGAATTTGGGACCCACGTCAGGCTCTCTGCTTTCAGCACAGAGCCCACTTCAGATCCACTGTCTCCCTTTCTCACTGCACCCCCCTGGTTCGAGCTCTCTCTCTCTCAAAAATAAACATTAAAAAAAAAGGTATCATGAAAATTAATTTCAAGCAGAATGTTGGGGTACCTGGCTGGCTCAGTCACATGTAACTCTTGATCTCGGGGTCGTGAGTTTGAGCCCTATATTGGGCATAGAGATTACTTTAAAAAAATCAAGTTAAAAATTAAAAATTAAAAATAAAAAATAGGATGTCAACTCTGCCACCTGAAAATTTCACAAGAAAGAACCCACCCAAATCATGTTGGATATCAGCAGTTAGCCATCTTGAGTCCAGATTCAACAAGCAACGTGAAGAATGTGAAGAGGGGCGCCTAAGTGGCTCAGTTGGTTTAGCATCTGACTTCAGCTCAGGTCATGATCTCATGGTTCGTGAATTCAAGCCCTGCATCAGGTTCTCTGCTGTCAGCACCAAGCCCGCTGTGGATCCTCTGTCCCCCTCTCTCTCTGTCCCCCACCCCTGCTTGTGCTCTCTCTCAAAATAAATAAATATACTTAAAACAGGTGTGAGGTGATATCTCATTGTAGTTTTTTAAAAAATGTGAAGAAATAAAGAAGTTGCTAGAGACAGATGAGGTTTTCCCAAGTGATCTTGCCCACCCACTAGCTTTGGTTGAAGCCGAGCATCGTTTCGGTGTTGCACAGCGTGCAGAAAAAGTTAACGCGGCAGGCCTGAACTTCTCTCCTTGTAAAGGTCTGCTTCAAGGACGGCGCTCGGCCGGCATCTGGAAACTTTTGAGATTTCACGAGGGTTCTCACCACTCTCTAAATGATGTGTGGCTCACTGTGCCTCAACTGTTCCGATAAGCGCTCTGGTTTATGCCAAACACCTGCTTTTCTTTTGGGAGTCTGGAAGCTGGGTATATGCCAGGCAGCCCAACTTGGCTGACCATGCATACCAGCCCCCAGTAAAAACGCTGGGCACTCAACCTCTAATAATGAGCTTCTCTGGGTTATCACAAGCCATGACGGGAGAATTACGTGTGTCCTGTGTGACTCCGCTGGGAGAGGACCCTTGGAAGCTTGTGCCTGGCTGGTCTCCCCTGAACTTTGCCCCAGGCACCCATTTCTCTTTGCTGATTGTGCTCTGTGTCTTTCTCCCTGTTAGATTCCCTGGAAGAAACCATAGCTGTGTATACAACCGTATGCTGAGACTTGAGAGTCCTCCCAGCAAACCCTGGGGTCTGAGTGGTCTTGGGGACACCCAACACAGATACATGAACTTCATCATGAACAGTCCAACTCTCCGATGTCCTTACCTCATCACCATTTATCTTAAAGTCAGATGGAAGCACCAGGTAGAAATGCTTCTGGCTGCAAGTAACCACACTGTCAAATAACAGTGCCTTGAGTACACAGGTTATTTTCCTCCTTCAAGGTTGCTAGTGTTAGTTCAGTAGCTCACTTACGTCGAGCCAGGTTAGAGTGCCTGTGGCTCTGCGGACTGACCCTGAGGTCTCAAGGTGGTGGCCACAGTTCCGACTGATGCATCTGGATGTGGTGGCCTCTGCAGCTGGAAGGGCTCAGCCAGAGCAAGAGCCCCCCCACCTTGGCATTTCCGGCAACTTTGACATTTCCGGGTGACTCAGGTCATTGACCAGGGCTTTCGGTTCTCTAGCCCCCACCTTGTTTATACCCCAGGCTTTCTCTCCTCAGTCAGGTCAGGGCCCCCCTCAAATTTGAACACTTTACAGACTTTCAGCTGTTTCAGGCCTTGAATTTGGGACCTGGGTGGGCGTGGAAAGAGCTTGGGGTGGTCTGGAGTTGCTCTGGGGATGCAGAGAATCTCCGTCCCCTCCCTCCCCCAGCAGGAGACACTAGCTCCGCCTGTTTGTGGGGAACAAGCGTCAGGGGAGCCGGGAGCCTCAGCCTTCCCGGGGAGGCAGCAGAGCCCTGCAGACTCACATGAAACCCCTGTGGTAGAAGCCAACGTTTCTCACCTCAATTTCCCACTGCCACTATCCTGGCACAAGTCCTCATCACTGCTCACCTCGGCTACCGCAGGGCCTCCGGACTGATCCGCTTGCTTCCGCCCTTGCCCCCACCTCCAAGTCTGTTCTCTTCACAGCACCCAGAGGGGTCCTCACACAACCAAATTGGAG